>NC_142707.1:2424242-2727272 GCF_055471065.1 Atractosteus spatula
GACAACTGTGGAGGGAGTCCCGTTCTGTGCCGTCCCCCGAAAGCAGTGGCAGAGACTGTGGGCAGAGACCTTTAGAGATTGCTATGCAGGAGGGGGAGAAAGTATCGGGGTCACCCTGCCCCATCACCTCTATGTACCTGACGATCGGTGCTGCACCGCTGCTCGTAGGAGCCTGTCACTGGACGACGGACCGAGCGGACATCCTCTCACCTGCCGGTGCCTTCGCTCGTGGCGCTCGTACCTTCAGACTCACTCAGCCACCTTCTGCGGACTGATCGCACCCTAGACAGCGCAACGCCGGCGTGCTGCACTCCTGAGCCTCGCGTGTGTGCGTGTCCTTCGGCAGGCACGTCTTCTGACCTCTCCGCCCCCCCTCTTCCTCGCGGCGCCTCGGTGTCCATGGGAGACTGTGTTAACCGGACACCAGGACTGGAGTGTGCTCCCGGCATGGTGTGTGTCTCGGCATGGCGGGGCTGTGTGTCTAGGGGTCAAGGGGTCAAGGTGTGGTTTGGGTGTGTCTGTGACCGAAGCCGGGCAGTGTTGCCTGACCGATGGCCCCGTTGGCATTGCGGTGTCTGTAGTGGCACCTCGCCCCCCAGGCCAGGGTCGAGAGCTCTTCCCTCTGTGGGGCTTCCTCGACTGAACTATCTGATGTCCTCTGGAGCGTGCTGGCCCTCGGAAAAGCTGTGGTATTCTGTAAAGAAAGCAGAGTAAAGTGTTGTAAAACAGAGTGTAAGTGTGCTAAAGGCCTGGTCAAAACAGAGGTGTGAGGAAAACCTGAGACTCATGGCAGAGTAGAGTTAAGTGCATGTTAGAATCAAGATACAGTTGTGAGAAATCTACAGAAATGTAGTAAAATCGGCTTGACGGTGGTGGTCAGTGC
The DNA here is from genome assembly GCF_055471065.1 of Atractosteus spatula. Lineage (NCBI taxonomy): Eukaryota > Metazoa > Chordata > Actinopteri > Semionotiformes > Lepisosteidae > Atractosteus > Atractosteus spatula. The sequence goes on from NC_142707.1 coordinate 2,425,126, forward strand.
AGTAGCTTGGCCATCTGGACGGCGTGCGGTGCCCAGGTATGAGACACACACAGGGAGCTGGCCGCGTTCAGGATGACACTGAGCTGGCTCTGTAGCTTTGCTAGCATGTCGTCCGTCAGTCTGCCCCGCTGTCGGGCATCACTGTACTGTGGCCTGGCAGTCCAGCAGCGTGAGAGCAAGCTCGATCGCAGCATTGCCAATGACCCAGCCAAGCCAGGAGCTCAGCAGCCCTGTGTGCTGCAGTGGAGAGTCATTGCTGCTTTGCACAGAGGGGTGTGAGTGGGTGGAACAAACTGCCCAGTCCTGTTGAGGGTGTTGAGTCACAGTGGAGCCCCTGCACAAAGAGTCTTCAGGGTGATGCATCAGAACAGCCCCCTCGTGAGCTTGCTCACAGTTCCCACTGCCTCCCTCCGTCCTGGTGTGCTCAGTTCAGCCAGCTCACCCAGACGTGCTGAGACACACAGAAGGCTCTGAGGAGCAGGTTCCTGTCTCTCTCCTCCTGCGCCGCCGGGCGTCCAGGAGCTGTCAGGGCTTGTGGTCGGAGAGAGGATGGTGGCCAGACAGGTGCCTAGGTCGGCCGCAGTCAGTCCTGCCCGGCTGGTCGCCCTCGTCTGCCAGCTGTGTTCGTCGGCACCTGTTCGGCCTGTGGCCATTGCTCACACCACCGTGCTCTTTCTGTGAACCTGTTAAACTGTTAAAGAGTTCAAGAGTTCAAGAGTACCAGAGAGGATCTGCACCGTAGTGCCCGTCTCCAGCTCCCTGCCTCTGTCCGAGCTCCTCACGCTGCACAGCTGGAGGGGTGACGCTGAGAGAGCCCACAGCGAGGGCCGGTGTACGTGCAGGAGTTATGCAGCCAGTGCTGGAATATTGCGTTCTGATCACCTGAAGCAAGCTGCAAGCGAAGCACGTTTCTCTCAGGAGCCCGGGCCCAGAAAGACACAGCGGCATCCGGTCCGTGTCTGCAGCTGAGCTCTGACTTCAGTGGATGGATTCATTCGTTTCCCTATCAGGGCAAGGGGAGGAAATCCCACTTGTGTACCCCAGGCTCCTGCAGGAGAGGGGCTCAGCAGGGAGGGGGCCCTGGCTGTGGTCATCACGTCCGGGCCGACCCCGCTGGGCCTGGGGCCAGAGCTGCAGCTGGACAAGGAGCTGCCAGGGACAAAGACTCTCTCCTCCGCTGTCTCGTCCTCCGACAGTCCCCGCTGTAAATACCTGTACACTGTCATTCAAGCCCTCTCGACACAAAGGCATCTCCTGTTCTGAAAAACACAGTGAAAGAGAAAAATGAGATATATAATGTGATTACGGATATATCGAAAATACTATTATACATACAAAAAGGTAGCTGTATTCCACGAAAGAATGTTTCTTTGATATGTGATGATGATGATGATGATGATGATGAAATGAAGACTAGGAAAAAATGGGATGAATAAAGTATTCTGGGATTCTGATCAATGGCTGTGTGTCGTGAGGTCTGTGTCTGAATGCCGGTGTCTGTCAGTGACTCATTCACACTGCTGGACTAACAGAGCCCCCCAGACTGAGACCTCACACCCCGCCTCTGGCCTGGCTTCTTGCCCACCGCTGTCTGAGCGGGGTCCCCCTGAAGAGGGGGCGATCCCGGTTCACTTCAATCCTACAGGCGGTCACTGCTCCTGAATGAGCCTCCCCAGCCCTGCTAGGACCAGTCCAGTGTGCCCTGCGCCAGCTCGCACGGTGGGACAGACACTGATTTCCACGATAGCGATGTAAAAGAGCTCTCAGATCCGAGCAGGCAGCCGGAGCCCGGACTTCCAGGAGACTCTTCTCCGGGTTCTGGGATCGGGCTGGAAGGAGACTGCCAGTGCGGCAGTCAGCGAGAATAATTCCACGAGCTATTGTAAATCAGTTTAGACGTGGAACAGTACCTGTTGGCTCATAAAGGGTGCGGAGGAGGAGCTTGTCCGTGGCTATGCTCCAAGCTCGTGCTCACCTTACAGTGTCCGCCGCCCGAGAGCTCCCCCTCGTTCACCTGGTACAGCAGCTTCTCCCATCTCACACTTCAGCGTGGAATTCTTGAAGTAAGAGTGCTATATAAATGTAAGGAATTCTTCATTTTCTGTCGCTCATGGTCTTATAATAATATACTTGCTTTGGTGCCCTTTTTTGCTTGTCTGTTATTGCAGTTTTTGGCCACTAGGTGATGATATCTACACTCCTAAAACGTGCTCATTCACTGAGTCAGCCATGGCCTACCTGAATTTAATATAACACGATTGAGTCACTTAAAATGTTTGTTGTTGTTTTTTGTGGGAATTGAACACCTACTAATGTTGCTGTCCTGGATGTAAAATAATAGACTGGAATTGTTTAATTACATGGGGTGTTATGATGTATATAACTTCAGTATCGATATTTAATTGTGGGATTGTCTTTTAGCTTCTCAGAGATCAGCCTCAGGTCATTTTTTTCAGCGGCAGAGCGGAGCACAGAGGTGGGCCTCCAGGGTGTGGGGACGGGGCAGGTGTGTGCAGTGGGAGCTCTAGAGAGTGTGAAAGGACAGGCCAGTCAGGCTCAGGCCCTGCGTGCTGAGAGGCTCTGTCCAGCGCTGTCAGAGTGGCTGGCAGGAGTCTCCACACCCGATGACGCAGGGAACGGCACCCTTCAGCACTGCCCAGCCTTCAGCTGAGCTGCAGGCAATCCACAAGTCTTGGCACAAGTCTTTTAGTTTCGATTTCTGTGACTGGACTTCCTGACAGCATTACCAACCAGCCCAGGTGCTAAGAAACAAGTGGACACTCCCTCCCCTTCCTAAGAAGGGTGAAAAGTTCGTTGTGCACTCAGCTGTCTTCTCTGGGCGTCCTGTCCTGAGGGTTTATCTCAGGGTTTGTCATCTCCTGGAAGTTCGAGGAGCATTCTTTGTCCTGCAGATTGAATAGGCGCTCTAGTAAGGATGTGCTTCAAACTCTTCAATCTACAATAATCGCAATCAGGTATGATTCACATCTAACACAATCAGAAAATCCTGGACACATGAACACAATCAGACAGGCTTGGACACATCAACACAATCAGACAGTCTTGTACACCAACACAATCAGACAGTCTTGGACACATCAACACAATCAGACAGTCTTGGACACATCAACAAATTCAGACAGGCTTGGACACATCAACACAATCAGACGGGCTTGGACACCAACACATACAGACAGGCTTGGACACATCAACACAATCAGACAGGCTTGGACACGCTGGCACAGTGCCTGTCACTAGGGTGCATTGAAATCCCTTCATTGCCTTGACTTCGCTGAAAATGTCGTCTCATTATTTGTTTAACCCAGTACTGTTGTTTACGGTCTCAGGAGGTTTGAGGGTGGCGCTGATAGTGCAGCTGCTGGAGGAAGGATCTAGGTGGCCTGGCTGGTTGGTTATGGGCCCACACCTGCGTGTAGAGGTGTGTGCGTTCGTCTGTGCTCACGCCTGTACCGATGTGCATGCCAGCTGCTGCACAGACGGCAGCGCAGGGCTCTGGCCCGGGCAGAGTGCTTCTCCATCAGACAGTCACAGATGGTCAGAGAGCAGGAACAAGGCACTGGAGCTTAGAGGATGAGCACGATGGTGCTGCAGTATGAGTGGGGGGGGCAGGCCCATTACTCCTTTCTCTGGGGAGAACCTGGAGCACCAGAGCTAACACAGCTGCTTTTAGGCATCATTCCAGATGGCTACCCGAGGGAAAGATGTTAAAGTGTCGTTCCATTTCTGGTTTCCATCTCAGCGATTTTGCCGTCCTTCGGATGAGATGTAAAACCGAGATCCTGACTCTCTGTGGTCATTAAAAATCCCAGGGTGTTTCTTGAAAAGAGTAGGGGTGTTACCCCGGTGTCCTGGCCACATTTCCCCCTGACCTTTACCAATCATGGCCTCCTAATAATCTCCATCTATGAATCGAGTGTTCTGGTGCACTCTGGCTGCTGTCGCATCATCCAGGTGGGGCTGCACACTGGTGGTGGTGGAGGGGATCCCCATTACCCGTAAAGCGCTTTGAGTGGAGCGTCCAGAAAAGCGCTATATAAGTGTAAGCAATTATGAATGATTAATTGTTATTATTAAACGCGTTTGCATCGTGAGCTGCGATCAGGAGAGCCGCCGATGGCGGGGCGTGTTCTTCCGGAGCTGCGGATTAGCCGGAGGGAGACGGGATTTGTTCCGGTGGGGGCCGAGGTAAAGGCGGGACACCGAGACTGAGCCGGTGAAGAGATTATTCAATTAAGGTATCAGGGAGAGAGAGGGGGGGATGGTGGGATTGAGAGGGTTGGTGTGTGTTTAAGTGGTGCAGCGGCCGGCAGACAGCGAGAGGACCGGACAGGTGGGCAGACAGAGGGACAGCCAGGAGGGTGGAATTTGCTCCTCAGCCTGGGGGATGACCTCTGCCCTTTGGCCACTGGTTTTGCAGTTCCAGTGTTTGACAGACTGGGCCTCTCAGAGGGCATCTCTGTACTTTTTCTTTATTCAGGAATACACTTCTTCAAGATCCGTGTTGTAGCAGTGCTGTGTTTTGCGGAAGCATCGCTGTCTCTAGACTTGAAACCTAACTGCAGTATGGGCGTGAGATAGTAGCTGAAGCAGGTTTAATGATAACCTTTTTCAAATGGAGCTACTCTTTTCATCTGAAAGACAGGTGGCATCTTCTGCTGCACAGCTCCCCTCCAGGGGGGAGCTGTTCTGGAACTTGTGCATTAGAGGAAAAAGACCGTGAAGGACAGTGTCCTCTACTGGTCCACAGCTGACGGGAGCTCTGTGATTGGATCATTCTCTTTTTCCCCTTGAGGGCCGATCTTGAGCCGCTCTTGAGTCTGACAGCCACCAGGGGGCACTATGACTTTTCCACTACATTGCTTTTGCCCAGACTACTGGCCCTTCTTCTGCTTGCAGCCTGCGGGTGCCTGGTATCGCAGGTAGGGGGCACTGTGGGACCAGGGGACCTCATGATCACAGCCAAAATGATTATTTACTACCTTAGCCAGGACCTATTTTTTTAATCTCTGACCTTAACTCTAAACCTAACCCTAACACCACACCTAAGCATTAGTCCTAAATATTTGCTGAGTAATTTTTTTTCTTAAAAAAAGTTATTTTAAAAGTTGACCTCCTAACTCTGGGAAAGCTATACAGCTGGGGACGGTATACGGTATATAACAAGATTCTTATTTTTCTGTGATGTAAAAGTCGAATCCTCCCATAAATAATGCAAGATTTTGGATTTCCGTGCCTGGACAGTGGAGCACTAAAAGAAGCGACTCTCCTAGCCATGAATGAGAGAATTGACACTGCTCCTTTGCTGGGAATTGGAAATAAACGTGTTTATTTAATAAGCGTGGCATTAAGATGACCACTGTGGTGACAGGAGGTCCTGAGACATTTGGAGTGGGCTGCAGGTCCTAGAAATAGCACAGCACATAAAACATAGAAGTCGGGGGGGGGGGGATTTTAACTGCACACTCTCACTTCCCCGCGCATGACAGCAGCCTGGCTACACAACGTTTCTAGCGCCCCCCTCTGCCCCCGCCGCGCCACTGCAGCTCTCTCCCCGGGCTCATACCGCACGAGTGGGGGGGCGCGGATCTCCGGCCAGCGCTGTCACTTCCTCTGCCAGTCCCCAGCGCGCCCCTCCTGTGGGAATCCGACCGGACAGCGGGGAGCAGGGGGGAGCGGAGCGCGCGGAGGACTGGCAGGGACAGCGGCGTCCGGCTCGACAGGCTGCAGAGGGGGAGTGCCCGCCTGCCAGCGTGGCAAGGGGCTGGGCACATGCCAGCCCTGCTGCTAGCTCGGGGGGCTCTGGAGAAACCCACTGGGCCCAGTTAACAGGCACTGAAGCTGTTCACTTAGCCTACAGCTGAGCCGGTCCACGTTACACAGCTCTGCTGCTGCCGGCTCTCCGACTGTGGAATTGCTAACCTGCAGGATCAATACAGGAGCTGAGGAGGCGGTTGTAAGGAAGGACTGGAGGGGCTGGATTGGACGGGCTCGCTGGTTGAGTAGCCCAGCCTTCATTTTTACAAGGTTTTCACCTGTGAGCAGGCGCCCAGATTCGTTCCGGGTTCGAAGGTCTAAGATGACCCCAAGCGGCCCCCTCAGCTCTGGCGAGCCGCTCCCCGAAGTCGCCGGCCTGTTGGCGTTAACGGACGCGTGCACTGACCGCCGGGTCTGCCCTGTGACGCAACCAGCTCACACGAGCAGGAGTGACCGCAAGCTGTGCAGCATTAGCAAATACAGGGCATCACTGATATTTCAGAGCTGAGGCTGAAGTGCAGGTAATGCTTTAGATCTGAGGTTGCAAGTGACATTTCTGAATATTTTATCATTGAAATATATTAATGAAGTGCTCATTGCATGACATAAATATGCTGATAACCATGCTTTACTGTAGATTAATGGCATGCTAGTAACAAAACCCTCATCCAGACCATAACCTGAGCTCTAGCCCTGAGCCTGACTCTGGAGCTATTTGCAGAAGCTAGCTTGTTGCATCTATACATCTTTGTAATGTATTAACAGCTGACTTGTTGAACATTAAGAAAGTGGAGTTTTGCAACAGCTGAACTGAAGTGTGGCCCAGTTCTTGATACTGAAAGGTTTCTGTAAAAACACAGATTCTCACCTTTTCTCCGTTTTTCTTCAGTGAATGAATGATTTCTGGGGAAAGATTGGAAAAGATTGGAAGAAAGAGTTCAGTGAGACTAATAAACAGTACATATTTCACGTGCAGCCATTGTACCTTAAGTTGAATGGACAGGCAGCAAGAGGACCTGCTGCACTGCCCCCATGCTTAGACACCAGTGTCTGAAGTGTGTTATCAGACACCTCTGTTCTGCGGTGCAGATGGTCGTGAATCTAAGGATTACAGATTAATGAGCAGTACTGCACTGCCCTCCAGCCTCTCTGTACATGGTACTTCCAGTCTTGTGAGTGGCGCTGTAATTGTGTGTCCATATGTGTGCGTTATCTGAGCGTGTGCGAGCAGAATAATCAGGGTGTCACCTCGCCTCCACCCAGCACATCTCTGCACCACGAGCCCTGCCAGTGGAGCCCTGCCTGCGCGCCGCCTGGCTTTCCAAACAAGCTTCCAGCCGCCTGGACAACACTCCAGTTTCTTACCACTCAGCTTTGTTGTTGTCGTGTCGACAACAGAGTTTATAAACACTCTTGCCTGCCAGGATGCAGTTTTTAATGATTGTACAGAGAGGGCAAACAGACTCCCATTGCATATTAGTTTGATCCATTCCAGGGTTTACAGGGAGCTGTAGCTTCCTGTGCTGAAGACCAAACCAGGCGCCAGAGATTCTGAGTGACCTTGCACAGGGAGACTCGTGCAGGTACAACACTGATAGTGAGAAAGGCACCTTAGAGAAGGAGGAAGGCCCAAGCCAGGTGAAGTCCATTTTTCACTTGTATAAGAATTTGTTTGCCAGAGAGCAATTACTGTAGCCTCTGTTTACCTTTAAACAAAAGTAATTTACCTCGTTTCACCGATTGATGACCAGCAAACTAGGTTGCAAGTGAGTGTCACAGCTGGGAGATGAAATGGTGTTAATTGTAGTGGGGCCAATTATTAATAATTTCTCTGTCTGGGATCAGTTCTTCCCAAGTGACACACATTTATACCCATCCGTGCAGTTGGGTATTTTCCTGGAGCAATCTCAGTGTGGTGGCTCACTCAACAGCAGGATCTCACCTGGAATTCAAACCCACAACCTTCCAGGGATTAGAGACTTGATCCCTACGCAGTGCACAGTACATCAGGGTACAATCAGTGCTGATGCAGGTTAAAGGCTGGCCCAGTGGTAGGAGAGCACAGGAGAGGACAGACGTTTCACTGGCCTGTGGGCTGGGCTGTAGTCGGGCCTGCCCGGCCCCCGCTTCCTCTCTTCCAAGTACCTGCAGAAAGAGGAAGCAGCGAGCGAAGAGGAAAGCCGAGGACCGGAAGAGCAGAGAAACAGAACTGTGCATCTTTTTCAAACAGGAAGCTACACAGGGCAGGACCGTGAGAGCAGGGGGCAGACATGCCACCACGCATCAGTATCAGAAATGAGCCCCTGTCCACCGGCAGTACCCACAAAACTGGGTCTGCCTCTGGAGTCGGGGGCACGCCAGCTTCGCTGTGAAAAGCTTTTCTCCATATCTGAGATCTGAGATCACCATCCCTGGCTGTGTGTGCAGTGACTGTGTCGACTGAATAGCCCCGAGCTCTGCACAGTGCTGTAGGCTGCCAGCACCGGTGCCTGTGTGTCAGTGTGTCAGAGGATCTTTCTGAGAAGATCAGTGTCAGAGTGTCACTGTTGTACTACCGGTGTCGTTAGGTCAGTGTAAGAGTGTGTCTGTTGTTGTGTTGGTGTGGCAGTGTGTCTGTTTTGGTGTTGGTGTTGTGAGGTCAGTGTTTCAGTGTGTCTGTTGTGGTGTTGGTGTTGTTAGGTCAGTGTAAGAGTGTGTCTGTTGTGGTGTTGGTGTGGCAGTGTGTCTGTTTTGGTGTTGGTGTTGTGATGTCAGTGTTTCAGTGTGTCTGTTGTGGTGTTGGTGTTGTTAGGTCAGTGTTTCAGTTTGTCTGTTGTGGTGTTGGTGTGGCAGTGTGTCTGTTTTGGTGTTGGTGTTGTGATGTCAGTGTTTCAGTGTGTCTGTTGTGGTGTTGGTGTTGTTAGGTCAGTGTTTCTGTGTGTCTGTTGTGGTGTTGGTGTGGCAGTGTGTCTGTTTTGGTGTTGGTGTTGTGAGGTCAGTGTTTCAGTGTGTCTGTTGTGGTGTTGGTGTTGTTAGGTCAGTGTTTCTGTGTGTCTGTTGTGGTGTTGGTGTGGCAGTGTGTCTGTTTTGGTGTTGGTGTTGTGAGGTCAGTTTCAGTGTGTCTGTTGTGGTGCCGGTGTTTTGAGGTCAGTGTTTCAGTGTGTCTGTTGTGGTGTTGGTGTTGTGAGGTCAGTGTGTCAGTGTGTCTGTTGTGAGGTCAGTGTTTCAGTGTGTCTGTTGTGGTTGCCGGTGTTGTGAGGTCAGTGTTTCAGTGTGTCTGTTGTGGTGCCGGTGTTGTCATCCCCCTGTAGCTGTGTGCTGTTGTGGTGTTGGTGTTGTCGTCCCCCTGTAGGTGTGTGCTGTTGTGGTGTTGGTGTTGTCGTCCCCCTGTAGCTGTGTGCTGGTGTGTGAATGAAGAGCTGCAGTGGAGGAACTCATTCTGTACTTGAGGGCAGGGCCACTTCCTGGACACTTCTCCTTCTGTCACTCTGCACTCTGTCGCTCTCTCTCTCTGTCACACCACACCCAGCCTCACTCTTCAGGCTGCCGGTCCCTGATCCACACGCTGTTCATCTCCATCCGGTGAGTCTGACGTTTAAACATTTATTTAAAGTTTAGTTAAAATAATTTTAGCGAAAACCCTCACAACATTTAGTCTTGTTCGTTGGTGTCCTAGGAGTTTCAGTAAAGAGAGAGTGGGGTACTGTACAGTGACAACGTGATACAGCACAGGGACAGAGTGACAGAGCACAGTGACAGAATGATACAGCACAGGGACAGAGTGACACAGCACTGTAAAATGCTCTTACAGTAGGGGCAGAGTAACACAGCACAGGGACAGAATGATACAGCACAGGGACAGAGTGACACAGCACACTAACGTGCTCTTACAGTACAGGGAAGGAGTGATACAGCACAGTGACAGTGTGGTATAGTATAGGAACAGAGTGATACACCATAGTAACAGTTTGATACAGGACAGTAACAGTGTGACATAGTACAGGGACAGAATGATACAGTACCGTGACAGTGTGACATAGTACAGGGACAGAGTGATACAGGACAGTGACAGTGTGACATAGTACAGGGACAGAATGATACAGTACCGTGACAGTGTGACATAGTACAGGGACAGAATGATACAGGACAGTAACAGTGTGACATAGTACAGGGACAGAATGATACAGTACCGTGACAGTGTGACATAGTACAGGGACAGAATGATACAGCACAGGGACAGTGTGACATAGTACAGGGACAGAATGATACAGTACAGGGACGGTGTGACATAGTACAGGGACAGAATGATACAGTACAGGGACGGTGTGACATAGTACAGGGACAGAATGATACAGTACAGGGACAGTGTGACATAGTACAGGGACAGAGTGATACAGGACAGCGACGGTGTGACATAGTACAGGGACAGAATGATACAGGACAGGGACAGTGTGACAGTACAGGGACAGAGTGATACAGGACAGTGACAGTGTGATACATCACAGTGACGGTGTGATACAGCATAGTAACCATGCCAGTGTCAGGGTGGCACTCAACCAGCTGTGCGCCCCTGCTTGGGGAATCCTAGTCACAGTCAGCTAGTGACATGACTTGGGCTCGGACCCGTGACCATTGCACTCATCCTGTGTTTTGGTGGGTGACTGGCTGAGCCACTTGTGAGCCCCCAGGACCATGGGAAGTTATGCTGAAACCGTGGTAGTGAGACCTCGTTCGTTCGGAATATCGTGGGCAGTTCTGGTCAGCGATACAAAGCAGGTATTGCTGTTCAGTCCACAGCAGGGCAACCGGAAACTCCCCCCACTTGCTTTTCTTGACCAAAGTCTCTTCCTTGATGCTTTAGCATGTCTTACTATCGAGGCCACAGCGCCTGACGTCTGTCCCTTATCCCAAGACCCCTTCCTCCCTGCTCTGCGTCTTTACTCGCTCACGGTCACTTCCACACCTGCTCCTCTCCGGAAGACAGTCGCGCCATCATGCTGGCCAGAGGCTTCCTCGGCTCTCGCAGTTCTGCAGTATCGTTCTGCCGGTAACCTGGGTGTAGTAAACGTTGGGGGAGGCTGCTGTCCTGCCCTCCTGAATCTCAGGAATGTTCCTGCGGTGTGTAATCAGTTGAGCAGCCGGATCCCTGCAGTACAGGCTGGGTGAAGGGCCCTGGTCACGCGTCATGGGATCAGTGTGAGGGCTGCAGGCCTGAGCAGGGCGTCGCTGGGAAGAGAAAGTGAAAGCCCTGGACTGCGGTCTGCGGTCTGCCCACATTCCTTGACAGCTGGGCCCGTCCGCCGCGCAGTCAGCCAGGGCTGTCGCAGGGGCAGAGCACTTCCTCCTGCGCGGCGCGGCGCCGCCGGCGGGTGTGTGAGCTCTCGGCGTGTCGGCCCGGGAGGAATGCTGTCCCGCCACTCTGCCCGGGTGCAGCCGGAGCGAGTTTCCCGCCTGTCGCCGGCGCTGCGCCCTGCGGGTATTTCCAACAGGACGCAGATGTGGCAGACAGGCAGACCTTGTGGCGTCCGTCTTCCGATACTGAGCCCTGAAGCCCGGAGACGCCAAGCTTAAGCAGTGACAGGAACGTAGGAGACAGGTGCACGTAATGAGGAAACTAAAATACTAAAAGGTCGGAGCGCCCTCTGGAGGAGGGATGACGACCATGACAAAAAGGACCTGTTGGTCCAGGGGTTAGGATTCGGTGGTCCGGGTTCAACATCCAGTCAGGGAAGAGGGAAAGCTTTGTTTCACCAGATGGGTTAGAGGCACCTAAAGGACTCCTCTTGTTAGTAACCTTTCTCATTGTATGATGCGCTTTATTCATTTGAACAGACCTGGCAGGTGCCTCGGAGGAAGCAGCTGCTGCAGGCTCAGAGGCTGGTCCCCGTTATTCGTCCGTTCAGGAGACAGATGTGATGTCACCGAAACGCAGTGAGCCCCAGATGCGAAGAAAGCAGAGCAAAGTGCAGGGAGTGGCTTTGCCTGTAGTCCCTCTGCTTTGTGGCTGCTCCCTAGGAACTCCTGTTTCTAGAGCACTGTGTTAGCGGTCGCTGCTGAGTGGTCTTTGACCTTCTCCCGGCTGGAAGAAATCGGTGCACGAAGAGTTAAAGCGAACCTGCCTGGGGCTGAGTGACGGGAGCTGGGCTCCCTGGGGAGAGAGGAGCGGAGGGAGGGGTTGGCGCTAGCAGGGACGTGGAGGGGGGGGAGGGGGTGACATGTCGTAGCCGGTCACCTACCTGAACCTGTGAGAGTGGAGGGCTGTCCTCCGCAGAGCCAGAGAGCAGGGCAGGCAGGATCGGAGGAGCACAGCGAGAGGGAGGGGGGGGCGGTGAGGAGCGTCGCCAAGGTGCCACCTGGGGGCACGGAGGGGGGGCTGAGCTCGGCTGACACACTCACGCCTGGGGGGAGGCCACACGCGCCCACCGCAGCGCTGTGTGTGTGTGGAGCCCCGGCTTGCGCGCGCACACACACACACACCCGCGCTCCTGCTCAGGCTCACGCAGGCTTGCAGCCGCCCAGGAATGCACACACACACATGCACGCACGCACCGTCACAGCCACGCGCTCCCTCTGACAGGCGCACACACTGGGACACCTGCAGGGCCGGCTGGGACGAGGACGGGAAGAGTGCCAGGCCGGAGCGCGGGAGAGGGAGGGAGAGAGGGCTGCCCTGCTCAGTCGCGAGTATGGAAGGAGGGAGCAGGCTGTAGTGAGCGCTCCGGAGTGACAGAGCCGGCGGGAGGCGTCGCAGGGACAGGCAGAGTGGGAAGGAGGGAGCGGCGAGGTGCACCACTGGCGAGAGAGAGAGAGAGAGAGGAGCAGGGGAGGCGCGGTGGCTGAAGGATGGTGGGATTCTTGGCTTTTATCCGGGATTTCAGCTGCAGCTGCCACTTCCTTTGGGTCCTGCTACGCAAGTTTTCCTCTTCCCGGTAAATATGTGACATCACTTCCTCTCTGGGTCTCGGGGTGTATTGGTAGTTGGGGGGGGGGGGGCAGGACTTTCTAACCAGCTGAACTGTGTCTGGCAGAAAAGTGCATTAACCTGAGGCTGCAGCTCCGGCAACAAGGCTGCCGACTGAGGGAAACAGCCCGATTTCTAGTGTTTTCCCGTGATATTTACTGTCATAAAGGCCTTAGCAGCAAACTTACTAGATACTGAAAAGAGCTACATCACAATGAGTAAATGTTATGGCTTCTGCTGTGTTTTTCATCACAGCACCTGCAGGACAAAACTTCTTCGAGACCTTCTGTATCCTCCACAGTCAGTAGAATTGCATTTAGAATGGTAATGGGAGCTCCTGTGCAGGTCAGTTTGAACCCAGGTAAATGTGCTCAGTGTGAAAGCAGGTACCCCGAGTCTGCCCATGCCACTAACCAAGCATTGTGGGATTGAGCCTGGGCCATGCAACTAGCCTAGCATTGTGGGATTGAGCCTGGGCCGTGCAACTAGCCTAGCATTGTGGGATTGAGCCTGGGCCGTGCAACTAGCCTAGCATTGTGGGATTGAGCCTGGGCTGTGCCACTGGGGTTCTCAAAGAGCGGTGTGTGATCAGTGTGGGGAACAGTCGTGTTGAATGCCAAGGCCCCAGGCTCCAGCAGGCTTGCAGTGGCATTAGGCAGAGACATGCCTCTCTCCAGTCGGTGCCGAGCCTTGTCCCGTCTCTCCAGAGTGAGCCACGTTGCCACAGATGATCGTCTCAGTGGCCTGGTGGTCTTGGTGGAAAAACTGGCCTCTCAGAATGCTCTGTGAGAGGATGTGAGCGTGAGCTATACTGAAGGCTCACTGGAGCTCCAGAACTCCAATCCCAGCGGACTTGTTTCAACACGCAGGCACGTTTCTGGCAGGTGGAGCGTCTTGCTCTGAGTGGACGGGCCTGCAGTGGCCACCAGACTCTGTGTCAGTTTGATCAACTGAATAAGGACCCTTATTATTGTGTTCTTGTTTAGAATAAACGTGACCTGCCACTCCACCACACTCACAGTGCGTGCAGGTGTGGGGGTGCCTGAGGCGTCTGAGCACAGATGTTCCTCCACCAGCCGGGAGAGACAGGGCAGGCATGGCGCAGTGTGGTCCAGGCAGGGCACAGTCTGACAGCACCGTCTCCCAAGGTGCTGGCGTCCTGGTTTCTGAAGGCAGAACGTTTTGAGCCGCGCAAATATGGCGAGGCAGACAGCGGCGGTCTGGAGGTTCTGTGGCGGCTGTCAGGCAGGGGGTCAGCGCTGGCAGCAAGTAGGCTGAGGGTTCGAGTCCCAGGACAGACAGTGTTGAGGAGCCCACTTCTCCTGAATTACTACAGTAAAACTCCCAGATTCATGCATAGATGTTTGGGGTGGGGTCTGGGCTCTGGGCGAGAGGGCAGGGGGTGCTCTGTGGAGTCCAGGTGTTGGGGCTGGGGTCCGGGCGAGAGGGCAGGGGGTGCTCTGTGGAGTCTAGGGTGAGGGCTGGGGTCCGGGCGAGAGGGCAGGGGGTGCTCTGTGGAGTCTAGGGTGAGGGCTGGGCTCCGGGCGAGAGGGCAGGGGGTGCTCTGTGGAGTCTAGGGTGAGGGCTGGGCTCCGGGCGAGAGGGCAGGGGGTGCTCTGTGGAGTCCAGGTTGGGGGCTGGGCTCCGGGTGAGAGGGCAGGGGGTGCTCTGTGGAGTCCAGGGTGGGGGCTGGGCTCCGGGTGAGAGGGCAGGGGGTGCTCTGTGGAGTCCAGGTGTTGGGGCTGGGGTCTGGGCGAGAGGGCAGGGGGTGCTCTGTGGAGTCCAGGGTGGGGGCTGGGCTCCGGGTGAGAGGGCAGGGGGTGCTCTGTGGAGTCTAGGGTGGGGGCTGGGCTCTGGGCGAGAGGGCAGGGGGTGCTCTGTGGAGTCTAGGGTGGGGGCTGGGCTCTGGGCGAGAGGGCAGGGGGTGCTCTGTGGAGTCCAGGTTGGGGGCTGGGGTCCGGGCGAGAGGGCAGGGGGTGCTCTGTGGAGTCCAGGGTGGGGGCTGGGCTCCGGGTGAGAGGGCAGGGGGTGCTCTGTGGAGTCTAGGGTGGGGGCTGGGCTCTGGGCGAGAGGGCAGGGGGTGCTCTGTGGAGTCCAGGTGTTGGGGCTGGGGTCTGGGCGAGAGGGCAGGGGGTGCTCTGTGGAGTCCAGGTTGGGGGCTGGGCTCCGGGTGAGAGGGCAGGGGGTGCTCTGTGGAGTCTAGGTGTTGGGGCTGGGCTCTGGGCGAGAGGGCAGGGGGTGCTCTGTGGAGTCTAGGGTGGGGGCTGGGCTCTGGGCGAGAGGGCAGGGGGTGCTCTGTGGAGTCCAGGTGTTGGGGCTGGGGTCTGGGCGAGAGGGCAGGGGGTGCTCTGTGGAGTCCAGGTTGGGGGCTGGGCTCCGGGTGAGAGGGCAGGGGGTGCTCTGTGGAGTCTAGGTGTTGGGGCTGGGCTCTGGGCGAGAGGGCAGGGGGTGCTCTGTGGAGTCTAGGGTGGGGGCTGGGCTCTGGGCGAGAGGGCAGGGGGTGCTCTGTGGAGTCCAGGGTGGGGGCTGGGCTCCGGGTGAGAGGGCACGGGGTGCTCTGTGGAGTCTAGGGTGGGGGCTGGGCTCCGGGTGAGAGGGCAGGGGGTGCTCTGTGGAGTCCAGGTTGGGGGCTGGGCTCTGGGCGAGAGGGCAGGGGGTGCTCTGTGGAGTCTAGGGTGAGGGCTGGGCTCTGGGCGAGAGGGCAGGGGGTGCTCTGTGGAGTCCAGGTTGGGGGCTGGGGTCCGGGCCAGAGGGTGGAGCCCTGCGGTTCAGCTGCGCTCTCGGGAGATCTTATCTGCGCTCTGCATCAGCAGAGGTTTCGACTCCTCCTGTTGTAGCGCTTTCATCGGCTTCCTGTCGGCCCCCACCTTCCTCCCCCCGCCAAGCGGCCTCAGTGCTGAGCGGCTCTGCGCGGCGCGGAGCTGCTCCCTCGCACGGCCGCGGACACGGGTTCGACAGGGGCCGCCCCACCGGGGGAGACAGTGGCATCTTCCCGGAGGTTGTGGGACAGAAAAAAAAAACGTTTTGGAAACCAAAAGTTCCCAATCTGCTCAGAGGAAGACGGAGGGAGAGAGTCTCACAGAGCGTGCCGGTGTGGGGTCACGGGAGCGTCCCAGCTCCCCCTTGCGGGGTTGCGGAAGAGGGGGGCTCTTCCCGGAGCTCCGGGCAGGGCAGGGTGGAGGGCTGGGCGCCGACGGGCCTGGAGACACGTCACCGCGCAAAGCAGGAGGCCAGAGGAGGCTGTTCGCGCCATCTGGCTGGTTTGGCACTGGCAGCGCCCTGATCCCAGTGTCTCGTCCGGCCGGCGCGGAGCTCCGTGGGCAGTTCCGGTGTCCGCGGGGGGGCTGGGCCTGCCTGGGGATTGTGGGCAGAGAGACCGCCGCCTGTTGCAGCAGCGTGGTGCAGGATCGGGGCTCTTGACCGCTTCACTGAGAGGAGGCCGGAGCGCCAGTGCCCTAGTCCAGCCCAGACTGCTGGCGCTTGGTGAACGGAGAATATGGTTTCCTGTTTGTATTTGTGTTTCCTGATTATTCAGGATCAACATTCAGCTGCTTCAATAACCTCCTCACCTGCACCCAGTCAGCTCTCTCGCTGGTGAGGGGAATTAGGGCTTACACCACAGACGGAGGCTCTTGTGTGTGTCGTGACGAGTCAAGAATGATTCATTAATCAAAATGATGATGACAAAAACATTTCAACGGTATGCAGCAGACTGTATAGTTTATTTTTACAGAAACATACATAAACAGAGTGATCGATGTTCAGTATAGGTTAGGTGGATTAAGTACAGTGTGTGAATATATCAGAATGTCAGTGAGTGTGACTTTGTCACTGCTGTGTAGGACACTATGTGGAGTGTGTTTAAAACCAAGAGCAGTAGGTACTTCTTTACACAAAGGGTAGTGGGAGTCTGGAACACGTTGCCCAGCCATGTTGTTGACGCGGATACCCTGGTTTCTTTGAAAGAACAGCTGGCCTCAGCTCAATTAACTAACGCCTACCGAAGGGGCAAGATGGGCCCTCTGCGTTTGTGACTGCTCTCCTGTTCTTGCGTACGGAGCCTGCCTGTTTCCGTCCTGCGGTGGCGGCAGGTGCCGGTGAGGTCGTGTGTGGGCTGTGAAGTGGGCGTGCCGAGCCGTGTATAAATAGCTCTCGGGGGAACCTGTCGGACCAGTGCGGACAGCATTCCTGGGCACATGGCTGGAGAGGGGGAGAAATGGGGAAAGTCGAGGAGGAAGTCGTGGAGACGGAGGACGGTGAGAGCAGGGCGTTCCTCCAGGGGGCGCAGGACGCGAGAGTGAGAGTGAGGGGGGTGAGAGAGGGGGGGAGGAAGTGTTGCCACAGCCTGCATTCCTGACTGCATTGTTTTCCAAACAGTTTCGACGACTACGTGCTCAGCAGTTGCCTCCCCACAAGCTGGTCAGAAAAGACTTGCGCTGTGCTTCCCTCCTCCTTGCCTGCTCTCCTGCAGTGAGGTGTACACTGGTGTGCCCTGTCCTGTCCTGCACTGTCCTGCCCTGTGGACTGACCTACACTGGACTGATCTGTCCTACACTATATTGTGCTGTACTGTTCTGCTGTAGACTGCACTGGACTGACCTGTCCTGCTCTGTATTGTACTGTCCTGTCCTACACTATACTGTACTTTTCTGTCCTCCACTGTTGTATCCTGTCCTACACTATACTGTATTCCCATGTCCTACGCTGTACTGTCCTGTCTGCTCATGTACCATGCTATACCCTTATTCTTTACTGTGCTGTGCTATACACTGTACCGCAGTCTGTTTTGCTGTGCAGTACTGGAGACACTGTGATGAGGAGTGTGCTGTCCCTCCCACAACGAGACCACCCCAGAGCTGGTCTGCTCTTGGAGACGGCTCTCTCTCCCTCCCCTGACCGCTGCCTTCCTTTCCAGCCTGGACTTGTCTCTGCCTTCTTTCCAAGTTTGCAAGATCAGGTTTAAATATTTCATTGGCTTGGCGAGTTGAACAAGTATTGCCGGCGATGCCCCTATCTGTGTCTCTCCCTCTTTTTCACTTTCTGTTTCTGTGTCCCTCTGCCATCCTTCTCCCTGCTCTGTCAGGCTGTGCCAGAAGAAGGAGTGTCTTAATTATGTAACAGTACTGCAGGGAGGAGAAGTCAATTTAGTATTTCTATTTCTTTTTTTCATCTTTCCATCAGGCACTGTTGTGGATGTGGGATAAAGAGGAGAGAGAGCGGATGGAGAGTCTTTGTGTATAGTGTGTAGCACGAGCATGTGCATGTGTGTGATTTTTGCTATTGTGGTCTTTCAGATTAAAATGAGAATTCCCAAACACATTGGAAGTTGTTTATTTTTCCCAGAGCAGTTCGCGCTTCAGTTGTGCACATATCTGTCTGGATGGGCATCTGCATCAGGCCATGCTTGATGCACAAAGACTAACATATCCTGTACCATCTTATAAACATCTCTTTGTGCCAGTCACTGTGGAAGCTCAGTGCTGTGTTATATGCCATTGATCTCTGTCAAGACCACTCGTGTTAATATGCCAGCGCTCTGTCTGTCGCTCTGGGTGTTTTTTTATATATTTCTACAGTAGTCACTCCCGTTTTTATCCCACTGAGCCCACAGTCGCTGAGGAATTTCGGTAACCACGGCAACCGCTGCTCTGTACTCCATCAGGAGGTCTCCACAGCAACAGCCTCTCCTCCACTCCCACACCGGTTTCCATGGTGACACAGGACCGCCCCCCTCTGGTCTGTCGCTAGGCAACCTCCTCCTCCTCTCTCTCTCTCTCTCTGAGTATTTCTTTCCCCAGATAAATGCAGTATGGCGGGAGAAAGGGAGAGTAAGCCAGAAGTGCCTGAGAATAAATAATACATCGCTGAAAATGACTGAACACGCGAAGGAGGGGAAGGAGGGCTTTCTTTTATTATTGATGAGTCCTGTTTATTCCGCCAGGCGTGGGCCTGCTCCCTGTGCCTGACTCAGAGCAGAGGATGAAGTCTTCTTTCAGTCCTCAGCTGGGCTCCCTTTGGTCCTTTGTGAGCAGAGCCAGTGTGCCTGCACACGTCCCCGCTCCGCCCCCCTCGCACGCGGACTGATCTGCTGTCCTCCCGAGTGGGCCGGCGGCGAGAGGAACTGCCCTCGGGGGCGCGTGCCCCCTGGCCTGGCCTGGACTGGCAGGCGGGAGGAGGCAGAACCGGACTGATCCCCTTTGCCCACCCTCACGTGTGAGCGTTCGGCAGGCCCGGCCCGCGTGTCGGGTGTGTGCGTGGACGGCCGGCTTCATGCTGCTCGAAGCTGTTAGAGAGGCCACGGTCAGTCAAAAGCACTTCACTGCCGACAGCCACCGCTGTGTGCTGTATTGTTGTGATTGATTGACTGACAGCGGGAGAGGGGCTGCTGGCTCCTCGGACACTGCGCGGTGACCCCAGAGCCACGCCCTCGGAGAGCCGGGGTGCCAGGGCTCCACGCACAGAAGCCTCACGCGCTGAGTGCTCAGCCGGCGCTTGTGTTCCGCCAGGTGTGTGAGTGTGTGCGCGTGTGATTGGGAGCGCGCGTGTGTGCATGCATGTGGAGAGGTATGTGTACGTGTGTATGCATGCAGGTGTGCGTCTCTGCGTGTGAGTGCACATGTGCATGTGGGTGTGCACATGTCTGTTTGCATGTGTGTGTGAGTGCGTGTACGTCTGTGTGTGTGAGTGTGTGAGTACACGTGTGTGTGTGTGTATGTACGAGTGTGTGACTGCGCGCGCAGGCGTGAGTGTGTGTGTGTGCTTGGGAGCGTGTGTGTGTGCATGCGCGTGGAGAGGTGTTTGTACATATGTGTGTGAGTGTGTGCGCATGTGTTTGCATGCGTGTCTGAGTGTGTGTGTGCGTGTCCCTGCCTGCGCTGCCCTCGAGGCTCGCCTGACGGCTGGGCCTGGGGTCTGGGATCAGCTGCAGAAAGCTGTTGCAGATCAATAATGCAGGGGTGCCTGGGAGGCAGAGGGGGTCCTGGGGACGGGGGGGGTGTCAGGCTCCAGTGAGGGGGAGACAGCTCATTCATCTCTCCCCTAGTGCTGGGGGGTACAGTCACAGACATCGGCGGGGGGACAAACTTTGAGATCAAGGTCTGTTCCCAGTCTCAGGAGGATGTCTCCACTGTGTGAAGAGCCCTTCGGTTGCTGAAAATGGTGCTGATTAAAATCTGCTAAAATGAGTAACCGGGACTCGCAGCTTATGCCACCCAGTCAGCACTAAGGACATAAGAAAGGTTACAGATGAGAGGAGCCATTCCCACATCAAACCCATTTGATAGTCAGTAGTTAAGTGGTTCAAGGTTCTCGTTTGTCTGTTTCTTGAATGTTAGCCACATGGCTGGGTGGCTTGTTCCAGACTCCCACAACCCTTTGTGTATGGAAGTGCCTTTTTTAAATGCACTTTCCACTTGTGTTCTCTGGTACGTCGACAAAGCAGATCAGAGTGTGCGTATGTGGTCACTCAGCCTGCCCTGTGTCAGGTTCTGCTTCTTCTTCTTGTCTCTGACCCTGCTGTGATACTGTCAGTGAGCACTGTCATTCATGTGTGTGCCAGTGCCCACGGACAAAACACTCTGACCGAGCACCTGACCAGGGTCAGAACCAACAAGAACAAGCAGCCATAGAAACAACCTGGCTGCCCAGAGAGGACAGGCTCAGTGATCACAGCCTGGACATAGACACTGGACACAGGCAGACCTGGCTGCCCAGAGAGGACAGGCTCAGTGACCACAGCCTGGACATAGAAACTGGACACAGGCAGACCTGGCTGCCCAGAGAGGACAGGCTCAGTGACCACAGCCTGGCCATAGACACTGGACACAGGCAGACCTGGCTGCCCAGAGAGGACAGGCTCAGTGACCACAGCCTGGCCATAGACACTGGACACAGGCAGACCTGGCTGCCCAGAGAGGACGGGCTCAGTGACCAGAGCCTGGCCATAGACACTGGACACAGGCAGACCTACTCTGGGGCTGGACAAACATTCGTCCCTAAAGTAACAAACCTAATCTGAGATTTCCCACACCTGCCAGAGTCAGAACAGCTGCCCGTCCCTCTGGAGAGGAGACTCAGCAGAGCTGCAGCCCAGTGTGTGATCTCCGGGCCCAGCCAAGGAACAGAGACAGCCTGTCAAGTCATAATATTATTCTAAAAGTAGTAAATGTTGTGCTCATATTTATTGCTTTGGCAACACTGTAATTCATCTGTCATGCCAAGAAAGCTCCTTGCATTTGAATTATTCCAGGAGAGAAGAGCTGTGACTTCAGTTAATGTGCATTTAGCTTCTTCAGAGACGAAGTTACTGTGCCAGCACACTGCCTACCAGTGTCACTGTTCAGAGGCTGTTGTCTCCAGGACTCCTTCATCCCAGTTTGTGTTTATTGTTGTTGTAGTTTTGAAGTGGGAAGTCTGGTTCTTTAATTTTCTCATTGAAGTCAGCAGCATCAGTGCCCACAGGGAGAGCACACGAGAGAGAGAGAGAGTCTTGTGTTGCTGATGTAGAAAGAGGGAGAGAGTAGCTCTTTGTGCCTCTGTCACAGTGAGAGCAGGAGAGAGAGGAAGGGCAGAGGAGGAGGAGGAGGAGCACACTGGTCATCAGTGCTGTCACACACCCTGCAGGTTCAGCTCTGACGCGGGTCTAAGATCCGTGTGCGCTGGCTGACTCATGCCCTGCGACTGCTCAGAGTGCTCAAGGTAGTGGTGTTGGAGCACCCCGGGGCCTCGTCGCCTACAGATGAGCAGAGGACCTTCGCAGTGCTCCCCTTGGCACTTCAGAGCCCCCGTGTTGTGCATCGCAAGGCCCTGCTACTAGTGCTTGTGTCTGCTCAGTTTTGAGACCGGTGTTGTGTCTCTTTCTGTCACACTGACCGTGTTTAATGTTGGTTGATGGTTCAGAAGTTGTTGAAGTTTCAGGAAACGATGATGGCTGTTGGGGGTTCACATAGTGACAGTAGTTGTGGTCCAGGCAGTGACAGTAATTGGGGGTTCGTGCGGTGATGACAGTAGTTGGGGGTTCAGGCAGTGATGCTGGTGAGTGGGGGGGGGGGGGTGTTTTTCATTGGTGGTGTGAAAGGTATGATTATCGCTGTAAAAGCTTTTGAAAATACATCTTTCATACAACAGTGTAATTATTCTCAGCATTTAAAGTAATGTAAAGCCAGCAATTTATTTACAGCAAGGCCAGGAACCTCTTAATAATCATTGGCAACAACTCCAAGACGTCAAAATAATGATGATAATGTATGATGCAGCTGTTCCTTAGGCGCGTGAGCAGCTCAGTCTCCATGGTAACCAGATGTATTATTGTACCATCACGTGCGCGATGCGAAAGAGGGGGCAGCCTTCGCGAGGCATTGTGGGAAACGTAGTTTTTCCACTTTAACAGCGCCACACTGCGCTGTCAGTTATTCTTCGTATTTTTACGGTTAGGATTACATGCATATGCTTTAAAAACACCACAGGTTGATTTATGTGTCATAGTCGGGCGCGACTGCTCTCGTAGGACTGGAATCGGTGCAGATTTGCAACAGAGATGAAGATGTCACTCAGACCTTTGAGCAAATTCCCATTTCCACAACGATGCGGCGCTTTTTCCATTTTTTTTCCCTAAAGAGGTTCCTAACAGCAAATGATACCGATACGTGGCGGAAATTACTCCGCCACACGCGCCGGCTCCCGGGGTGACCTCGATGCGTGTTGTGCTTTAATTGGAGTAACTTTCAACTCACTGCCATCGCAGTTCAGACAGACGACGAGAGGACCCTTGAACGGCGGGCGTACGCGCGTCTGTAAAACCAAACACCGCAGCAGCCGAGACCAGAATCCAAGCAGAGAACATCAGGAGCGCTCCCAGCGTTCCCAGAAGTCCGCGTCCGAGCCCGTGCGGCCGGCGAGCGGGCGGGCGGGCGCGCGCGGGCGTCGAGTCGCGGCTCGCGCGCGGCGCGGCGCGCAAGGGGTTAAGCCGAGTGGGCTCGCGACTGTGTGTTGTGTTGCCGTGACTGCTGTGTCACACGGGCTCGAGCAGCCCGGAGACTGGGGGGGGGGGGGAAATCAAACCGCCGCGCTGGTGTGGATCCGCGAGACCGGGAGAGCGCGAGGAGGAGGAGGAGACGGGCTCTCCGCCGTTCCGTCGTCACGGAGAGAGTCAAGATACACGGATTGTTGTTATTATTATTATTATTATTATTACAAGGAAATAAAAAACAGACACTCACTGAAATAATCATCTACTGAAACAAGCAGCCAAAACAGGGAGGCAGAATGTGGTGTATTAACTGCGCGTCTGACAAGACTCCGGCTATCCTCCATAACAAGCTGGTATACTGGTAAGACAGTGTTTTCTTTTTTTTGTTGTTGTTGTTGTTGTAAGGTAGAGTAACTGCTTTATTCCCTAAACCTACACGTCCCCCTCCGCTCCTCTCTCCCTCTTCTCCACCTTTCTCTTCTGCCACGTCTGTCCTTTCCCTCTCCGTGTTTTCTGGCGACGGTTTTCTCCCAAAGTCTGCGGCTGAAACTTGTGGACCAACTGGAGGGTTTGGTCTGGTCGTCTTGCGCTGCCAAGAGGAGCCCCCGTTTGTACTTATCTCACCCCCCGCCTCCCCAAGCGTGGTCTTTTTAAACCCTGACCACTTCACCACAGCGCAGGGGAGGAGTGTGTCGCGATGTTAACGACAAGCGCCCTTTCGGTACAAGTAGAAGCTTTTCTGGCGCTCCTGCGCTTCAGAAGACGGTAGAATAAGGACTGGGGGGGCGGGAGGGATAACACGACATCCCACATAAAAAACGCGCGCACACACGCCGCGAACACGCAGGAACTGCGCTGGTGTCACTTCGTGTTAGGCTGAGGGAGGACGCCTACGGTACTGGCGCAGAAAACACGCGGGGAGGCTCTGCATACAGTACGTACAGTACAGCAGCAGTGTGGTCAGCGGTGCCCGCTCGCCTCGCCTGGCTGACCGGCGACTTCTGGGCGCAGGCTGGCGCTTCTGCGCGTCGGTGTCCGTCAGGCTCGGTTTCTGACCACGATTAGCCGAGGTGGTAGTACAGTAGTAGTAGTAGTAGTAGTAGTAGTAGTAGCAGCAGCAGCCGTTGTAAGTCGTGCAGGTTGTGTGTATCTTGCCTGCCTGTAATCAAAGGCACCTGCTGGCCTTGTGGTGTCATTCAGCGCCCCCCCCCCCCCCCCCCGGGGACCTCATGACTCTCCCTCAGCGGCTTTTCCGAAATGGAACCTTTTTCCCAGTCTTCCGAGACTCCTCCGTGCTTCCAGCCCTGCTGACTAACCCTCTCCGCTTCCCTGAGCTGCGAAGCCAGGGGTGACCCTACCGCCTGTGATTGGACCTGGCTGAGCTGCGTAGGAGCACGACTCTTGAATTCCAGGAGGAGCTGCTTATGAGTGACCGTGTTAACTTCACAGTCTGCCTTTTGGCAGCGTCTCTAGAAGCTGTTCCCTCTGAAGAGCCGATAATGATATATAATTACATGCCATTCGGATTGTTAGCTTGTGTGACATCCCAGTTTTGCACATGTGTATGTACAGATGCTCCCATGCACCTCTGCGTGGCAGGAGGAAACGTAGTGGAGCCCGCTGGTGAATCTGGGTGCCGCTGGGAAGCGGACTTGCATCCGAGTTCTTCAAGGTTGTTGTCAGTGTAAAAAAAAAAAACCATAAGGAATCAGACTGAGTGGGCTGCTCGGTGCGATTGCTTTGTTACGGTGCGCAAGTGTGGGAGAGAGAGACTTCTAGTTCTCCTCAAACCTGCGGTGGCTGAAGAGCCCAAGACTGTGACATCAGAGACATCTGGGCTCCGCTAATTAACTCCGCTAATTCAGTCTGGTACCTGAGGAGGCTGTGCCAGAAGACAAGACTGCCTGAATTTTAAGGACTGTAGGTGGCCGCCCCCTTGCGGGGACAAAGACTTTGTTCTGTGCCCTTTTACTCCGTGTGCGTCTGCGTACCTGCATTATTCATCAAGAGCCCCGTCACTGCCGCAGAGGTTCACGGAGTTCGAATTGCTCCTGGACGAGACTCGCCGGTTTCCAAAGGCCTGTGTCAAACGTTGCGGGGAAGTAAGTGAAGCTTGAAGCAAGGAAGGATAAGACAAGGACAAAGTGTAATTCTTGTTTTCCTCTTGTTATGACCGGAGTCCATCTTTTTAGGAATTAGTCTGAGTTCGTGGAAGTGGGCTGTGGTGGGCTGGCGTCCCATCCAGGGTTACCCGGCCTGGTGCCTGTTGCTCGCCGGGACAGGCTCGGTACTGTACTGGATAAAGCGGACAGGAAGTGGATGGATAGATAGAAGAAGTGGGACAGGTTTTGCACTGGAGGAAAACAGCCTGGAAAATCTCCTCATAATTGCCATTTCCTGAGCCCACAGCCTAATTTGTTGTGCAGCTTTGGCAGGAGTGATATAATAGTTGGGGGGGGGGGGTGAGAGCAATTAAAAGAAATGACAGATGGAAGATGAAAAAAGCTGCCTGGACGGTGTCTTGCGTCCGTTTCCTTTTTCAGAAGCACGAGTGGAAGAACGGCTTATTGGGTCCACCTGTGGCTTTTCCCCTGAAAGAGTCGCAGAGTGGGGTTCGGGTCGAACCTCAGCGGCTTTTGGTTCCGGACCGCGGCGACCGAAAGCAAACGGAAAGTGGCACCGCGGGGGGTTCCCCTCGCCCGCGAGCCCCGAACGCGGGCGCTCGTGGTCGAGCACGCCCTCGTGTTGGCGCCGTTCCCGAGGACGCCCTGCGGCCCGCCGATCCGTCTCGTTGCGGGCGGGGAGGCCTCGGGGGCTGTGATCAGGGAGCGGTGGCGGGGCTGGGAGGGGGGGCCCGAGGGACAGGCCCTGCCGGAATGCGTGCTGGTCGTGTCAACGGCCCCGACAGGCCAGGGGCTGTCGCCGCCTTTAAACCTTTCTCGCAGCTCTGCCTGTAGTCAGGAAAGCCAAGTGACTGGCTATTGCCCTCGAACCGTCGATCTCTCTTCAGGGGCAAATCGCAGGTGAGACACTGCTGTTGTACCCTTGAGCAAGGCGCTATCTCAGTACCACAGGTGCAGCAGTACCCAAACTGTTCTAGGGCTCTAAATGAGTGTCAGTGAGAGTAAACTCGGAATGAAGTGTCAGCCAAATACATGAGTAGTAATGAGACCTGGGTTTTCGACCTTATGAGCACAAGAAGGCTCGTGAAACACACCGAGCCACTGGACCTCTGGGTCGTCTTTTATTCCTGCTTATAAGCACTGAAGTTACAGTATTCCCTGTATCGGTTTAGATCGGTTTGAGGTCTAAAAAATTAAAATTGCAGCAAGCTGAGCAGTGCCACCCAAATCAGGATGCTAATCTAATTGTAAATGATTTTCATTTCGACAACATTTGATGTGTTTTTTTTTTCTTCCAATTTAAATATCATACAATAAGGCCTATTCTGTTGTAACAGCCAGGCTGTGTGCACAGCTGTCCATGGACGCTTCCCGTCAGGCCAGTGTTTCACATCAATATTCTTCCCCCAGACGCTTCCCGTCAGGCCAGTGTTTCACATCAATATTCTTCCCCCAGACGCTTCCCGTCAGTCCACCGTGAGGAGTCTGTTTCCAGGCTGTTTGTACCAGAGCAGGACTGAGAGCAGCCCTGGCAGGAGCACGTTTCAATTGATACAGAACAGGCGCCTGGGGCACTCATTAACCAGCGAACCCAGTCAGCCATCCCTCAGAGCCCTGGGGTCTGAACGGGCCACATCTGAACGGGAGAAAACTAGCCATGCGTGCCACTGCATCTCTCAGAATGAATACGGCAGCAACGTCTGAAACACAGCAGGACGTCCCTGAATTTCTGAATTACGATTTAACCCTTGTACTTGGAGAGCCTGTCTGATGGCCTTGCAGCTCAGAGTTGAGTAAAAGAGTCTCTTGAAATACGAGCTTGTCTTGCCAAATTGGTAGAGGACACTGCGAACTCAAACTAGTTAAGGAATCCCAGATTCTCCCATCTGGCCCTGACTAACATAGCACCAGCAGTGCTAGAGTGCGGTTTCTTAACTTTTTTACACACTGTACAGAGCCTGAATTCCTTTCTCCCTCATTGTCTGGTGTCACTGTTTTCAGTACTGATTTACACAGGAAACAGTTGTTGTAAACAGCAGCCAGGAGTAATTTATGTTTCCAAAAACACAAAATGCTGGATTTCCTCCACAGATTCTGTGCCAAAAACCCCCCTTGTGCTTTTTTCACTCTTGTAGTTGTTTCTTTTATATTTTCAACTCTGAGCAAATTTAGAACTGTCCTTTTTCCGAAGGAGCCCCTGGGAGGTTGCCTTGGCTGTGGCGCGGTAGCATCTGGCCCCCAGTCTCACTCTGCCGACCTGGAGCCAGGCCCCTGCCTGTCAGGGGGGTCCCGATTGGGTCCCCTTGTTTGTGGGAGGGAATGAAAGTGCCATGACTTGCAGAAAGGAACAGAAAGCTCTGTCCAGCTCCATCACAAACCCCTATGAGCCTGTTTCTCCGGCGCTCCAGTATTCCTGAAGAGGCCTTCGCTGACAGAGGAATGGGCTTTCCCAAGGTGATGATCTGGGTCCTGGGCTTCCCGATTCCTCCTGGCCAGGGTGGCGAAGGAGCAGTGTCCGCCAGGAACGGTCACGGAGAGACACGCAGACACACTGGCAGCACGCGTGGTTTTCATGGCAGTGCAAAAGGAGAATACAGCAGGACTGCAAGAGGCAGTCCTCAGTCAGTATGGCTGGAGTGACACGTTCTATAGAAAGCATGACTTTGTTTTTAAAGTATTGCCACCGGTGTGCCTTGCAGTTCCAACATAAAAAGGCAGTGATCACTGTAACCTCTGTATGTCTCGGTTCAAGTTCAGTGCAAAATGGAGTCCTTTAATCCTTAGGGGGAGTTCAATGTGTGACCCCTCGCTTACAGAAAGCTGCGGGGCGCAGAAACGCGGTCACAGACAGTTGCAGAAGAGGATCCTAGGTTTCATTTTAATTACATCTATGAAAAATCAGACAGTAAAAGTCAAGTACAGCGCCAGCTGACCTCAGTTCTCCGCACCAATTCTATTATAAATGCCCCTTTTGTTTTTCCTAATTGACTTGTCTGTTCGCGAGTGCTAAAATGAGATTGCGGTGCGCTGCCAACTTATCTCGGGAGAGTAATTTCTCTTAAAAGGCAGCTGGAGACACGCAGCGAAGTGAAGGCGCTCTGATTAAAGAGGGCTGTCGGCAGCGTTTTAAATCCATGGCTCTGACGCCTGCTCTGTGGGACAAAGCCTGGGAGATAAAAAGAAAAATGGGATCCTGCTTTCGAATGTTTTTTCGGGGGACAGTTTACGTCTCGGGGTTCTGGTTCTGGGGTTCTGGGGTTCTGCGCGGGGCTGACCACTCACCAGAATCTTGTCTGAACCCCTTGTCATTCTACAGTGTCACAAAACCAGCTAGTGGCTGCTGGTGAGGCATTAACTTTTAATAGTTTCTCCATCTTTCCATGTGGGATCCCTGCCTCTCTTATGTAACTGTGGTTGAAATGCTGAGATCATTCAGCCTTAAAGGGAACAGTTGTTAGCAGTCACGATACAGAAATGCTTTGGAAAAGCATTTTTTCCGGTGTCTTATTACTTAAATTTAAGGACGTAAAATGTAATACATTATGCATAGGTATGAAGCAAGCTGTTCCTACAGGAGTAATAGCTTAGAGGGGATTAGTAAGGCTTTGAGCTTCCAGCATGAGGTCCCAGAATCTGAGCTGGGCCTAATGTCTGCCTCTTCAGTGTATTACAATGTGTTACATTTTATGTTCTAACACTGGTCCCGAAGAGCCACGGGACCTTCTGATATTCATCTGAACCAGCTTCCAATTGGCTTTTGTAGTCAAATTCCGTAGTGACTGTCTCTAGAAGACACCTATAGTATAAACCAAAATGACTGGGGCTCTCGTAACCGGGGCTTAGAGAAGTTGCTAGAACGGACTAGCGTGCCCGGTAGAGGTCTCTTTACCTGCAGACTCCACTTTCAGGAAGCTTATTGTGATGTACCCGAGTAAATGTATGATAATCTGAGACAGATCACAGTGAAAACATGGGAAACGTGTTAAAATACAATAATCCTGTCTTCCAATGTCCCTGTATTGGGAGACTGTTGTAAGGCAAAGTAAACGGTATATGGATGAGGAAAGAAATGTTTTAGTAAACTATAGTATTGTTGTGTGCTCCTTGGGAGAGGCCTGACTGTGTCACATGCGAGCCCTGCTCTGCCCTTCCATGGGTGACTATACCAAGCACTCTTGACTTCCCCTGTAGTGTTTGTGTCTGTTTTGTACAAGAATAACCAGCTCAGGAGGTTTGAAGATTGCAGCGGTCAGAACGAGTCTGTCCTGAGGTCAGACCAGCACGCTCTGTGTACGTCAGACAGTCAGAGTGGGTCAGAGTGTGTCGGGACTGAGTTGCGTGGGGCTGTGTGTGTGTGTGTGTGTGTGTGTGTGTGTGTGCGAACAGTATACAGTACATATACTGTATCACTGCCTCCCCCTGGTGTGACCTGACTAATCAGCTGCTGCCCGTCCTTCCTCCTGGCCTCTTAGTGCTGCTGTCAGATTCAGTCTGGACCAGTTATCAGAACAGGCAGTTCACGCACAGATAAACAATCAATGAGCTCCCCCTGGGCCACACAGCCAGACTACGGCTGCTTTGTAAAAGAAAAAAACGTTGTTGTTGTTGTTGTTTTTCCAGTTAAACGTGCAAATGGTTTGGACTTTCGGCTGGGCCTTTCTTGGAAGTGGAAAGCACGATTTGCACTGGAGCATATAGTTTCAGAAGCTGTTCTGCGCTCTTCTGTGCAAACAGGGAGCTTCAAGATGGCTCAGAGCTAATACACAGCAACTGTTCAGATTGGCACGGTAGCATTCTGTAGCTCCCAGAATGTAAAACTCGGGTGTTACATTGACGCTACTGAAGCACTTTGTTCACCTTGGCTGTGGGGGAGCCGTTTCTCAGCTCAAGCGCGGTTAAAGCGCTTTTACATGATCTTAAACTTTTTTTCCAAGTAAACACTGAAGGTCAGTGATGCTTTCTGCCTCCCGTTTGTGACGTCGTAGTCAACGTGTTTTACAGCAGGAGTGAGAGGGAAGATCTAGGTGCAAGAAGCCGAACTGGCAGTCGAGCAATATGTGTGAGATTTGCTTTTTTTGGCACGGTTGACCTTTTCAAGTTGCACGTGAAAAGTCTGGTTATTCTGTGCAGTAAATAAAATTCAGAATGATGAACCTTGTCATGAGTGAGTGTCCGCTTGTCTTGTTAGGGTCCTGTTGCTCTGGTGTGGCTCTTTTCCACTTGTGTTAATTAAACAGGATTTTCTCTGGGACTCGGATAACAAGGCTGTGTGTGTCCAGACTTTTACTGATATTTAATTAACACTCGTTCAATTAATCACACTAAATTATCAAGCGTGTTGCATCCTGCAGCACTTGTTTGAAAGCTGCTGGGTGAAATATCAAAGACGCGTGACCCAGATCTGCAGAAATCAAGCCTGCCTGGGCTTGGCCTTCATGTCCTGTGTAGAGCACTGTGTTCGGTAACGGCGCACAGTTCAGATACTGAAAATAACGGCCTGACAGGTTTGTGTGGCTGCCACTGACATGGCTGCCAGTGCTTTGTTCTGGGCCTAAGTACAGGACTTGTACGCGGGCCTGGAGCCTGTGTAGGGCTTCTATACATGTGCCTGTGTTAACTTAAGTGCTTGGGCAAACTGCTTTCTCATACAAGCTTTGGAGCCTCAGCGTGTGAGTCCTGTGTTGTGCACAGATCATCTGCAGATATTGAACATTCGGTATCTGGCTTGTGGGGATGCAAAACCCTTTCTGACATGGATGGACAGGCTTATCTGAGGATCGGGGATTACCGCTAAATAAATCCTGAATAGTAAACGTTTTTTTTTTCCTGTATCCTTTTGAAAACAATACAAAAATGTATAATGTGTGAAGGGGTTTGTAAGAAGACCGGGGGTAAGGATGTTCTCCAGCTATAGAAGTGTGTCTGTCTTTCATGCTCATCTTTTTTGAGCTGGCGTGTCTGCGTTTCTGTTACCGCGAGCATTCGTGCCATCATTGCCGTCTGCTGTAGCTGCGCTTCACTCTGCTGTATTATCTACACCCCAAGCGTCTGTGTCTCCCTTCCCTTTTCGTCTTCTCCCTGTCACATTCCTTTCCCCTCCCTGCCTCCCTCGCTTCAGCTGAGCCCGAACTCAGGAAATTGCAGCTGCACGGTGATGAGAGCTTTAGGAAGAGAGACGAGAGGCAGGAGAGGGAGTGAGGGCGAGAGGGGAGAGACTGGGACTGGGGAGATTTGACAGAGAGGCAGTCTGACTGCTTTGAAAAAGTTTCTGTCACTTTTTTCTTGACTGATCTTTCTTGCTGTCTTTTTTTTTGTGGTGGGAATTAATTTGCCACTCTGCCTAGCTGGAGTTCTGCAAGAAACGTCAAAGCCTGCACCCTCTTCTCTCACTCCTACGTGCTGCAGGTTCTCTCCTCCTCTTCCTTCCCTGAAAGCAGACAGCTATGCCTGAGCTGTGCTCTCTTTGTGCCACAACTTCCAGCCGTAACAGAAAATATCCAGATCGGTCTCTTTGAAGAGCCAAATAATAAATAAAACCAGTTTAAAGTTCATTCTCAAACTGCTGACCACACTGCTCATAGACCTCCAGTGGGGATCGTCATAGCAAGGCCAGGATATTAGAGCCCTGAGTAATGTTCCTTAATAACTGTGAGACGTGATGGCAGATGGACTGAGTGGGGCTGTGCTGCAGGTGGAGGGGGTCGTTGGACATGTAGCCCCTCAGTTCAGTGACTAGGAAGCTTGCAGGGGAGATGTATTTGGTGTCGCACACAGCACATGTCCACAGGAGAGAATGAAGGTCCCTGAGGTGTAGCGTTGATAAATATCAATATATGTTTTTAAAATGTTTTTCATTTAAATACCGCTTATTTCATTTTCCCTCGTATTGCAGGATATGTAGCTTTTGGAAAATTTCGGTTTCCTTAGAAAATATTTGTTGTTGTAGTGCTTGAGGTTAGTGGAAAGTCCGTAGGGATAGTGCAGAATCTCCCAGAGAGATTAATACAGGTGAAATGTGTTGTTGCCAGGCTGGCATTACTCATCGTTATCTCTGAAAGTGACAGGGAGAGGGACACAAGTAGACTGCTGCATCTCCATACGGTATCCCTTCCCTGCGCCACTTGTGGCACGGGCCTTGAGCCCGAAGCAGCCCTGAAGCAGGCAGGGAGGGGCTGAGAGCGAGGAAGGGAGGGAGGGGACAGAGGGGCTCGAGGGAGGAAGAGAGAGGGGGGGAGAGCAGTGTGCAGGAGTGCCTGTTGTTGCTCTTTCATTTCGTTTTGGTTTAAATTATTGAGGGAAAGGGGGAAAGAAAGAGAGAGCCTGGGCGAGATGGACACGTTGGTAATTTCTCTGGCTGCGGCTGCTGCTGTTTCCTCGAGGGGAATGAAGAGGCTGAGAGAGAAAACAGAGAGTGCAGGGAGGATTAAGTAAACGAGAGTGACAAAAAGGCGTCGTACCCAGGAGGGGCAGATTCTGTCACTGTCTGTTGTCGCTGTGTGGGGTGATCTGTTTTGTTTTTCTGGGAGAGACTTAGTGGAGCGGTTGCCACTGAATTTGTTTGTAGTTACCAGCTCCCCGCTGTGAATAGATGTGTTCTGCCTCCTCACAGGGAGCAGGGAGAGAGAGCGGACGGCTGTGTTGTTTCTGAGTGCTGGCGTGTGTGTTTTTCCTGTGCCACTGCCGCTGTCGGGGCTGCGGTCCCAAACTCCGGACTTGGCTTCTGAGAGGCTTCCCCTGGCCATCCCAGGGACATGTGACCTGAGCACACAGACAGGCAGCAGGGCCGGGCAGGGCCGGGCAGGGCCGGGCAGGGCCAGGCAGGGCCAGGCAGGGCCGGGCAGGGCAGGGCAGGTGTGTGTGTGTCAGTATGTCTGTGGCAGACAGTGTGTGACGGGCTGTTCTTCCGACTCTGCGCTGTACCCTGCCTCGCCATGTGGACGTCTAGGAGATGCAGACTACCTCGGAGGGCACGACTGTACATGTGAGTGAGAGACCAACAGGAAAGGGCAGAGGGAGGGAGAGGGGGAGGTGATACTCAGAGGGAATGGGTTTTAAAAAGTCTGTCTCTCTGAGCTAACTGTGTGCGTACCGGAAGTGATTTACAGGAATATGGTAAATACAAACTGAGGAAGCACAAAGCTGTTCACGGATTATGTAAAGTCCATGAGGTTTGGACCTTTTTGCAATGCTGAAAATTAACCTCCAAAAACAGACGCTCTGCAAGAAGCTCGATTGGTTGCCTGGCTTCTATCTGATTTTCCTTGACTGCTTTCATCTTTTTTTGTCAATCTGACCAAAAGGCTTGTAACAGCGCTACAGGCCTTTTTCCAGGAGGTGCTTTCCAGCTGACTGACGCCCTGGGAGCTGCAGCGAACTGTTGCTCTTGAGGCTCACTGTTCACGGTGTTTATTTTTGACTGATGATTCACTGGCCTCTGGATCTGTTAAAGAAAGCCTGTCGGGCTCTCGGCTGTCCTCTCTCAGATTGCTGTAGCCGAACCAGCTCGTGGCTCAATTCTGACCAAAAATGTGTTGTTATCCAGCTTAAATGAAATGGTATTCATGTGTGTTTTGGTCTTTTACCTCGTGGTGTGTTAAATAGATGACTCTTCCCCCCCCTCCTTATCCCCTCTCTCCCTGTGACTGCAGCGTGGAGGGGGAGCCCCAGAGTGCAGAGCCGGGCAGTTTCTCCGACAGCCCGTGCAGCCAGGGCCCGTACCGCGGCGAGCGCTACGACAGCGGCCCCCCGGCAGCCCCCAGCCCCAGCCTGACCTGGGCCCAGCGCACCCGGCACCAGCCCGCCAGCCTGGCCCTGCGGAAGCAGGAGGAGGAGGAGAACAAGCGTTGCAAGGCCCTGTCCGACAGCTATGAGCTCTCCACCGACCTGCAGGACAAGAAGGTGACGTGGCCGCTCCCCCCCGCGCGGCACGGGCCGCCAGCCCCACGCCCGGCCCGGCCCGGCCCGGCCCGCGGCCTGAGTGTGTTCACCCGCCCTCTCTCCCTCGCCGCAGGTGGAGATGCTGGAGAGGAAGTACGGCGGGTACTTCCTGAGCCGGCGGGCGGCGCGCACCATCCAGACGGCGTTCCGGCAGTACCGCATGAACAAGAACTTCCAGCGCCTGCGCAGCTCGGCCTCCGAGAGCCGCATGTCCCGCCGCATCATCCTGTCCAACATGCGGCTGCAGTACTCGTTCGACGACCGCGAGCAGCAGCGGCAGGCGCAGGGCTACCACACCCACCCGCACGCGCACCCGCACCCCTTGGCCTCCTCCAACCCCGAGCTCGACAGCTGCAGCTCCCCCTGCGCACAGGGGGGCGCCGGCGAGTACCGCGGAGAGCCCACCGACCTGGAGGACTCCTTTTCCAAACAGGTGAGGAGAGGGAGGGAGGAGAAGAGCCGGGGGGGGAGGAGGGAGGGTGTGGACAGGGTGGACGGAGGGAGAGAGAGAAGGGAGGGGGTGGAGAAAAAGACAGGGAAGGAGAAGGGGGACGAAGGAAGTAAACAGATACAGGTGGTCCCCAAAATATGTTGGGGTTAGGGACCAGATATGTGCAACGTATAGCAAAACAATACCTGAAAGGGATTTTTTCCCCTTAAGAATAATGTCAATATGGAGGGTTCAGGACCTTAAGAGCAAAAGATTTACTCAGTGACTTATAGTTGGGGGTTTTCCCATAAGACATGATAGAATAGAGTCAGGTGAGGGACAATAAGTTAGATTGTGTGCTTCACTTGTAGGTAACAAAATATACTTAAGAGGGTCCCATTACAAGTCCAGGTTACGTGTCCTAAATAATGCAACTTAGGGGAGTTAATATTCATAAGGAATAAGGTGATCAGCTTGAGATGAGTTCCGAACAGTTCAGACATGGGTATGTACATTTAAAGTGCCTATAACCCATAAAAAAGCAATAGCAATAAATAGCTTTCCACCTCCTTTGGAAATTGTGGTCTCGTCAAAATCAGCCATTCTCTGCTTGGGGGCAGATTTTTTCCACACGTGGGTCGTGCAGTTCAAGGGATCGATCAGACCCTGATCCACTGGTTGGATCAGCGACGTACTGCTGGGGCCTAACGATCCACAGCCTGAGTCGAGGGTAACAGCACTGTCTACAAGCAGAAGAATGTCTGATGTTAGATTTTGCTCTTCACGGTATTTATTAATTTCTGGAACAAAATCGCCCATAGACCACCTACGTTGCCGGCTTTTAAAAATGATGTAATTGTGGGGATTTCCTATGGCCTTAGTTCCTTAGTTCATCAACGGCATAAGTGTGAAATAAATGGGACAACTTATTACAGGGATCGCTTGTTTACAGAGGGGGGAGACCTGGGGGATCCTCGACATTTCATTCGGAGTTTATTTAATTTAATTTAATTTACTGTATTTAAGTTACTTTCTGAGCGGGTAAATACGGTGCTACCTGTGTTAACGACTGCTGCAGTATCGCTAAAACAGGAATAAAAATCAAACGGGCTTCTCTACTCAACCGAAATCCCCCCTGGAGTGTTTCAAATGAAATTGCCTGCGTCGCTGTGGAAGCACTCGATGAAGAGGCATCAGGCATCAATGGGCCGGACCGGACTGGACCGGACCTCTTCCGGGACCCGTCTTGCTTTATCCTGGTCAGTCTTTCTGTTTTCACTGACCCCATCTCTCTCCTCCTCTCCCCCTCCCTCCCTCCCCCTCTCTCTCTCTCTCCAGGTGAAGTCTCTGGCCGACTCCATCGACGATGCCCTGACCTGCCGCCCGAGCCGCCCGGACTCCCACGAGGGCAGTGGGGACGGGGGCCTGGAGGGCGAGGATTTTGGGGAGTGCATGTGGGGAGGGGGAGGGGGCAGCACCCCCTCGTCCCGGAGAGGAGGGGCCGGCGGAGAGCGGGGCGCGGGGGGCGGGCCCCTGGCTATGCATGAGGACAGCACGGCCACCTCCTACAGCGATGTCACGCTCTACATGGACGACGGCCTGCCCTCCTCGCCCCTGTCCCTGGACCGAGCCCCCAGCAGCACCGACACAGAGTACTGGGGGATGGGGGGGGGCGTGGGGGGCCGCGAGGACAGCCGGGACACGGAGGGGGGCGGCAGCAACAACAGCCGGCGCAGCACCCCCTGCACGGAGTGCCGGGACTACCGCCTGCGGGGGGCGCACCTCCCCCTGCTCACCATCGAGCCCCCCAGCGACAGCTCCGTGGACATGAGCGACCGCTCCGACCGCGGCTCGCTCAGCCGCCAGCTCATCTACGAGCAGGAGCCCGGGGGGGCCGGAGGCGGGGGAGGGGGCGGCGGGGGCGGAGGGGGCTCCCCTCAGGGAACCCTCAAACACAACCCCAACAACAGTGGGGTGCGCCCGTCCGCGGCCCAGGGCCAGACTCGGACCCAGGGCCGCCCGCATCCCCACCCGCACCCCCACCACCACCCCCACCATCACCACCAGTACCCCGACCCGCCTTCTTCCGCGGGGCCCCAGCCCCCCACCCCCGTCGCCACAGCGCCGCCGGGAGGGGGCCTGGGGAACAGCATGTCAGCCCTGAACTCGGGATCGGGGGAGCCGTGCTGCTCCGACGGGGATAACGACTCCCTCAACAGCACCACCAACTCCAACGAGACCATCAACTGCAGCTCCGGCTCGTCGTCCCGGGACAGCCTGCGCGAGCCCATGCCCCCGCTGGGCAAGCAGACCTACCAGCGGGAGAGCCGGCACAGCTGGGACTCGCCCGCCTTCAACAACGACGTGGTGCAGAGGAGGCAGTACCGCATCGGGCTCAACCTCTTCAACAAGTCAGTGCGGGCCAGGCCGGGCTGGGGGGAGAGGCAGAGTGTGTGCGCTCAGAGCGGGGGCAGCTCCACGGGCAGCCTCCTCAAATGAGAGGCAGAGAGGAGTATGAATGGGTGTTTTGAAGGCAGTCGTTCTGTTTAGTTCCCTGGGTCTGAGGCTAGCGAGGGTGCGTGTCTGTGTACGTCCGGTTGTGTGCTCTCAGTGGAGTAGCAGCATACAGTAATACGGCAAGTTCGCAGGGTGTGTGTATTAACCCCACATCGCCTTTCTCTCCCCTCTTCTGTCTCGCTCTCTGTCTGCCTCCTGCCGCGCGCAGGAAGCCGGAGAAGGGGATCCAGTACCTCATCGAGAGGGGCTTTGTGTCGGACACCCCCGTGGGAATCGCCCGCTTCATCCTGGAGAGGAAGGGCTTGAGCCGGCAGATGATCGGGGAATTCCTGGGCAACAGGCAGAAACAGTTCAACAAGGATGTGCTGGAGTGAGTGACGAAGAGAGGGGGATATTGTGTTGTAATCTAAGCGTCTTCTGCACACTGTGAATGCAGAACACAAGTGCTCTGGCAATACCTGTGTAGCGTGTCTTGCTGGAGAAGCTGGTTTGAGCGAATGTGAGAGGGGAAACGGGGGATGGAAGGGAGGGAGAGTGAGAGAGGGATGGAGGACACTAACCGCATCATATTCCTGTGTTTCTCCATGCCACGCCCCTCTCCCCTGTGCTCAGATGTGTGGTAGATGAGATGGATTTCTCTGGGATGGACCTGGACGATGCCCTCAGGAAGTTCCAGGCTCAGATCCGAGTGCAGGGGGAGGCGCAGAAGGTGGAGCGGCTCATCGAGGCCTTCAGGTAGGTCAGCGCTGTTGTGCGTGTCTGTTTGTCTGTCTATATGTCTGTGTGTGTCTCTGTGTGTGTGTCATTGCGTGTCTGTTTGTCCATATGTCTGTGTGTGTCATTGCGTGTCTGTCTGTCTGTGTATGTTTGTGTGCTTAGTTTTCTCTTCTGTCTGTCTTGTCTCTGTGTTTTTCTCTGGTTCTGTACAGCTTTCTGCCAGTCTATCATTCGCCTTTCTATCATCTTCCTTCCTGTTTGCCTGTTTCTGATGTTTTGCCTCTATTTGTGTGTCTTTCTCCAGCTGTATAGTCTTGCCTCTGTCTTTCTTTTTCATTTTTCTCTGTCTGAATGTCTTTTCCCTAATTTTTTCTCTCAGAATGCTTGCTTCTATGATCTCCTTTCTACCACGGAGGAGCAGCACCAGCGTCAGTGCTGCTGTCTTTGACCCACTCTCTCCTAGTATAACGCCGCGTCTAGTGTGTTTTTCAGCTCTGCGCCTTTACCTGTTGCTGCCTGTCTCTCTGTCCCAGTCAGCCGTGCTGAGTCAAGCCCCAGTCTCTCCCCTCTCTCTGCAGCCAGCGGTACTGCGTGTGTAATCCGGCCTTGGTGCGGCAGTTCCAGAACCCAGACACCATCTTCATCCTGGCCTTCGCCATCATCCTCCTGAACACCGACATGTACAGCCCGAACGTCAAGGCGGAGCGCAAGATGAAGCTAGAAGACTTCATCAAGAACCTCAGGGGTCAGTTCGCATTGTAATCAGAACCCTTCCCCCCTGACCAGCTCACTCTCTTTCTCAGATTTTAGACTGATCCAATCCTCTGTCTCACTCTCTCTTCCTCTGTGACCTCCACTCTTCAACCTCCGTCTGTTTCTCTCTCTCTCCAGGTGTTGACA
The DNA here is from genome assembly GCF_055471065.1 of Atractosteus spatula. NCBI lineage: Eukaryota > Metazoa > Chordata > Actinopteri > Semionotiformes > Lepisosteidae > Atractosteus > Atractosteus spatula. Next base: position 2,463,432 of record NC_142707.1, read on the forward strand.
ATGGCCAGGATATTCCCCGGGATATGTTAGTGGGAATCTACCAACGAATCCAGAAGTGGGAGCTGCGTACCAATGATGACCATGTGTCCCAGGTCCAGGCTGTGGAGAGAGTCATTGTGGGCAAGAAACCTGTGAGTCTCCACTGCAGCAAACACTGTCATATACTGCACTATGTTATACTCACTCTCTGCTGTAGTACACTCACTGTCATACACTATACTCTGTTATACTCACTCTCTGCTGTAGTACACTCACTGTCATACACTATACTCTGTTATACTCACTCTCTGTTGTAATACACTCACTGTCATACACTATACTCTGTTATACTCACTCTCTGCTGTAGTACACTCACTGTCATACACTATACTCTGTTATACTCACTCTCTCTAGTGTGTCAGTGACTGAGGCGAGGTGCGTCTCTCGTGTGGTGTGGGTATTACTGTGACAGTGACTGAGGCGAGGTGTGGGCATTAATGAGTTTCTGCCCGTGTGTGAGTCCAGGTGCTGTCCCTGCCCCACCGCCGGCTGGTGTGCTGCTGTCAGCTGTATGAGGTCCCCGATCCCAACAGGCCCCAGCGGAGTGGCGTTCACCAGAGAGAGGTTTTCCTCTTCAATGACCTGCTCGTGGTGAGAATCACTGTACCATTTACCTCACTGCACACTCTCCTCCTAGGTACTCCTGGGTGAGCTGTGAGAGCTGCACACTCTCCCTGGCTGAGCTGTGAGTGCTGCGCACTCTCCCTGGGTGAGCTGTGAGTACTGCACACTCTCCCTGGGTGAGCTGTGAGTGCTGCACACTCTCCCTGGGTGAGCTGTGAGTGCTGCACACTCTCCCTGGGTGAGCTGTGAGTGCTGCGCACTCTCCCTGGGTGAGCTGTGAGTGCTGCACACTCTCCCTGGCTGAGCTGTGAGTGCTGCACACTCTCCCTGGGTGAGCTGTGAGTGCTGCACACTCTCCCTGGGTGAGCTGTGAGTGCTGCACACTCTCCCTGGCTGGGCTGTGAGTGCTGCACACTCTCCCTGGGTGAGCTGTGAGTACTGCACACTCTCCCTGGGTGAGCTGTGAGAGCTGAACACTCTCCCTGGGTGAGCTGTGAGTACTGCACACTCTCCCTGGGTGAGCTGTGAGTGCTGCACACTCTCCCTGGCTGAGCTGTGAGTGCTGCACACTCTCCCTGGCTGAGCTGTGAGTGCTGCACACTCTCCCTGGGTGAGCTGTGAGTGCTGCACACTCTCCCTGGCTGGGCTGTGAGTGCTGCACACTCTCCCTGGGTGAGCTGTGAGTACTGCACACTCTCCCTGGGTGAGCTGTGAGAGCTGAACAGTCTCCCTGGGTGAGCTGTGAGTACTGCACACTCTCCCTGGGTGAGCTGTGAGAGCTGAACACTCTCCCTGGGTGAGCTGTAAGAGCTGCACACTCTCCCTGGGTGAGCTGTGTGTGACATTTTTAGGGCCTATGAAGGAGGGAAACACTAGTGACTAACAAAAAACGAGCTGAAACAACATGCTTGTGATCGACTCTAGGAGCTCCAGATCAATAATCATACGCCCTCTAGCGGCTGCTCTGGAAACTAGAAGTATCGAAGTGATGGTCGCTCGACTCGCTCCATCAATCACGGGGTTCAGCATTAGAATAGTGGGGCGCCCACACTGGTCTCTTTAGCGGCTGCACCTCCCCTTAACTATGCACCCGCAAGGCAGGCTGGGGGCAGCAGCCATGGGGCTGGACCTGAGGTCAGCCTGTAGACCAGAGATTGAACTGGCAGTGTAAATAGCTAGAGAGTTTATGAGCAGCCATTGTAAATAGTTGTCAGTGTTTAATCCTCCCTAATCCTTACCCTGTGTGTGTGTAACCCCTTCAAGGAGTTTCAGTCTCTGTCTGTCAAAGTCTGGGCAGAGGTAAATAAACCTGTTGTTGCTGGCACATCAGGGGAGTGCGAGCTTCATTCTGTGCATATTCCCTGGTCAGCATCTTGTCGATCGATGTAATTCAATTGGCGTTGACCCCTCTTTTTGCACACTTCGGAGTGAAAGTGCCTAGGGCCCATGAACACCAAAATCTGGCCCTGATGTACAGTGCCTCCTTCGACTTCATTTCCCCCTGGCCCATTGTCTCACTAGACACTGTCTCCTTCTCTCCTGTTGTCCAGGTGACTAAGATCTTTCAGAAGAAGAAGACCTCAGTGACATACAGCTTCAGGCAGTCATTTCCTCTAGTGGAGATGCAGGTGCACCTGTTCCAGAACTCCTGTAAGAGACAACACAACTTTGATTTCTCTCACCTGTAGATAAATCTATCGTGTTAATGTTTTGATCATTTCCTACACACCTGAGCACTGCCACAGGTGCCTTTGTATGCTTGGGATAAGATAGAAGAGGAAGGAAAGACAGAATGGAACAGAAGTACCTTAAAGTCACACAGTTTTTCTGCATGTATGCATATTGGTCTGGGTGCATAACACTTCTCAAGACCTTCTGCAGCAAGACTACAAGCCGATTTTTATCGGAGTCCATCTTATAATGAGGATGTGCAAGATTGTGTAAAGATTTGTAATCTAGCCAGTTGTACTTGAAAGGAAATTAGGCAGAAGCTCATGGGCGTCTGGGTGCTGAAACCAAGCCTGATCTAATAGCTTGAAATTTTGCACCTCTGAAAGTTCTGCTGCACAGCTGCATCAGAATTTCTCTATGTGTTAGTATTAAAGACTGAGCAAAAGATGGCGTTCAGTAAAATGAAGTTTTTACCCCTGTTTGGTCAGGCAATATCTTCTGCGGTATCTAAATCAAAGCGATTGCAGTTCTGTGGGAGTTGGAGCATATTTAGTTTGTAGGTCTTTCACACCAAAGTCAGATCGTGGAGAAATGAAAGTTAGGAAGTACAGTACAGGACGCCTGCTCTGTGTTTTTGTTTAAACGTTGGCTAACGAGCCCCCTGTGTGTGTGCGTGCCTGTGCGGTACGGCGTGCTTTCCCGTGTCCTCAGACTACCCCCACGGTATCCGGCTGACCTCAGCGATCCCAGGCGGGGAGAGGAAGGTGCTTATTGTCTTCAACGCCCCCAGCCAGCAGGACCGCACGCGCTTCTCCAGCGACCTGCGGGAGAGCATCGCCGAGGTGCAGGAGATGGAGAAATACCGAGTGGAGTGTGAGTCTCTCTGCGGTTAGGAACTGGAAACTCGGGACTCAGTGCTGGTAGTGATACAGGGGGCTTGCAGTGCTGGTCATATGGCTCAGATTATTCTGTGTTTGTATTAGTTCTTGATTGTACTCAGTCAGTGTTTGAAATTTCACTGTCCACAGCCTGCACAGTTACACTGCCAGTCTCGCTCAAGACATGCACACTTTCCCCTCGAAATTGTTTTTAATTTACTCTACAGGTAAATGTCTTTTTACCTTAAACTACTGGTTCAATGAATTGAGATAAGTGAGACTCTTGTGCGTTTGTATTGTGGGTTAGCAGGAAATCGTGCTCTCACATTGTGGTTTAAGGACAGCAGAGAGAGAGAGAGAGAAAGGAGTTTATTTGCCATATGTGCACGTACTGTACACTGGGATTTTTATTTGTGCCGTTCTCTCGGGACGTGCAAAGTACAAGAGACAAAACCACACAATGTGCACTGTATATTACAAAACACTAAATAATGACAGTCATAGTCACAGGCCGGTGTAATAGCTCTGGAGTGTGTGTGCACAACACTCAGGACTCTCAGGCTCCTCTTTATCTCTCTTGTTAGAACACTGTCCCTCTTTTGTGTCCTCTGTTATTTAACGCATTTGGTCTCGGGGGGTGATGTTCTCCCTGCTCGCCCTTTGTAGCGGAACTGGAGAAGCAGAAGGGTGTGATGAGGCCCAGCCTGGTGAGCAGTGGTCCCGTGGGAGGGGGTGTGAAGAGCGAGGCTGTGAACGGCACCCTGGGAAGGCCCAGCCTGGATGACAGCTACACGGCCGGAGAGGGCCTAAAGCGCACCGCGCTCAGCTCTTCCCTGCGAGACCTCTCCGAGACAGGTGAGATGCGCTCGCACCAGCCCCCCCCCCCCCCCCACCGCCCTGACAGACAGGAGCCACGATTCAACATCTCTGCCTGCAGCAGAGAAGCAGGACTGTGCTCTGGCTCCACCTGGTGTGTGGTGGCAGTACTGCAGAGCACAGCAGTGAAAGAAGGGTGTATTTCTGACAACTAAAAATTAAACTGTGTGTTTTCATACAGAATCATTCTCATTTTACTGGTAGGCCTTTTGTTTTTTGGCGTGTTACAAAAACCTTTACAATCCTCATTTTTTAAAAACTCATGATCAGGGAGGTCCATTATGAAAATTCAGTAGTTGGCAGAAAAAGTTTGCAATTCACAGTAAACCGAAGCTGGGATGACAATACTTTATATTCTTCTGCGCGCCTGCTGTCTGCGGGTTCTCCCTGTGAGTGAGTGGGGTTTCAGGGAGTTCTCCGTTTTCTTCCTCAAATCCGAAGACATGCTACCTGGACTAACTGATGCCTCTAAATTGTCCACTGTGTGTGTTTGTGGGTGCCCCGTAATGGACTGAAATCCCAGTCTGGGCGTATCCGGCCTTGTGCCCACGCTCTGCCGAGTTAAGCTCTGGTGTACAGTGACCCCATATGGGACGAAGTGGATATTGGAAGAGGACCGTATATTAGGCCTCACGCTCCTCCTGGAAAAGCTGCAAACGTACCGCGCTGTCACGGAAACGTCAAGGAAAGTAGAACTGACGAAAGGGAGACCTCTGTACCCGAGGCGCAGCTGGGGAGAACTCCCGTGGGAACGCTGGAGCAGGGTTCAGTCGCAGGGTGGGCGCGCGGGACGGGAGGTGAAGGGCAGAAATGGAGCAGGACAGCGGCGGCTCGCTTCAGGCCGCTATGACGGCTCAGGAGGGCGCGCGCGCGTGTGTGAGAGTGGTCAGTGTTGGCCGGTCAGCTGTGGCCCCAGAGGCCCCGTATCCTAACCTGGTTCTCCCTGGTTGGGTGCAGGGAAGCGCGGCCGCCGGAACAGCGTGGGATCCCTGGACAGTACCATTGAAGTAAGTGGGGGGGTCCTGTCTCCCTCCCCCCCGCACCACCATAAACAGGAGCCTCCATGTTCCCAGCATGCCGTCTGGCCTGTGTCAGTGTCACTGTGCACTAGTGGTGTGGAATGACTCTGCATGCTCTTACAGCGTCTACATTTGATTGCTGTCGGGGTTTCTGTTTCATTTGTTTATTTTTGATTTGATAATTAACTGATGAGCCGTTGTTTTACCAGTGGTTGCTGTGGTGCTGTGATGGCTGGTGTCGAAGCTGTGGTTTGGTGTGGCATGTGTTCACCTTGTGTCTTCTTTAAAACGATTCCAGCCCACTGTGTATTCTGTAGAGGTGTCTGGGGTGGTGTTCAGGTCTGTGGGTATTAACCCTCGTTTTCCTCCTTCTCTCCCTCTTTCCTCATCTCTAACCTTCTTGTTATGCCCTTCAACCTCTCCCTCATGTTGCTGTCTCTCTCTCTCTCTCTCGCTCCCTCGCTCGCAGGGCTCCATTATTAGCAGCCCCCGCCCTCACCAGAGGCTGCCGGTGGGGGGCGTGCCCGGCTGCTTTGGACTCGAGGAATACCGGCCTCACCGCCCCATCCTGAGCCCCGGAGTGGGGGTGGGGGGTGGGCCGGGGCAACAGTCCGCTGCTGGGGGGACCAGCAGCAGCAACAACAACAGCGGAGGGGGTGGGGGGAGCGGAACTGGGGTCAGCAGTTCGGGCTCCTTCCTGGGCTCTCTCTTTGGGACGAAACGTTCCAAACCGGGGCCCATTATCCCCCCGGGGCCACACTACCCCGCCCCTGTGCCTCCACCTACTACTGGAGGACCCCCTCCTCACTCCCCGTCCTCGCTCAGCCAGAGCGAGGGCGGCCAGTCCAAGATCCAGGCCCTGCACGCTCAGTACTGCCACAGTGGCACAGGGGGCGCTGGGGGACAGTCGGCCAACTCCAGTCAACCACCCCCACCCTACCATCATCACCACCGCTACCACGTGCAAACCATCCCCTCCGGACCCCCTCCTGGCCAGGCGCCACCTCCCCCTCTGCATCACACTATTCAAAGAGGTTCTTTGCCCAAGCGGCCCCCCCAAACGCAGCTCCAGCAGCAGCAGCAGCAGCAGTTAGCGCAACTCTCCCAGTTGGCTCAGCTTTCCCAGCATGCAATGCAAGGTCGCTACGCCAACCTGGCTATGGCCAACCTGGCCGGCATGGGCCCCCCCCCCCTTTCTCCTCACTCCCCACATTCTCCCCTCCCACAGTACACTGCCGTGTACCCCGTAGCACATTCGCAACACTCTCCACACCCCGCTGCCCTGCAGCAGCAGCAGCAGCAGCAGCAGCAGCAGCAGAGAGGCAAGCCGCCTCAGCCACTGGCTCACTCCCACCCCCACGCACACACCCACCCGCATGCGCACACACACCCCCACGCTCACGCACACACCCCCCACCCCCACACGCCCCAGCAACACTTCGTATTTACCTCCGCCAGCGGCCCACCCCGGCACCTGCCCCAAGCCGCCCAGCAGCACCAGTACATGCCACAGTATCCTCCTCTGTCCTCCATCCCCCCTCCCCCCCCCCACTCCCCTTTACCCCCCCCTTCCTCCCCCCTTACCCCTCTTACCCCTCTCTCCCCTCTCCCCCCCCAACACCCAGGGCAGCCCCAGCAAGGGGGGCCCCAGGGCGGGCAGGCGGTCGGGGTAGGGGGTGGGGGCACCGGCACAGGGGGCAGCTCCAAGTCCAAACCTATCAACCGCATCAGCACTGTGGTGTGAGGGGGGTGCGGAGCTGGAGCCGGGGGGGTCGGAGAGGCAGGCTGGTGGGGCCAGGGGGAGGAGGCTTGGGGTCGCTGGTCAGGGCGGAGGACGCCCCTTCAGGAGGAGGCAGAGTTCGGAGGGGCCATTCCCAGCTCTGCCACAGCGCGGGGAGGAAGCGCCGCAGCTTGCTGAGGCTCTGCTACTTTCACATCCGCTTCCCTCAGGTGTAGAGCCGGGCCCCCGGCATCCCAGACACACGCCCACAGAGAGACTCTCAGAGCCTGGCTGGTATACAGAGGGACAGAGGCTGAGAAAGAGACACACGCAGGAAGAGAACTAGCCGTGTACAGGCATCACTCTCCCAACAGATGTTAGCATCGGTCACCGTCGAAGTCCTGCGAAACGGACGTCCTGGGAGCCTTGTTCTCAGCGGATGAAGTCACTGTCACTGTAGTCAGCTCGGAGCACACACTCACGTTGACCGGCAGACTTCCGCAGGCAGTTCTGCTGGAGGTGTTGAGGGCTCAGCACGGACACATTCAAGGCGAAGTAGGAGTCGCCATTGCAGATGGTGCAGCGGGGGCAGTGTGCAAGCGGCAGCATTTCAGTGCACGATGGCCGAACTGCTCTGCAGACCACAAAAGAGGTCTGGAAAACAGGTGATGCATGTGGTCAGCTGCAGTGCCTCTTGCTCTCTCTACAAACTTAGTGACCTTCAGTTTGTCTAGGTGCACTAAGTGTAGAGTACATACAGGGTATTTACAGTACTTCAGTGTACAGTGTGCAATTATAGGTTTGTGGTCAGAACTGAGCTATGGAGTGAGTGAGGGAGGGAAGCACTATGTGCAGGTGGTTAGACCTTCTTGAGTATAAAATTAGGCAGTGTGGGCCAATGGTTAGAGCTGAGGGAGGGAGGCACTAAGAGGCAGAGTAGATGCAGCTGATGGAGGAGTCAGTTTTGCTGCTAGTGGTCAGTGCTAATTATTTTTGCTTCTTTACCTGTTCAAGCATGGGGAGGGTGAAGGATACCACACAAACATTTGTATCAAACATTGTGCCAAACCTGGAGCTCCAAGCGTGGAGGACAGACCAGTATTGAGAGCGATAAGGACAGAGAACAAGGACTCCTCTCTTCACTACCCCTGAGAGACATGCAGAGGAGGGAGAGAGAGAAAAACTTATTTTAACCGAGTTTTGGACTGTCCACTGAGGGGAAGCGATTTCTCTCCCTCTTTCTTTATTATTATAAGGACCAAAAAATGGACAAAGAGGAGTTTACAGACTTTGGGAAGAAAAAGGACGCAAAAGGAGAAAAGCGAAGCGAAGGGGTTTTTCTGGTTTTCCTCGCTGTTGCTGTGAGGGACCGTGCGGCAGCCGGTGGGACTGCATCGCTGAGCCAGCGAAGGGAACAGGGCTGTTCCGCGCACCAGACGACGCACATGGCCAGACCCGCTTGCCCTGAACGTACCTGAGGCGGGAGGGCTGGTGCTGAGGCAGATACACCACTGAGCCACAAAGACGACAATCACACACTGACTGACGGGCGCACGTGCGAGCAGTCAGAGACGGATCCCAGCAATATGGACAGACATACAGAGAAACCCTATACGTGCACAGTCAGACACGAGGATCTGAGGCACCCCTGCTCTTTTAGATGTCAATGCTTGAGAGAGGGATTGAAAACCTTGCCTATTGAATGAGTCTAAGGGAGCAGTGAGCCTCTTTAGGGTCTGTTGGAGGCCTCCTCTCATCCCTGACGCAGAAAGACTGACAGTTGGAAGTTTTTGGCAGGGTGCAGAGGCTGCTCACACACTGAAGGAATTGGCAAACGCTTGAAAAACACACAGACCCATAGACAAAGCCATCGGACAGACACAAACAGGGAACTAACCAGCGAACAAACAGACCTACAGACTCTGTCTCTGCAGACAGACAGACTGAGACGCTTCAAAGACACAAACGCAGAGAGCAGAAAGAACAGAGCATAGCCAATCTGAAGATCACAGCCAATCTCCTTTCTCTCTGCCCCACTTCTCCCAGTTTCACTGAAGGAGAATATCCTCACTGTGCGGGGATATCTGTGGGAGAATATCCCAGATTGCTGTGCACAGAGGGGCGGCAGTACAGGTGAGAAGCCCTGAGGGACCAGAAGTGCTTTTATTTAAAAATCTGTATAATGCAGAAGATCATGTTTTATTTACCTTAATGAATTTATGCTTTTCGAGTTACGAAGATTATTACTGCACAGTGTTTTTGCTGCTATGTGTCTGCTCTGCTCTGTGCACAACACTTGAATGTGAGGTTTGGCTGCTGTGCTTCACCCTTATGAACGTTTGCCATTGTAATTTTACACTGTTCAGATGTCCCCATTTATCTTGATTTTCACTCTGCTCCCCCAGATTTTGATAACACCGCGACTTTGCTGTGTTGAATGCCTACAACAGCAGAGTCACACAGGTGTGATCGGCATTTATAAGGGTTAATTACAGTGTTGTAGTCCGGTGTGGGAAAGCACCGTGAAAACACTGAGTCATAGGAAAGTAAGGTACAATCAGAAGGGTGAACCACAGTGAAAATGCGCATTTACCATGTGGGCCTACCTAGGACTTTCCCAGGAGTGCTTTTGTGAACAAGCAGTGAGGGGTGTCTGTGCACTTCCCGGTTGCCCCAGGCTGCTCCGTACGCAGTGCTGATGAACGGCCCTCAACACTGCGCTGCTTGCGTGGGCATTTCCCTCAGAGTGGCCCATCACCAACTACCCCGGTTTATGATCCAGTCAGTGCCTCATTACAAAACTTTAAAAATACTTTGCATTGCTTTTTCAAACACCGTGTTCAGGGGCTGGATCCCAGGGAGGGGACTTATTCTTTGTGCTCCTGTTTTTTTAGAAATAAAAAAAAACAAACTTTTCTGTATTTTTTTCCCCCCAAGTGAATCAATCTGTTCTCAAAAAATTGGGTTTGGCCTGTAATAAGTTCATTTTAGTTTTAATCATGTAAGTTACTAGCCCTTTAACCAGAGTCTGGTGAGCTCTGATGGTGTACCTCTACAGCAGGTTTCCTAATCCTTTAAAAGGGATGGTTCTAAGACTCGTGTTGCTTACAGTTTAATATGCCATGGTTTTAGTCACAAGCTGCAGGCACATATACAACTTTTTACCTTACTGTTAGTAAATTTACATAGCCAGACCTGTGGAATTAGTTTTTTTTTGCTTTACTGGTACAATGCACAAGCCAGCATCTCCCAGAAAAGCCTTGAACAGCCCAGAAGGGTGGGAGTCCTTCTTTTGTCCTTTGTAGTAGTATTAATACTCCAGTTAGTGTCTGGGGTGAGTTAATGTTGCCGTGCTGAGGGAATGTACACACTGATAACTTTCAGTGGTGTCCTTGAAACCAAGGACGTCTCCATCAGAGTCCCTGTGATCCATCGTCTGCTAGCTGTCTTTCCAGCTGAGCTCCCGATCACTTTATCAAGCCTTTACCCGCTGATGGTGAAAGTTCCTGAAGTAGACTATAACTGGACCTTTATTCAACACTTAATTTCAGGTTGCCTTTAACATTTTACTAGCAGATGGGAGTTATATCTGCACATTGTAGGAGCTGAAAAAGATTTTTTAAATTAAACGTAGATGCAGGGTTGACACGGTTACTGATGCCCTCAGCTGGACTGGACTAAACACAATCCCCTCTTTTACCCTTCCCCTGCTGGTCAGCATTCCTGTGTGCCAGCACATCAGCCACATGTCCAGTGTGCCCTGCTGACATGGTCATTAACGACAATCCTCTCTTTTTTTCCTGAAGCTGTTCCTGCTTCACAAAGCAGATGGACAGGAAGAGCGTTAGAGGTCACCTATTGTTGCTGTGCACAGGAAAACGCTGAAAGGCTGTGTGGGACACTAGCGCCTCTTCCACCTTCACCTTCAATTCTCTCATCATGTTCTGAGTCTCCCTTTTAGGAGCTTGTTAACTGACTGATGGGTGAATTGATTAAACGATCTGTTTGCTGCTGTCGGCAAGACAAAGTGAGGGTCTCAGCCTGTTGCTTCAGACTTTTACCTGCTCCAGCTTGCGGTGCTTGATTAGCTACTTCTCTAAATTTTCGTGCTCAGACTGAAGTTCTCCTTTGCCCTGGAGTTGCGGTATAAGTCAGACCTGACGGGAGCTACAATTACAGGCCTGGCTCTGAACTATGTGCACCTAAAGAATCACAAACAAGGATTTGACGTCCCTAGGTTTTTTTATATCTGGAAATGGCATTTTCCAGGTTTAGAAAAGAGCAGTGTGCCACTGCAGGCCTCATGGCTTATGATGAAGGTAGTGCAGGCGTTCCTCCGAGCCCCAGGCTGTGGGGAAATCTTACACTACCCTTCCTGTGAGCCGCACGGCAGTTGCCCAGCCCTGTGCTCCTGCATGGGAGGATGGCCCTTCTCACAGTTGGCCAAAGACCTTGTCCAGAGCGGAGCAGACAAAGATTCATTTTCCTAGCTCACCGTTCGGGCAACGCTGCGTTTATTTCCTGTCCAGCCCAGGGCCTCGGAAGTCAAGCCGTGCAGCTTCAGGATTTGGAAAAATTGGGTGGTCCGGGACAATGTGGTCCAAATTTCCTGGTCGTTAGAGTTTGTCCAGTTCCGCCCCCAAACCCAGGCGTGCATCAGACCTCCGCTGCCTCCTGCAAACAGCTTCCCACTGCCTTGGGTCCTCAGGAAATCATTCCAGCATTTAAGACCAAGAGACGTAATTCAGGAGATCAACACCCTCATTATGAGTCATTAGCTTTGTTCTCAACTCCCTGACCAAAGTAATTGAGGTTCTGTTAGCTATTATAGCCCGTCCCTGTTGAAAGCAAAAGCTTGAGAATCTCCCCCTCTCCCACCCTCCAGCCCAAAGCAGGCGATACCAGGCCTCCGAAGTGAAATGAGCCTCGGAGAGAGAGCCCGTGTTTGAGCCAGCAGTCGAGCCCTCGAGCCCAGCGAGAGTCTGGGGTGGCAGGGCTGTCTGGGGCCTGAGCAGGAACCACGCAGACACTCCTGCAGAAAGGCAGCAGAACCAGAGCAGTGAACCGTCAGGGTATCCTCGAACCTTTGCCATGGCCTTTTCCGCCTTTCACACTGGTTAACCTTCCAGTGTCTGGGGCGAGCCCATTCGGCCCGTGCCCTCTGCCGTCCCGGACCACTCTGATGCCATCCCTTGTCATGGCGTGGGTCCGCTGGGGTGGCAGAGCTCGGTTCTGGTCAGTGTTGACGGGGGAGGGTTGGGGCGTTTTGGGAAGGCATTGTGAGGAAGAAAGTCAGACGAGCGAGGAATGCAGAGGGAACTGTGGGAGACCCCAGTGGAAGAATCAGGCCAGTTCCTTCATGTTCCATTCTTTCAAAGCAGGGGATGTGGGGGCAGGGAATTGCTGTATTACAGGGTTCAGAGTTGCTCTAGGAGACAGGAGATTGATATGCATTAGATACAGGTGTTTCTAAACTTATTTTCTTTTTGGAGACCTGAGTCTATTTTTTGCTGGTATATCAGTGTTACTACAATGATTATTATTATTAATATTAAGATTGAGAAAATGACTTCTTACTGCTGAACAATATATATAACTATACATATATTATATATAGATATTCTCGAACATTGATTGTACATGAGAGCCTGACGATGTGTGTGGTTGCAGTGTGAAATCTTTGGATTATTATTATTACAATGATGAAGATTATTATTATTATTGTTATTATTATTACTATTGTTGTAACTATTATCATTATTGTTTCTAGCGATGTTCTGTAATTGGTTTTATTTTTTATTTTGTCTTGAAATTTCTGGTATGTACGTACAAGAAGTGTGTGTATATATATACCAGACGTATATATAAAGTCTTTTTTTTATAGCAGCCATCTCTGTTTGCGAGATGCGGTTTTAATGAGGTTTTGTGACTTTGCACAGGATGACGATGTTGGCCGTGCCCGCAGCGACGCTGCCCCATCATGCTTTGTGATTTTTCTTTATTTCTCGATGACGTGCTCTACTTTGCGAAGCAGACAGACGTGTTACATTATATATATATAATAAACAGTATATATTCCTCATTCAGTGAAGAGACCCAGGGAGAAATACCTGACTGAAAACTGCAAGACTGCTGCTACTGTGTGCACTCCTGCACGTCAGGACCTCTTCCTCACTGTGCCTCTCGGTTTCTACTGCCCTCTCCCTGTTCTTGGATTCACTTGTTTCTAGAGGGAGAGAGAGAGACTGTGCTGGTCTTTAGTGGACATGTTTCTAATGGGAGAGAGAGAGACAGTGTGCTGGTCTTTAGTGGACATGTTTCTACAGGGAGAGAGAGGGAGACAGTGTGCTGGTCTTTAGTGCACATGTTTCTGGAGGGAGAGAGAGAGACAGTGTGCTGGTCTTTAGTGGACATGTTTCTACAAGGAGAGAGAGGGAGACAGTGTGCTGGTCTTTAGTGGACATGTTTCTGGAGGGAGAGAGAGAGACAGTGTGCTGGTCTTTAGTGGACATGTTTCTGGAGGGAGAGAGAGAGACAGTGTGCTGGTCTTTAGTGGACATGTTTCTAAAGGGAGAGAGAGAGAGAGACAGTGTGCTGGTCTTTAGTGGACATGTTTCTGGAGGGAGAGAGAGAGAGACTGTGCTGGTCTTTAGTGGACATGTTTCTAAAGGGAGAGAGAGAGACTGTGCTGGTCTTTAGTGGACATGTTTCTAATGGGAGAGAGAGAGAGACAGTGTGCTGGTCTTTAGTGGACATGTTTCTAAAGGGAGAGAGAGGGAGACAGTGTGCTGGTCTTGTAGTGGACATGTTTCTGGAGGGAGAGAGAGAGAGTGTGCTGGTCTTTAGTGGAAATGTTTCTGGAGGGAGAGGGAGAGAGACAGTGTGCTGGTCTTTAGTGGACATGTTTCTACAGGGAGAGAGAGGGAGTGTGCTGGTCTTTAGTGGACATGTTTCTAAAGGGAGAGAGAGACAGTGTGCTGGTCTTTAGTGGAAATGTTTCTACAGGGAGAGAGAGAGACAGTGTGCTGGTCTTTAGTGGACATGTTTCTAAAGGGAGAGAGAGGGAGACAGTGTGCTGGTCTTTAGTGGAAATGTTTCTACAGGGAGAGAGAGAGAGACAGTGTGCTGGTCTTTAGTGGACATGTTTCTAAAGGGAGAGAGAGGGAGACAGTGTGCTGGTCTTGTAGTGGACATGTTTCTGGAGGGAGAGAGAGAGGGACAGTGTGCTGGTCTTTAGTGGACATGTTTCTAAAGGGAGAGAGAGACTGTGCTGGTCTTTAGTGCACATGTTTCTACAGGGAGAGAGAAGGAGGCCATGGACACGTTGCTGAAGCAAGAGAGTAACAGGAGAAGGAGACGTGGAGAGAGGGGTAGCAGCAGTTTTCTGTATTTTGTTTCTATTCCTGAGTCACTTTGATCATAATTTTGAAATGTCTTCCCATTGTGACCCCCAGCATGTATCCCCTTTAGTATCTGCACTTACTGAATGAAGATGTATAGACATGAATGTAAATATTATATAGTATAAATAATGAATATTGACTATGGAATGGACCGTACCATGTCTTTGTTATTCAGGGGTGTGTATGTGTGTGCGTGTGACTGGGCGTGTGTGTCAGATGGGGGGGGTTCAGGGCAGAACCTTTAGTCTTTTTATTTTGTTTTCTCTCATTTACATGAGGGGCAAGAATGAATTGTTATTGTAAAGTTCTATGTGTAAGAGGAGTTATTAATATTATTTTAAAAAGAAATATATATGGAATTTTATTTGTATATATGAAGTTTAAAAAGAAAAATGTGAATATTTATTGCTTCTGACAATATAAAAAATGTTCTTGCTGTGAAACATGAGGCTGTCAAGTTTGTTTATTTTATAAAAAGACACTTTATTGAGTCAGCAGCTATATCACCCTGCAGCTCTCAACTGGTTACCCAGTCATTAAAGATCCCTGGGTATTTCTCAGTAAGAGTAGGGAGTTATCCCCGTGTCTGGGCCAAATTTCCCCCCTCGGCCTTTACTGTGGCCTCCAAATTGTCCCCATGTATGCTTGGCTTGCACCTGCCCTGCGATGGACTGGCGCCCCCTCCAGGGTGTACCCTGCCTTGCGCTCGTTGCTTGCGGGGATAGACTCCAGCTTCCCGCCACACCGTGTGGTATATAGTGCGGTTTGGCAAATGACATGACACTTAATTATTGAGTCCAAAAGTTTTCAAAGCTCTGATGCAAAATGGCGCTCCATTTTTTTTCTAACACTGAATACATTCCCAGACCTATTGGATGATAAGGTACATTCCTCTTTTCTACAGCTGTGCTGTCTCTTGCTAGATTTGCATTTTTTTCAGAAAATGGGAAGCTCGCGTGACAAGGAACACACAGCTCCCAGGGGCCAGAATTAAGGATGCTTGAGGAGTTTGCTTCTCCCCCGCAGTACCAGCCTGGCCAAGGCTGCGCCCGGGCCTCTGTGGTCCACACCCACGCCCGCTCCTGTTGTCAGCTGGGTGACTGAGCTTGCCTGCCCCTTGTTAATCGCCCCCCCCTGCCAGCTCGCAGACAATGTGGTATCCTGTTTTCAACGGCGCTGATCTTAATCTGATCGGAACACGCCACCGCATCAGCGTCGAAGACACGACTGCGCTGCCCGTCCGGCAGAACTCGAACACATGTCCCACGCCGAGGCGGGCTTCCAGAAGGCCTCTCGGCCCCGCGGACTGAAACACGGTCAGACTGAAAGCTCCAGGTCAGAGCCCTGCAGGTCCAGTAGGCATCTTTCAATGAGCAGTGCCTCAGGAACTAGGGGGGGGGGGGGGGGGGAAGCAGTTTAACGGCTGTAATTATGCCAAGACTTCCCAACAGCTGGTTTCATAAGCGCTTGTGAGGGAAACTGCTGTTGCCAGACTGGAGTTTTACTGCCCTGACAGAGACCGTCTAAAACCTCCCACTGCAGTACAGCCGCCCGGGCTGCGACTTATTAAAAAACACAGCGTGGACAGACGGCCCGAACTCCGGCTTCTTCACGGGTCTGCAGAACCGGCAGGTACTGAAACTGTTCCCGGAGTCGCCTCCTCTCGGCACGTACCGATCCTCACTGCACCCTCCCCCGCTCTCCGCGTCACTGGGGGGTGTAAATCGGGGGGACCTGTCCCCAGGCAGCATGTCACGGGTGGGAAGGACTTGCCAGGTCACGTCTGGTCCTTTGTTAAGGTAAACACGAGCATGCCCACGTGTCCTGGTAGCAAAAATGACCAGACCGCCGAGAAGCGCTGCACAAGTATTTCACTACAGCAAGAAGCGCTCCACTTTTTACTTACTCCAAATGACACGCTACAAATTTGATCAATGCTTTTAAAAATAAAAACTCCCCCCCCTCCAGTGGTCCTGCTCTGTTTTTCTCGATTTGCACCCTGATATTGTTGCATTTTTAGCAGTGAATTGTGTCCTTAAAGAGAAAAAAAGAGTCAGCTGTGCTCTGTTAATTAGGGCCTCTCACACACTTGTCCCTTGCAAATGAGTTTCTTCTCTGGGAAGAAGGAAGAAACGGTTGATAGACCGGTACATGCTGGCCGCAGGCGGGGGGTTGTCGATCAGTCCGACATGCTGAATATCTTACAAAGGAAACAGGAATTCAGATCATGTCCGCGGTCGCACTGGCTATTTCACAATAAGGCCACACGGGGGCGTGATATTCGGACAGAAAGGGTGGCGTTTTCCCCTTAATTCATCTTTATCAGCGGGATTAGCTCATAAAAGTTTCACCCGTGCGTGGGCATCGGTATTCAAAATGTGTAGATTATTGCAAAAAAAAACGGGCAAAGCATACGATAAAACACCAATACTGTGCAGACATCGCTTCGCAGCGAGACGGGGAAATCCTGCGACAACCGGCCATTGTAGACTGAATGAGAAAAAAAACTTCAATGAGAAAAAGAGCGGCCGGACAGCATTTAAAATAAATAAATAATACAATCGTTAAAGAGACGTAGCCGCTAGTCAAATCTTTCTTTTTAATTGGGAGCGATGACGATAAAGGTGGATTTTTTTAAAAAGTTTATGTATCTGGCGGCTTCCGCCGTGCTAGACTAATGAACAGATGTGAACACATATATAACAAACTAGCAATGATGACTACATAATCACGGGTTAAACAATTTAACGGCTAACCTCCCGCCTTGAAGTCGAGGATTAATTTATAATTCAATATTTTTGTTATAGCTGGGGCAACAGTGATTCCAGTATGTATTGCCATTATATGTGACTTTTATAATTGCGCGGCCTGTGCTGATTACTTCTAGAGGAGCTTCATAAAATGAGGTACTTAATTATCATAATGACCATGCAAAAGATGGATTTCTTCAGAAGCACATTGTGCAGCTGGGACGCCATTATCGCACACCGCCGAGGTCACGCTCCTCATGGAGAGGGGAGGAGGAGAGGGGCGGTGACGTCACACAACTTCCTCTGTCCACACAGTGATGTCACTACGCAGGTGGCTGCGTGGGACCCGCCGCCGCGGGCCGGCACTACTTCCCTCGCCAAAAGCCTTAGCGGTGTGTATCATTCCCCGTCACGTCTCCACCTCCCAGCACAATAGACACCACCGGCCCCTACTAACATTCCTAAAACAACACGAATCGAGTGTTCTTTTCCAATCAACCCCTCCCACCTGATAGGTTTATTGTAAAAGGAGCGAGAAAGCCCGTGAACAGCTGGGACTACTTTGTGCCGGCGGAGGGAGGAGACGCAGGCACCGCTCCAGGAGGCTGGGGGTTGTGCTGAGGTCGTGATGGAATCAAGATGGCGGCTCGTCAAGGCGAGGGGAGCTGAGAGGAGTGACAACGATGAGCAGGGAAACCCGGCGGGGCCGCAGTTTAAAACACAAAAAGAAGCACTCTCGCGCGTTCGGGCCTGAGAGGGGCGGGAGGAGAGGCGACGGGTCCTCTGGGCGTCGGGAAAGGGGGGCGAGAGGGAACGTGACTCCTCTGTCGGAAAGTACGGGAGAGAAAGAGGCAGTTTGAGGAACTGACCCCAAACAACAACAACACCGGGGACCAGACAACATCCTGAGAGGGGGAGGTGGGGGTGCGCACGACCTGCTCGCAGGACCGCACGCCGAAAACGGCACCAGCGGGGGAGATCAACGAGCCACCGATCTGAAAAACACAACAACAAAAAAAATCAACCCGCCGAGCGATCTGGCGACCCGGCCGCGTCTGGGGGGCGCTGTGATGGGCTGAACTGTTCAAGGCCGCGGCGCTCTGGGCTACAGCGATCCGGGACTCCCTCGCCCCCGAACAAAGAGGCGCCTATTCCGGCACGGCCGCCCTCTCAGCGAGCCGGCAGGGGGCCTTGGCGCCGTCCCTGCGAGCAGCACCGCGGGGGGAGAGGGTTCAGAACCGCCGGACACCTGCCCCCGGGCGGCCGGGCGTTTTTTTCCGCAAACGCTGCGGCCGGCGGCCCTGGAAGTCCAGCCCGTTTCCTCCGGACGGACAGTCCCACCTCCTCAGTATTCCGGACCCGAGCGGATCTGATGCCCGTTCGTTTGTGTTTTGTTTTTGGTGGTGGTGGTTTTTTTTTTGTACATGACCGCTTTCAGTTGTTTTTTTTTTTTACAGGCGATAAGCTTTTTGACCCAGATTTCGCGAGAGTCCTGTCGGAGATAAACTCGCACTTCTGTCGGGAGCGCTTTCAGACTTTGGGGCGGCGGGGAGGGGGGGGGGGTGTCTTGAAGTCGACCTGGTCTGTATAATATAAATATATATAAAAGAGCACGCAACTCCACGAAGTTACCCTTCGACTTCGGTGGTCACTGGTGTCAGCGTTTCGCCCGGACGATTTCACGAAACCGAAAACAGCAGCTGCCCCTCGGCCGGGCTGTGCGTCTGTGTGTTTTCTCTCCTCCCTAACTTCCCCTCCTCCTCCTCCTCTCATCTCTCGGATTACAAAAATCGTCTTGAAGTTATTTGACGTTTCCCTTCGCCCTCGACCTCAACCTCGACCTGCACCCGTCCCGGGGGGTCCGACAGTGTACCGGGGACTGTGACCGACACCGCCGGACCGGCGTGAAGGAGGTAGCGATGGCGGGGCGGGCTGATCTCGCAGGGTATGGGGGGGGCTGGGGGTCCCCCTCTCGGCCCAGGCCGGTTCCCACGTCTGGGGGGCGCCACTGAGCGGTGTGACGGGGGATAAATGGGTGGAAAAGTGTAGTGAATTTGGTGTGTGTGGTGGTGAGGAGGAGGAGGAGGGGAGTCTGCTTGTATTTGAAGGGCTCTGTTGAAAAATCAACTTTTATTTTGGCCTGCGAGTTCCGGCTGTCAGGGAGGCCGGACAGGCCGGGGCGCCGTGGTCGTTAGCTCACCCGGTCCCCTCCCCTCTCCCTCTCCCTCTCCCTCTCCCTCTCCCTCTCCAGCCCCCCGACCCGGACCCCGGGACCCGCTCGGCACCGCCGCCGCCATGGAGAGCGACGAGTTCGTCCCGCCGCCCGAGTGCCCGGTGTTCGAGCCCACCTGGGAGGAGTTCGCCGACCCGCTGGGCTACATCGCCAAGATCCGCCCGATCGCCGAGAAGTCCGGCATCTGCAAGATCCGGCCGCCCGTGGTGAGAGCGGGGTGGGCCCGGCCCGGTCCGGGGGGGGGGGTTGTGCGAGGCGGCTCCTCTAGCGCCTGGCGGGGTGTCTTCATCAGGCCGGGGCTGCCGGCGTGTCGTGATCGGGCAGGGCGAGGTGTGTTTTGTCGTGGGGGTACCACTGACAGGCCCCCCCGGTGGCGCCGAGGCGCTAGAGGCGAGCTGGGAGCCGCTAGTATCCGCGGAGCCGGGTCGGAGGAGTTTGGGGCACCGAGGGGAGGGACGTGGGCCCCAGTCTCGCCATGCTGGAGGGGTGGAGGAGGAGGGGGGAGACCCCCCCCCCCTCGCTGCCCTCTCTAGTACACTCAGGCCACAACAGATGAGACGACAGATCCGTCAGACCGCAGCGGAGATCAGACACGTCATCTCGTCTTCCTTTGTATCTCCGAGATGCCTCCTCGCCAGAAACGATCATCAAGGCCCGTTTTCTTCCAGCCGGCTGCGCTGGTGCGCGGGGGGCCCGGAGCGGGTCTGGACTGGGCCCCTGTACCGTGCGGATCCAACCAGAGCGGCCCGGAGCCTCTCTTACTCAGGGAGACCTTAAACTCAGAGGTGTCGGCACCGCGGGGTGGTCTGTGGTCTCACCACAGACTGAGGTCTGTGATCTCGAAGAATTAAAAAAAAAATACGGTTAGCGTTTTTTTTTACCCTCAACTTCACACACATTCGCCTGAGCCGTACCCTTTCTGAAATACAGCCACGGTCTCTGACCTGCTGCCCTGACCTTCGCCTGGAGCTCTGCCCGGCGCAGGAAAACCGTCGGGCGCAGCGAGTTTCAGGGCATCGTCCCAGGAACGTCCATCCTCAGCAAGTCCGGCAGAAGTAAAAACAGCCCTTGTCTGTGTCTCGGTGCAGCCTCGTCTCTGCTGGTGTGGCGTTCGCTTTGGGGTCTCCTCAGGAGGGTGAGGCTGTTGGCCCTTAGTCATACTTGGGGGGCACACTGGTGATGGATCCCTCCAGGGCCTCTGGGACTCGGCCACAAGGGGGCGTGCTCACCCCAGAGGGGCTCCTGGCTGTGTTCGGTTCTGTCACCTGCTCATTGGAACGTGCTGTGGATCGTGAAAAATTGAACACACCATCTCAGAAGGCACCAGATGTGTAATGAAAAATCGGAAGCTCGTTGTTATTTATTTAAACGATCCAGATGTGTTTAATTCAGCACTTTACAGAGTACTTCCCTGCTTGTCATTCGGGTGTGTCATAAACTGGTTGCGTCTGTGAAAAGCATGGTCTCTAGACCCTTCTTAATGTGGAGATGACATTTCCATAAGAATGGGCAGGAAATTCCCTCTCAGTCCACTAAGTTCTGACAAAAAAACATCTTTTTACCCTTTTCTGACTTGCATTTGATCTGAATCTCATCATCATCATCATCATCATCATCATCACCACCACCACCACCACCACCACCACCATCACTGACAGGGGTTGAAGAAGAGGCAGTTGAATGATCACAAGTGAAGGACAGGAACTCGAGATCAGGGGTTCCCAATACTGGCCCAGGGGACCCCCACACACCTGCTGGTTTTTGTTCTACTGGAGCACCCAGTTAAATAACTGGGCCCTTAACAGGCCCATTGCCAGGTTTAGTTCAGACTCTGTGAAGAGTTGTAATTCCTTTCTTCAGTAACTTTAAATCTCTACCCTCTGAGTGGGAGGAAAAATCTTAGAGGTTCTAACCAAGCAAGCTGCTGGTTCAGTTAAGGGCTCCTGTAAAGCTGCAGTGAAACCCAGCAGATGTGGGGGTCCCCCAGACCAGGAGTATGAGCCCCTGTTCCGGAGTGGTACCCGTCAGAGCCTTTTGTGGGTCACCCTTAAGACACCCGTCTCTAAACGTGCCTCTATGTGCAGCCACAACATTGGGGTGGATGTGAAGGGCCGGTCTTCACGTATGGGCGGTTCTGGTTACTGACACGGGCGCATGTGTATCTATAGACGGGTTCCAGCGAATAATTGTTATATTTAGCGCAGACGTCTTCACTAGCATTTAATTATTAAGCACGTAAAGAAGATCACAAAGAGAAGAGGTCGTTCAGTCCATCCAGCTCCTTAATCCACCTAATCCTTAGTTTCCGATGCTCTTCCACATAGTTTCTCCGGTGTCCTCTGGATCGTGTTTCGCTGTTCATCCAGAGGAAATCTTCTGGACGGACATTGTTGATGCCTGCGAGGGTCTTACATGCAGGTTTCGGGTCCCCTTGTTGTCTTCTGTGTTCAACAGTAAAGTGACTCAGTTCTTCATGCCCACCGGAAGAGCGCATTGCTTTGTTCCCAGACGATCGCATAAACGGAGAAAATGGAAGTGTTTATCTTCACAATATTTTGAATATGTTGAATCTCAAACACGAGACTTACGTGTGAAGCCGCTTATCGATGAGGGACCCTGGATTTTTATCCAGGCCTCACATTTGTAAGGTTTTATTTTGATTGGGCCCTGACTTTGTGCGCTTGTCTTTGTGAATATTCTGGTGCTGATTATTTCCATCTCTGCGCTGTCTCCCCCAGGACTGGCAGCCCCCCTTTGCAGTGGAGGTGGACAACTTTCGCTTCACACCTCGCATCCAGAGACTGAACGAGCTGGAGGTCAGTCCGTCCGTCGGTCTCTGTCCGGTGATCACATCGCTAGCAGCAGCAGCAGCCTGTGTATTAACCCTCCTCTCCCTCTGTCAGGCCGAGACGCGTGTGAAATTGAACTATCTCGACCGGATCGCCAAGTTCTGGGAGATCCAGGGCTCGTCTCTGAAGCTCCCCAACATCGAGAGGCGCATCCTTGACCTCTACAGCCTGGCCAAGGTACTGTCCAGTCGCCTGCCCCGGGCTGAGACCTTTCACTGACCCGGCCCGGGCTCACCGTCCCGTGTGTGTGCCGTTTCCAGATAGTGGCGGACGAGGGCGGGTTCGAGGCGGTGAGCAAGGACCGGCGCTGGGCCCGTGTGGCCCAGCGGCTGGGCTATCCGCCGGGGAAGAACATCGGCTCCCTGCTGCGCTCGCACTACGAGAGGATCGTCTACCCCTTCGAGATGTTCCACTCCGGGGCCAGCCTCATGGTAACCTCCCCCTGTCTGAGCCTTTCTCGCTGGTGCTGTCTGCCCCAGTCTGTCACCTAGTGCATTGGTTCAGCTCAAGGTGCTTCATTGATTTATTAGAAATAGCAGTATTGTCAGAGGAATTGCCCATCACATATGATAGTGGTGTGATTTGTTTCCTCTCTTAAGCAGTATCTGCCCTTTCCTGTTGCCGTCTGTCTCTGTGTCTCGCAGCAGTGTCTCTCTGTCTCTCTCTCATGCAGTCTGTCTCTGTGTCTCACAGCAGTCTGTCTCTGTGTCTCACAGCAGTGTCTCTGTGTCTCGCAGCAGTGTCTCTCTGTCTCTCTCTCATGCAGTCTGTCTCTGTGTCTCACAGCAGTGTCTCTGTGTCTCACAACAGTGTCTCTCTGTCTCTCTCTCTCATGCAGTCTGTCTCTGTGTCACAGCAGTGTAAGCCCAGGCAGCCCTACGACAGCGAGGAGGTGGACAAGGAGTACAAACCTCACTCCATCCCCCTGCGGCAGTCAGTGCAGCCCTCGAAGACCAGCAGCTATGGTCGCCGTGCCAACCGCCTCCAGCCAGACGTGAGTAAAGAGCACCCCTAGAATTCACAGTGCGCCCCAGAATGTCCTCTATTTCTAAACTTACAGGACCTGTATACACTGTACTTCAAAATGCGTACTGCAGCCCTGCATGAGACTGAATCAGCCAGATACACTGTGATTATAATATAACAATATAAATATTTTGTCCACTGTGCCTTGCTGTATTGAGGTACTACAACCACATAGTATCTTCCCAAACATACTGTATTACCAGACTTTAGCCCCCTTATAGCATAATGTTGTATCCCCGAACATACTGTGATTCTCGATGCTGGTGTAGTGTATTCCCATGTACGGATAAACTGTTTTCCACATATTAATAAATCACAGTTCGACGGTATGGCACCACCTACACTCCTGTTGCACTGGAAATCCACATTCTGACACCATGTGACTGTACTCCAGTGCACTGCCAATCCCAGTAAGCCTCCTGTGTGGTCAGTGTAAATGTATAGTAGGAAGTAGAATACTAATACTGCGCCATCACCCAGCTTATTCTACCTCCAGTATAAGTATATACAGGTATAGGAAACAACAGAATGCTCTTGATTGTTTCTCTGATACATGCTGATTGTTATAGTGTTCCAAACACAGATGCGTTGAAACTCTCTCATTCTGATGGGAGCTTGAACGCTACAGTGCTCATCTGCTATGAGCCCATGTTGCAACACTGAGCATTTTCATCAGTATTTGTAAGTGTACTTTTACTTTTGATAGTTTGTAGCCCCATATGTTAAAATCTGAGAATGATCCATGCTGGGGTAACACTGATTGTGTCTGTAGCTTTGAGCCCCAATACATTTCTGCTTGGAACCCCATTCACAAAGTGCTGCACCCTACTGCCGTGGTGCATGACGTCTCCTCAGTATGAGAGGGTGGGGGCTCTGGGACTCCCAGGATGAAGACGAACCCCTGCGCCTGTGCACTGAAGTTCCGTCCCCTGTGTGGCAGATGTGTCCTGTTATGACTGCATCAGGACTGCCGAGCCGTGGCCCACAAACACTGCCTTTCAGAACCTCTCCCCCGTCTGCCTGCCCATCATTCTCTCCATCGTCCTCTCCTTCCTCCCACCCTCTCCCTCTCTGTCCTCTGGCCTCTGCTCTGTCTCCTCCTCGCTCCCTGTCCCTGTATGTACCACTCTGGCTGGGCAGGCTGCCTCAGGGTAGGAATGGCGTCTCCTAATGTGTGGGCTTCATCAGGTGTTTTTGTTTAACCGTTGTTTATATAATTTGCTGATTTGCGTTAGTGCAATTAAATTAGCTTAATTCCCCTCCTCTCGAGTTAATTGGTTAATTAGTGAACCCCCTGGTGTGTTTGTGCTCTGGAGGACTCCCAGCATGCTCTGTCTTGTGTGTGGCTTTTAAATGGCTTTTGCAATGCACACCTGCGCTCGCTTGCTCGCTCCCCAGTCTAATTGCACTCACACATTCTTCTCTCCCTTATTCACTCTCATCCTCGCACATTCATCCATTCTCCCTCTCCTCACATTTCCCCCTCCTCCCTCTTTTCCCCTTCTCCCACATTCACCCTGTTCTCTCTCTCCTCACATCTACTCCCTCCTTCTTTTCCTCCTCACACATTAACCCCCTCCTTCTCTCCCTCCCCTGTCTGTTGTTCAGTACATCTCTCTCCGTGTCCTGTCTGTACTCTCCTGTCCATTGGTCTGTTCTTGTCTCCATGCAGGACCCCGACGGCTCGCCTCCCTTCCCCCACAGCACCGCACTCAACCCCCACCACACTGCGGTACTGTCTGTCTGTCTGTCTGCCTGCCTGACTGCCTGTCCGTCTGTCTGTACTGCATACACATCCCTGTCCATCGGTGGATCTGTCATCGCCCATCTCTGTCTCACTGCTCATCTTTACCTGTCTGGCCACTTGTCTTTCTGTGCTCCTCACCGAGTCTCTACATATGTCTCTGTGTCCATCTGCCTCTGCCTCTCGTCTGTGTCTGTTGGTCACTGCGCAGTCCTGTCCGGATTGGTTCTGTCTCACCTGTCTGTGTTCCACACCTGACCCGGCGTCATGTCTCTCTCTCTGTCCGACTCTGACATGACCCGTTTACTGTCTCTGTCCCGCCTGTCGGCTGACCTGCCTGTGTGTCTGCGAGTCTCTGTCTGACTGACGTGACCCGTGTACTGTCTCTGTCCCTGCCTGTGTCTGTCTGCGAGTCTCTGTCTGACTGACGTGATCTGTGTACTGTCTCTGTCCCGCCTGTCGGCTGACCTGCCTGTGTGTCTGCGAGTCTCTGGCTGACTGACGTGACCCGTGTACTCTCTGTCCCTGCCTGTGTGTCCGCGAGTCTCTGGCTGACTGATGTGACCCGTGTACTCTGTCCCTGCCTGTGTGTCTGCGAGTCTCTGGCTGACTGACGTGACCCGTGTACTGTCTCTGTCCCTACCTGTGTCTGTCTGCGAGTCTCTGGCTGACTCTGATGTGACCCATGTACTGTCTCTGTCCCTGCCTGTGTCTGTCTGCGAGTCTCTGTCTGACTGATGTGACCCGTGTACTGTCTCTGTCCCGCCTGTCGGCTGACCTGCCTGTGTCTGTCTGCGAGTCTGTGTCGCTGCGGTTCTGAGCTAGGGTTAGGAATCCTCCAGCTGCTGAACCAAGATGAAAAAATCCCTGAGAGCAACAGAAAGGAAAATAATCCAAAGGAGAGGGAGGGAGATGGAGGTGTTGGTATTCGCCTGCCCAGAGCTGTCTTTTAAGGTCCGCTCAGTCCCTGGGGAGCCACACTGAGGCTCTTGTATTACCCTACGAGATCGTTCTGCAGTTTGCCGATCACATTGGCCAATTTCACCATTTAATTATGAGAATAATTCCATACACTTTTATAGTGCTTTTCTGGACACTCCACTCAAAGAAAACACTGTACAGTTAATGGGGATCCCCTCCACCACCAGTGTGTAGCCCCAACTGGATGATGCGACGGCAGCCAGAGTGCACCAGAACGCTCACCACACATTAGCTCTCAGTGGGGAGGAGAGCAGAGTGATGAAGCCAGTTCAGAGATGGTGGATTATTAGGAGGCCATGATTGGTAAAGGCCAGGGAGAAATTTGGCCAGGACACCGGGGTGACACCCCTACTCTTATTGAGAAACGACCTGGGATTTTTATTGGTCATGGAGAGTCAGGACCTCGGTTTTAGTTCACATCCGAAGGACGGTGCCTTTTTTACAGTATACTGTGCCCGTCACTATACTGGAGCATTAGGACCCACACAGACCGCAGGGTGAGCGCCCCCTACTGGCCCCATGAACACCTCTTCCAGCAGCAACCTTAGCTTTCCCAGGGGGTCTCCTGTGGGCTGCCAGCTGTGAGTTGCAGGTGATGTAGCTGCTGGCTAACTGGTTGTATGATTCTCTTGCATATCTGACTGCAGTTTACCGTCCTTTCACTGCTGCTGGAGTAGTGCCTCATATAAAGATGTTTGTGACTGATTACCACAGTAATTGTTCACAGTTGTTATGGTTGCACAGCCCACAAAACCATTTAGAGTGGTAGGCAACTCTTGTCATATAGCAGTACAGGATGAAACCACAAGGACAGTCACTGGGTGACAAGTTGGGATGAGTCAGGTACTGTCGATTCACTGCTACACAGAGAGCCCCCTCAGCTCTCCAGTTGCTCTTATCCTCTTCCTGAGTAACACCGAAGCAAGGTAGGGTGGGTTATTTAATCAAAACGAGGGTTGACGCAGGTCCTGGGATTTCTGTCACATGAGCAGGTTCAGTAACGCTACCAGGGCAACACAGTGACTCAACAGCAGGAAAACGGGAGCCTGTAGCAGGAGCTGCTCCGATAATCAGCCCTTTACCTCAACCACCTGGCCAGTGAGCTCCGAGATGTGTGGTGGATCTTCGGCTGCAGTGTTGGGGTACCAGGCGGCTCAGTGCTTGGAGTGATGAAGTAGTCCTGAGGGGGGTGGAGTCCTGCAGTGCTGAGGGGCAGAGTTTCCCAGGCATGCTTGCAGAGTAACAGCAGTCGAGGCTGTACTTCTCTGGAGACACTGACACCGGAGCCAGAGACTCTGGAGAACACTGTGTAATCTCTCCTGCTCAGTCCAGTATTGTTTCGGCTTTCCTTCTTCCTCCAGCTTTTTCTTCCTTGCTTACTACCTTACCCCTCCTGTAGTCTCTGGCCTACTGCAGTAGTGTCTCACCCCTGTGTCTCTGTCCTGCTGTAGTGTCTCACCCCTGTGTCTCTGTCCTGCTGCAGAGCTGCGCAGTCAGCACTCGCCTCTCTGTGCTTCTGCAGTGCATTGCAGTAGTGTCTCACCCCTCTGTCTCTGCGCAGCTCTGCTGCAGAACAGTCAGTGCTCACCTCTGTGTCTCTCTCTCTCTTAGCCGGAGCCCACAGAGGAGGACATAGAGAAGAACCCGGAGCTGAAGAAGCTGCAGATTTATGGTGCTGGACCCAAGATGCTCGGGCTGGGACTGGTTCCCCGGGACAAGGGCCCCCGCAAGAAAGGTGACACCACTCAGGCCCAGAGCTGTGTTGGTGAACTGTCTGCTGGTGCTGAGGCACTGCGCTGCACTGTCCCCTAGGGATGAGAGACAGTACTGCACTGTCTTTTCATGCCAACACACTACATTGTACAGCACTGTACACAAGTGCCAAGACACGGCACTGTACGCTAGTGCTGAGATGCTGTATTGTCCTGTCTATTAGTGCCAAGACTGAACTGGTGTCTTTGTGCTGAGGAGGTTTAGCATTCTGTACACTAGAGTTCACTCTCTCTTTCCTGCAAGGAATTATATGACCAAACAACATTGTTTGTCATGGACATTCTGATTTTACAGTAGACAGCTCTTCTCTTTGTAGCCACAATATTTCACAAACTAATTTTTGACTTTTGTCATTTACTCTTCCTTTCTTCGTATTGCTCGTTGTTCGTTACGGGATGTGACGCTTGTCATTGTTTGAGGGTGTTTTTGCCTGTTGACCTCTGCTGCCTCCCCTCTTTGCCCCGCCTCCAGACGAGCTGCCCCAGACGGTGATCGTGCGGGACAGCGTGGTGCCGGTGAAGGAGGAGGACGCCGAGCAGGAAGGGGCGCCCCCTGCGGTCCAGGTGAAGAAGGAGGAGGAGCTCGCCGAGGACGAGCCCTGCACCAAGATGACCATGAGGCTGCGGCGCAACCAGAGCAACACGCAGTTTGTGAGTCTCGCGGGGGGAGAGCGTGTCAGTGTGAACCCCCCCAGAGCTATAATAATAATTGCTTACACTTATATAGCGCTTTTCTGGACGCTCCACTCAAAGCACTTTACAGGTAATGGGGATCCCCTCCACCACCACCAATGAGCAGTCCCACCTGGATGATGCGGCGGCAGCCATAGTGCGCCAGAACGCTCACCACACATCAGCTCTCAGTGGGGAGGAGAGCAGAGTTATGTAGCCAATTCATAGATGGGGATTATAAGGAGGCCATGATTGGTAAGGGCCAATGGGAATTTGGCCAGGACGCCGGGGGTTACACCCCTACTCTTTTCGAGAAACGCCCTGGGAGAGAGTCAGGACCTCGGTTTTACGTCTCATCCGAAGGACGGCGCCTTTTTTACAGTACAGTGTCCCCGTCACTATACTGGGGCATTAGGACCCACACGGGCCGCAGGGTGAGCGCCCCCTGCTGGCCCCACTAACACCTCTTCCAGCAGCAACCTTAGTTTTTCCCAGGAGTCTCCCCTCCAGGTACTGACCAGGCTCACACCTGCTGAGCTCCAGTGGGCTGCCAGCGGTGAGGTGCAGAGCTGTGGTTCTTCAGCAGCTGAGGCCTGTGGCTGTCTGCGGGTTTCAGAGGCTTGATCGCCTCTCCCTCTCCCTCTCTCCCTCTCCCTCCGCCAGGTGGACTCCTTCGTGTGCCGGATGTGCGGCCGGGGGGACGAGGACGAGAAGCTGCTGTTGTGCGATGGCTGTGACGATAACTACCACACCTTCTGCCTGCTGCCCCCCCTGACCGACCCCCCCAAGGGCGACTGGCGCTGCCCCAAGTGTGTGGCTGAGGTGAGCCGGGTCGAGGGGGGGAGAGCGGCTGGCAGTGTGTGGATCGCCGTGTGCGGCTGTGTCCCGGGGGTCTCACTTGTCACAGCGGATGGGTGAATGTGCACTGGGGCGCCTCTCACTCTCCGTCTTTCTCCTCCTGTCCCCCCCCGTGCTCTCAGGAGTGTAAGCGGCCGACGGAGGCGTTTGGTTTCGAGCAGGCCACTCGAGAGTACACGCTGCAGAGCTTCGGGGAGATGGCCGACACCTTCAAGTCCGACTACTTCAACATGCCTGTGCACGTCAGTAGCCTTGACAGAGCAGTCTGTGCATGTGTGGTTGTGTGGCGACGCTCTGCTGTTTACAGTCGCTCACTGAATTCTGTTGTTCTTGTGTTCTATTAAGACGCATCAGACTTCTGCCATATTTCTGCGTGTATTTACGAAGTGTACAGATGCGTGCTGTGTAGATGGTGCCCACCGTGTTTTGTGTACTGATGTGTTGCTTGTTAGTGCGGTGTTGTGTATACTTATGGATGTGTTAGTGCAGTGCTGTGTGTCCTGATGCGCTGTGTGTGCCGTGCAGTGTTGTGTGTGTGTGTGTGTACTGATGCGTTGCGTGTGCCGTACAGATGGTGCCCACAGAGCTGGTGGAACGGGAGTTCTGGCGCCTGGTCAGCAGTATTGAGGAGGACGTGACAGTGGAGTACGGAGCTGATATCCACTCGAAAGAATTCGGCAGCGGCTTCCCTGTCAACGATGGCAAGAGAAACCTCACACCCGAGGAGGAGGTGAGGCAGGGAGGTCAGAGGGCAGGAGGAAGGCTGGACTGCTAGAGGCAGGATATGAGGCAGGGAGGTCAGAGGGCAGGAGGAAGGCTGCACTGCTAGAGGCAGGAGGAGGCAGGGAGGTCATGGGACAGAAGTGGGGCTGCACTGCTAGAGGTAGCTCATGAGAAGAGTGAGGGTGAGGTAGCGAGGGAAGAGGGAGGGAGAAGGAAAAATAGAATTGCAAGCTTACCGCCATGTCTGAGGCTCATGTTACTGCACGACACTTTGTAACTGTGTATTAACTCGCTCTCCCTTCCTTCGTCAGGAATACGCTCGCAGTGGCTGGAACCTCAATGTGATGCCAGTGTTGGAACAGTCAGTTCTCTGCCACATCAACGCTGACATCTCAGGCATGAAGGTGCCCTGGCTCTACGTGGGCATGGTGTTTTCTGCCTTCTGCTGGCACATCGAGGACCACTGGAGCTACTCCATCAACTACCTGCACTGGTAACTCTCACATTGTAGACACACTGAGCTGTTCCTATCGACTACCTGCACTGGTGACTCTCACACTGTAGACACACTGAGCTGCTCCATCAACTACCTGCGCTGGTGATTCTCACACTGTAGACACACTGAGCTACTCCATCAACTACCTGCACTGGTGACTCTCACACTGTAGACACACTGAGCTGCTCCATCAACTACCTGCGCTGGTGATTCTCACACTGTAGACACACTGAGCTACTCCATCAACTACCTGCACTGGTGACTCTCACACTGTAGACACACTGAGCTGCTCCATCAACTACCTGCGCTGGTGATTCTCACACTGTAGACACACTGAGCTACTCCATCAACTACCTGCACTGGTGACTCTCACACAGTAGACACACTGAGCTGTTCCCATCAACTACCTGCACTGGTGACTCTCACACTGTAGACACACTGAGCTGTTCCCATCAACTACCTGCACTGGTGACTCTCACACTGTAGACACACTGAGCTGTTCCCATCAACTACCTGCACTGGTAGCTCTCACACTGTAGACACACACTGGAGCTACTCCATTAACTACCTGCACTGGTAACTCTCACATTGTAGACACACTGAGCTGTTCCTATCGACTACCTGCACTGGTAACTCTCACTGTAGACACACTGAGCTGCTCCATCAACTACCTGCACTGGTGACTCTCACACTGTAGACACACTGAGCTGCTCCATCAACTACCTGCGCTGGTGATTCTCACACTGTAGACACACTGAGCTACTCCATCAACTACCTGCACTGGTGACTCTCACACTGTAGACACACTGAACTGCTCCATCAACTACCTGCACTGGTGACTCTCACACTGTAGACACACTGAGCTGCTCCATCAACTACCTGCGCTGGTGATTCTCACACTGTAGACACACTGAGCTACTCCATCAACTACCTGCACTGGTGACTCTCACACAGTAGACACACTGAGCTGTTCCCATCAACTACCTGCACTGGTGACTCTCACACTGTAGACACACTGAGCTGTTCCCATCAACTACCTGCACTGGTGACTCTCACACTGTAGACACACTGAGCTGTTCCCATCAACTACCTGCACTGGTGACTCTCACACTGTAGACACACTGAGCTGTTCCCATCAACTACCTGCACTGGTAGCTCTCACACTGTAGACACACACTGGAGCTACTCCATCAACTACCTGCACTGGTAACTCTCACATTGTAGACACACTGAGCTGTTCCTATCGTCTACCTGCACTGGTAACTCTCACTGTAGACACACTGAGCTGCTCCATCAACTACCTGCACTGGTGACTCTCACACTGTAGACACACTGAGCTGTTCCATCAACTACCTGCGCTGGTGATTCTCACACTGTAGACACACTGAGCTACTCCATCAACTACCTGCACTGGTGACTCTCACACAGTAGACACACTGAGCTGTTCCCATCAACTACCTGCACTGGTGACTCTCACACTGTAAACACACTGGAGCTACTCCATTAACTACCTGCACTGGTGACTCACACTGTAGACACACTGAGCTGCTCCATTAACTACCTGCACTGGTGACTCACACTGTAGACACACTGAGCTGCTCCATCAGCTACCTGCACTGGTGACTCACACTGTAGACACACTGAGCTGCTCCATCAACTACCTGCACTGGTGATTCTCACACTGTAGACACACTGAGCTGCTCCATCAACTACCTGCACTGGTGATTCTCACATTGTAGACACACTGAGCTGTTCCCATCAACTACCTGCACTGGTGACTCTCACACTGTAGACACACACTGGAGCTACTCCATCAGCTACCTGCACTGGTGACTCACACTGTAGACACACTGAGCTGCTCCATCAGCTACCTGCACTGGTGACTCACACTGTAGACACACTGAGCTGCTCCATCAGCTACCTGCACTGGTATTACTCTGTTATACAAGCTAAGCCTGACAGCGGCCTCTCCACTCCCCCCAGGGGTGAGCCGAAGACGTGGTACGGGGTCCCCTCGTTTGCCGCGGAGCACCTGGAGGAGGTGATGAAGAAGCTGACCCCCGAGCTGTTCGAGAGCCAGCCCGACCTGCTGCACCAGCTGGTCACCATCATGAACCCCAACATCCTCATGGCCCACGGCGTGCCGGTCAGTCTCGCCGTCTGCCAGCGCTAGTTCAAGTGACAGACTGGCAGAGTGTGTGGGGGGGGGGTGCCCTGCACAACAGCTACCCCAATGAATTTGTTCAGGCACCCTCAACCTTGTGGTGGAGCCAGAGGGATTGTCCTGACTTCTCGTCTGTTTGCCCCACACCCCTGATTTAAGTTCTGGCACCATCACAGATGGGGTTGTTAACTTTCTGTCCTTCTGTGTGTGGTGGCGTCTGTCATTTCTGGACAGTGTGTGCTGCTGAGAAATCTGTGCTGTCTTCGCAGACCACCATCTGTGTCTGTGAAGTGACTTTGCTTGGTGTGTGTGTGTTTGAAGAGAAATAAGCCATCAGCAGTTTTATTTCATCTTCGTTGCAACGCCTGTCAGTTTTACCTCGGCTGCCCCGCCCCCTCTCCCCATCGCCTGGTCCAGGAGTTGTCCTGACCTGCCCCTCTGTGGGCTGCTGTCCTTCCCCAGGTGGTGCGAACCAATCAGTGTGCGGGGGAGTTCGTCATCACCTTCCCCCGCGCCTACCACAGTGGTTTCAACCAGGGCTACAACTTCGCGGAGGCTGTCAACTTCTGTACGGCAGACTGGGTGAGTACGCGCTGCTCGGGCGCCGGGATGTGCGCTACGCTGGCCGGATACGTACTGCGGGTGTCCTGCTCTCCTTCGTTATGTCCGTCCATCCACTTTCTAACCGCTTCTTCCAAGCCGGAGCCTATCACGGCATTCAGCAAGCCCGAGGCAGGACACACCCAGGACCAGCCAGCAGTCCCTCGCAGAGCGCACACAGACACACACACTCACACCAGGGCCAATGTTCCCAGAAGCCCATTAACCCACCAGCATGTCTTTGGGCTCTGGGAGGAAACCCCCGTGAGCACAGGGAGACCATGCAAACTCCACACAGACAGCACCCCAGGAATTGAACCTGGGGCCCCAGTGCTGTGAGACACCAAAGCTGACCACTGCTCAGCTGTACCGCCCTACATCCATTCTATGCATTACCTGTTTTTTGGGATCCTGCAGTGTCCAGATTTTGTGCATGAACCGTTGTCCATCTTCCCCCCCCCCCCTTCTGCTTTTCTTCTCCCCCTCTGCCCCTCCCTCCTCCGCTCCAGCTGCCCGCCGGGCGCTCCTGCATCGAGCACTACCGCCGCCTGCGCCGCTACTGCGTGTTCTCCCACGAGGAGCTGACCTGCAAGATGGCCGCCTGCCCCGAGAGGCTGGATCTCAACCTGGCCGCCGCCACGCACCGGGAGATGTTCATCATTGTGCAGGAGGAGCGGAAGCTGAGGAAGAGCCTGCTGGAGAGGGTGAGGGAGCCGCGGGCGGGAGCGGTCAGGATGGAGGAGGAGGAGGAAGCCTGACGGGGTGGGGGGATTCAGACTCGGAGGGGTTCATTCCTGATCCCGTAGACGGTAGTTTCATGCCCCCTGAGCCAGCAGGATTGTTGGGACAGAGAAGGGGGGCAGCACGGGCGTGATCTTTAATAAGTCCTCCCTGCCTGAGTGCCGCCGTCTCCGCGTGTGTCCAGGGCATCACCGAGGCGGAGCGTGAGGCCTTCGAGCTCCTGCCTGATGACGAGCGGCAGTGCGACAAGTGCAAGACCACCTGCTTCCTGTCCGCGCTGGCCTGCTACACCTGCACGGAGCGGCTGGTCTGCCTGTACCACACGCAGGACCTGTGCACCTGCGCCACCGACAAACACTACCTCAGGTACGGCTGCTCCCCTGCTCTCTCCCTCTGCCTGACACCTGTCCACTGGGCCCCTGCCTGTCTGTCTCCATCCTCTCTGTTCTGCACTCCATCTTTAAGATAATTCAGAGTGTTAACTCCACTCCCTCCATATCTCAGTGTGTATCTCAGAGTGTTGTGTGTATTGACCCCTCTCCCTCTCTGTTGTGTGTGTTGACCCTTCTCAATTCCATTTTCAATTCGATGCTTTGTTGGCATGTCCGATGAGTACAATCAGTGTTGCCAAAGCACATACAAAATTAAATTAACATAAACATAAAACAAAAAAATCTACAGACATTTACAACAAAGACATATCATAATATATTTATATATACTGTAAACATATGGAGCATTTTGGGAGACAGGCTCAGTTCCTCAAGCTGGGACAAGAGATCACATACTGGGCTGCCAGTTTAACTGAGTTCCCTCCTTCCTCTCCCAGTAGGATTGGGACATGTGATTCTGGCAGTGTGGGAACTCTGGGATTAGATTTCTGAATTTAGGGAAGAATGTTTCTCTAATCCCAGAGTATCTGTCACAGTGCAGTAGGAAGTGCACCTCTGTCTCTATTTCTCCCCGCTGGCATTGGGAGCACAGCCTGTCCTCTCTGGGCAGCCAGGTCTGCCTGTGTCGCCCAGTTTCTATGGCCAGGCTGTGGTCATTGAGCCTGTACTTCATCAGGGTCTTTTTCTGTTGCTGTTATTTAGCTTGTTATTTAGTTAGATATTCGGTGTATTGTCTGTTTAGGGTTCTGTAGCATTCCAGTTTGTGTTGTCAGTGTGTGAGATATTGTTGTTTGATCTGTGATGTGGCTGAGTCTGAGTTGTGGTGCTCTAGCAGTGCTGTCCTGAGGCTGGCTGGTGTCGGTGTGGCTCGGGCCAGTGAGCCTCAGAACCAGCTAGCTCAGAGGGCTCCTTTTTGTACTCTGTTCTTGGCTCAGCAGGGCTTTGTGGTGGTAGGAATTTTGCTCACTGTTTTTTAGCTGTAGCTCTCTCTCAGTGGAGTGTTGTGTGTTGAGTGTGTATAAATTGGCTCATCTTTGTCTCTGGCCGTCTGCAGGTACAGGTACACTCTGGATGAACTCCTGGCCATGCTGCACCGGCTGAAGGTTCGAGCCGAGTCCTTTGACTCTTGGGCCAGCAGAGTGAAGGAGGCTCTGGAGCTGGAGGAGGGCAACAAGAGAGGTGAGGGGGAAGCTGACAGGGAGCAGCGCTCCTCGCTCCTGGCCCTGCGGCTCTTGAGGACCGGGAGTGGGATCACTGCTTTACATCCGGCTTTCCAATCCTTTCTGCTCCCGGGCAGAATTTGACCCAGCATTTCTGTCCGCAAATATCTTTGCACTAATTCTCTAAAACTGTTCTAAACGAACCTGGCCTTGCTTCCGTGTGTGCCTCCAGACGTGTGAGTGAGCTCTGTGTCTCGTGTGCACGCGCAGGTGTGGAGGAGCTGCAGGCCCTGCGCGACGAGGCGACCGAGAGGAAGTTCCCCGACAACGAGCTGCTGCAGAGGCTGAACACGACCATCGCGGACACCGAGCACTCGGTCACCGTCTGCGGCGAGCTGCTGACCCACACGCACAGCAGGTAACACCGCCCGCCGCGGCTCGGCGCGCGCTCTGCCCGGGGGTGCGGGCGGGCTGCCCGAAGTCTGAACGGAGGCCGTCTCTTGCAGGAGAATGACGTTGGACGAGCTGAAGGCATTTGTGGATCGGATGCACAACCTGCCGTGCGTCATCAGCCAGCTCGATGAGGTCAAGGTGAGAGAGAGCGCCGTGACGTGCAGTTCGCCGCAGTTTGTGAAAACGTGGCGGGACTGTAGCTCCCCCTGCAGGACTCTGCGGTTCTTGTCCCCGACGGTCCTTTCCCTGACGCCTTTCCCTCTCTCGCAGGCCCTCTTGGAGACTGTGGAGCAGTTCCAGCGCAGTGCCCGTTCCGTCCTGAAGGGGGCAGAGTTGAGCCCGGCCTGCCCCGAGGAGCTGGAGGCCCTGCTGGAGCAAGGGAGCCGCCTGGCGGCCGAGCCCCCCGAGTGCGCCCTGCTGCGGGGGCTACAGGAGCAGGGCCGCTGGCTGGAGGAGGTGCGGCGGACGCTGGGCGCTGGGGGACAGGGCGTGACGCTGGGGGTGCTGCGCGGCCTGATGGAAGCCGGCTGCAACATCCCGCAGAGCGTTGCCGTGGAGACCGCCATGGCGGAGCTGCAGGAGCTGCTGACCATCGCCGAGCGCTGGGAGGAGAAGGCCCAGATCTGCCTGGAGGACAGGTACAGTGCCCAGTGAGTTTCGCTATACACTACCTCAGGTGTGGCTGCTGTACTGTAGCATCTCAT
Source organism: Atractosteus spatula (assembly GCF_055471065.1). Lineage (NCBI taxonomy): Eukaryota > Metazoa > Chordata > Actinopteri > Semionotiformes > Lepisosteidae > Atractosteus > Atractosteus spatula. The sequence goes on from NC_142707.1 coordinate 2,499,920, forward strand.
AGTCTTGCTCAGCCTTCAGAGAACACTACAGCTGTGCAGTGAGCACTGTGTGAAAGCCCAGATCTGCCTGCAGGACAGGTACAGTGCCCAGGCTGTTCCTGTAGCACCTTGTAGACTAGTTCTAGACTAGACATGCCCCTGCATGGCTGTTATTTGATTTGTCATTCCAGGCAGAAACACCCTCTGTCCACACTGGAGGCGATCGTGAACGAGGCCCAGCTCATCCCTGTCCAGCTCCCCAACATCCTGGCGCTGCAGTCCAGCCTGGCCCGGGCGCGAGAGTGGGTCACCGACCTGGAGGAGATACAGGTCAGTACGCTGACCACTGCAGTCCTGCCCGTAGCAGGAATACTGGGCCAGATAGCCAGTGCTTTACCTCTGACTGACTGCGATTAACCAGCGATGCGTCGGTCTCCTGTCTTCAGCATAACAGACACACAGGCCAGTCTGAACGTTTCTCACTCCCTGGTCTGAATTTAAAAATTTAACGTTTTGAACCAGAGCTGATCCTTTGGGTTGGCTTTTCAGTTTCTAACCCCCAAGAGGGGCAGTTACGGCTGCTTTACAGCTGATGTCTGCCCCCCCCCCGTGCAGAACGGAGAGCACTGCCCCTGCCTGGATGACCTGGAGGGGCTGGTGGCGGTGGGCCGGGACCTGCCCGTGAGGATGGAGGAGCTCAGGCACTTGGAGCTGCAGGTGGCCAGCGCCCACTCCTGGCGGGAGAAGGCCAGCAAGACCTTCCTGAAGAAGAACACCGCCTACAGCCTGCTGGAGGTGGGCGGGGGGCTGGCGTTGCCGGTGGGGGGGGATGGGGACCGTGCTCCCGCGAAGGGACCTGTCTCTGACTCTCGCTCGGCCGCGGCCGCCTTGCAGGTGCTGTGCCCCTGTGTGGAGGTGGACGCGGACGGCGCCCCGCGGGGACGGAGGGGCCACAGGAGGGAGAGCGAGGGCCGGCTGTACCGCTCCGACACGGACAGCCTGGGGCTGTCGGCCCAAGACCTGAGGGACCCCGGCGCCATAGTGAGTCTCTCTCTGTCCGGCTGATGGCCGGAGCGCTCCCATGTTCCCCCATTAAAACTGCCCTAAACTGGAGGACGTTAGTGTAGGCTTGTGGAATCGGCGTTGTGAGGTGCTGAGGAGACGCTCTCCTGTGGCGGGCTGGCAGTCCTGTGCAGCTCTTCAGTGTGAAGCCCTCACCCCAGGGGGACGCTTCCAGACGAAGCCGTAAGGTGATTCGGCTGATCGCATGGTTTGATCACTGGCAGAAGAGTGAACCGCTGACCTGTATTTATATACAGCAGAGGTAAAGCCGATCAATCGCCCGATCAGGAAGGTTTTTAACTGATGTGAGTTTAATCGTTTGTGAGAGGGAGTCTTTATTGTGAAACGCAGTTTGTGTTGATAGGAGAAAGAACAGTGGTGGTGCCTTGACACATCTCGCCTTCAGCCCCCAGTGTCGGGGTGAATGCGGGGCCATATGGTCACCCCGCCTGTGGGCTGTGTCAGGGGCTCGGCTTCCCTCTCAGCCCCTCCCGCTCCCTGTCTCTCGGCCAGGTGGCGGCGTTCAAAGAGGGCGAGAAGCGGGAGAAGGAGGCCATGCGCCGGCTGCAGGAGGCCAACCTGGCCAAGCAGGGAGCCGCGGAGACCAACGGCGGCCCCCCCGGCGCGGCGGAGCGGGCGGAGCCGGGCCGCGGCGACAGCCCCCCGCCCCCCAGTCCCGGTCCCGGTCCGGGAGTCTGCGTGTGCGGCATGCCCCCCCGGCCGCCCCTGGTGCGCTGCGACCTCTGCAAGGACTGGTTTCACGGGGGCTGCGTCCCTTTCCCCAGCCTCCTGCCGCCGGGCGGCCCGGCTCACGCCAACGGCAGCGGCGCCAACACTAACCCCCAGCACGGCCCCGACGGCGCCACCTGCTGGTGGGACTGGGACTCCAAATTCCTGTGCCCGCTGTGCCAGAGGAGCCGGCGGCCGCGGCTGGAGACCATCCTCGCCCTCCTGGTGGCGCTGCAGCGCCTGCCCGTGCGGCTGCCCGAAGGAGAGGCTCTGCAGTGCCTGACGGAGCGTGCCATGAACTGGCAGGGCCGCGCCCGGCAGGCGCTGGCCAGCCCCGAGCTTCAGGGGGCGCTGGAGAAGCTGCAGGAGCTGAGGCGGCGGCTGGAGCCCCCCCCCTCCCCGCCCACGGAGGGCAGGGGGCCGGAGAAGGAGGAGGAGGATTCGGTGATCGTGCTGTCGGACACCGAGGGGGTCATCGACCTCACGGAGGACAGCAGCCCCTCCAAATCTGGGAAGAAGGACGGGGCGCCCCAGTGTAAGAGCCAGGAAGGGAGTGAGGCCAAGGTGAGTGTGGCCGTGCGTGAAGGAGTGTGAGAATGTGTGTACCCGAGGGGGTCTTGTGCAGCGGAAGTGGTGACCCTGTGTTTGCCCGTGTTGCAGGCTGGCTGTGAGAATGGACACAGCAGGACAGCGCCCCCCGTCTCCACAGCGTCAGGTCAGTCTCTCGCACGCTCGCACGGGACAGCCCGCTGGCCTCGGGGAGAGGATTCAGAATAAGGGGCTGCGTGTCGGTTCTTGTTTCGACTCGTGCGCTGGCTGCCTTCCGCATCAGTCGTGCGGACAGGTTTTTACTGCCTCCGTTCTCCCCCTGCGCGGCGCTCGTGAGCACAGGCCCTCAGTCACCAGTAACCCTCACCGGTCTCTCTGGCCGTGCTGCGTTGGTCCGCTCAGCCGGTGCAGTGGCAGCAGTTGAGTGTTGGCGTGTGGATTATCCCCTCTCTGTCTCTGCCAGGCGTGGAGGGGCTGCGGGCTCTGCTGCCCCAGCTGAAGGGTCCCGTGATCGGGCTGTCGCCGGCGGCCCGGGCCGAGCTCGAGGAGCTGCAGCTGGAGGGGGACCTGCTGGAGGTCACGCTGGACCAGGGGGCCATCATTCGCCGGGTCCTGCTGGCAGCCAGCCGGCCGCCCCTGCAGCAGCTGGAGCAGCTGATTCAGGTGAGGGAGGGAGGAGTGAGCAGGAGAGGAAGGGAGATGGGGGTGAGCTGGAGAGGGTTGAGGAGGTTGGGGGTGAGCTGGAGAGGGTTGGGGGTGAGCTGGAGAGGGTTGAGGAGATTGGGGGTGAGCTGGAGAGGGTTGAGGAGGTTGGGGGTGAGCTGGAGAGGGTTGGGGGTGAGCTGGAGAGGGTTGAGGAGGTTGGGGGTGAGCTGGAGAGGGTTGAGGAGGTTGGGGGTGAGCTGGAGAGGGTTGAGGAGATTGGGGGTGAGCTGGAGAGGGTTGGGGGTGAGCTGGAGAGGGTTGGGGGTGAGCTGGAGAGGATTGAGGAGGTTGGGGGTGAGCTGGAGAGGGTTGGGGGTGAGCTGGAGAGGGTTGAGGAGATTGGGGGTGAGCTGGAGAGGGTTGAGGAGGTTGGGGGTGAGCTGGAGAGGGTTGGGGGTGAGCTGGAGAGGGTTGAGGAGGTTGGGGGTGAGCTGGAGAGGGTTGAGGAGATTGGGGGTGAGCTGGAGAGGGTTGGGGGTGAGCTGGAGAGGGTTGAGGAGGTTGGGGGTGAGCTGGAGAGGGTTGGGGGTGAGCTGGAGAGGGTTGAGGAGGTTGGGGGTGAGCAGGAGGATGGGGACAGCTGGTACTGAGCTGGGGGTTGTGGGGATTCGGAGCTGGAGAGAGTTGTGGAGATGGAGAGACACAAAGGGGGTTCAGGTAAAGATATAGGCCTGTCTTATACACGGGAGGGAGACGGATAACAGATCACTCAGGGAGAATAGTGATCTTTTTAGAAGAAGGTTTTCTAGGGAGGATCGCCAAGCAACCTCTTGTGCTCACATGGATGCCCCCATTTCTCTCTCCTGCTTTCCCTTGTCCATCTCGTTCGACCTCAGATCGAGCTGCAGGAGCAGCGCAGCATGGGCCGGGGGGGCCGAACCCGGGACTCGCGGAGGAAGAGGAAGAGCGAGAGGGGAGGAGGGGGGCCGGGGGGGGAGCTTTCGCTGTCCCAGGATGCCTCAGAGTCCAAGAAAACCCGGCCTGTGAGCCAGCAGCAGCCCCCCTCCACAAACACAGAGACCACGGAGGTACGGGACCACACTGCGTGACCACCCCGATGAATCTGCACACTCGTAGGCTTCAGCTCCGTCGCGGTTATGGTTTTTGACTGAGTCTCCCACTCGGTCCCCTCGTGTGCTCTTAACCAGTAGTGGGCAGTATCTGTCAGCTTGCTCTGCGCGCTGCTTCGGTGCCCAGTGTCTGTGCTGACCTCCCTCTCTCCCTCTTTCTCTCTCTCAGATCTTGTGATGGAGTGGAAGAGGCTGCCCTGTTGGGGCTGTTCTGGAGACTCCAGCAGGCAGCAGACGGGCCTGAAGACGGCGCGTCACTCCGGGGCTGAGGGGGAGTGGGGGTTGGGGACGGACTGGCAGACCAAGGACACAGCCAGCCTCCCTCTCTCCTTCCGGCCCCTCGCCTCTCCAGCGCTCTCCTCCCTCCATCTGGTTCTCAAGGGCCTTGCAGACCGGCGGAGGAGCAGCCCGGCAGGGTCCAGATCCCTTCGGATTCAGACGGAAACACGTGGCGACAAACGGCAGACGCTCGGACTCTCCCTCTCCTCCGTTTTTCCCCGTTAGTTTCCTTTCCCCATCTTCCCAGCTCTCTCGCTCTCCTCTCACTTCGTCGTCTTGCCCAGCTCTCTCACCCTTTTCCGAACGGATTTCTTGCCTGACCGGCTGGAGGGCAGTAGCTCCGCTGCCCTGGTCCGTCTCTCTCCCTCTGACCCCTGGCCCCCGCGAGAGGGAGTGCGTCTCTCCGTCTTAATCCAGTGCACACCCTCTCTCCGTGTGCTGTGGGGAGGGGAGTCTGAACTTCGCCCTCCTGTCTCCCGTGATGAAAGGGTCTGGAGGGTTTTTTTTGTGAACAGGCAGCAGAAACCCGCCGCTCATCGCAGCTGGCTCCTCGCGCACTCAGAATCTGCTCTTTTTGTTTCATGGACACACATTTGGAAGCAAGACCCCACATGCCATGTTTCTGTTTCTATTGTATCTGCTTCTGGTGTGTGTGTTCTGGACGGAGAAGAAGGAGAAGGGACTGTAGGCGACACGGGTGGTTGAAAAGGTCGACAGGCTTGGTTTCTTGGTGCTACTTATTCCCCGACAGGTATATTTCTCTTTCTCTCTGTCCCTGTCCTCCTCACTCTCCTCCTAACTCCCTCCTCCAAAGCCCAGACTTTCTCACTGTCCCCTGCTCCTTGATTTGATTATTTCCAGCTCTGGGTTCTGATAATGATGGTTATTATTATATTATTGTTATATTATTATTATTATTATTGGTATTGTTATTATTACAGACACACAGTTCTCTCGTGGGTTTGTGTTCAATCTTTTCATTTCAAAGTTGCCTTTTTGGTTTCTTTTCCTCTTGATAGAAATAAAGGTTCAGGAATTGTTTTAGGAACTTTCAGCTGTGTGTTGGTATCCGTGTGTGTGGAGGGGGGTGGCAGGGGCAGTGTGTGTGTTTGAAGGGGGTATGATTGGGTGTGTGCGTGAGGGGGGAACAGTCTGGTATACTGATAAGAGTGATCCCGGGTGAGGTTTGTATGTGTCCTTGATTTCACAGCCGACAGGAAGTCGAGTTGCTGTCGAGCGACATGTATTCAATAGAGCTGTGCATGGATTGCCAGTGGTCCGCTCTCCTGCCCCCGCACTGAGGTGCCCCCTCCCCTCACCCTGACCCCGAGTTCCTCCAGGCACGTCAGCCCTGGAGCCTGGAGACCTGTTACTGCACCTCGGAGGGTTGAACACACCAGGCATTGTTTTTCCTTAGAAACACGCATGTGGCGACACACCACGTTGGTGTATTTTTTAAAAGTAAAATATTGTAACACAACGGGGGTTCAAGTAGGCGCCCTTGCCGCATCAGGTCGGCCCTGCACCGTCGGGGGCTCGAACCCAGGACTCCCGCGTCACTCAACATGGACACAGCCCGGTGAGCTGTAGTCCTGCTATCACAGGGAAGGGCAGAGCGGTAAGCCGGCTCTTACACACCCCTGACAGCCATAAGCGTTACAATATAAACTTGTCTCTAAAAAAAAATACGGGCTGAACTGAGTTCATCGGCTCTTTTCCTTTGCGCTGGTGGTTTTCGGTACTGGTAGCAGTATATGTAGCCACTAGAGGGCGCCGGTCTACTTCTTTCGGGAGGCTGCTAATCGTGTCGTGTTGCAACAAACAGGCGGCAGTTTCGCCGTGTAATCAGCGCTCATGTGGTGCAAGTAGCTCTACCACCCTGCAGCTCCCAGCTACCTGGATGGGAGACTCCTGGGAAACTAAGGCTGCGGCTGGAAGAGGTGTCAGTGGGGCCAGCAGGGGGCGCTCACCCAGCGGTCTGTGTGGGTCCTACTGCTCCAGTATAGTGGCGGGGACACTACACTGTAAACAGGCACCGTCCTTCGGATGAGACGTAAAACTGAGGTCCTGACTCTCTGTGGTCATTAAAAATCCCAGGGCGTTTCTCGAAAAGAGTAGGGGTGTTACCCCAAAGTCCTGGCGGGGTTACCTGCGGTCAAGGCCGCCGGACACGGTCTCCTGATTACCGTAGTAGTTCAGGTGGGCAGCCGCGTCAGCATGCGTAGGCTGCAAAGGAACAAGTAATAGGTTTATTCCATGCTGAAAAAAAGAAGAAAGAGAACACAACGTTTCGGCCGTGGAGCCTTCTTCAGGTGTGTCACCGGTTCGGTTCTCCTGCGCCGTTGTGTGTCGGGGGGGGGGGCGGAGTGACTTCCCCCCCGCGAAAAAACAAGGCGCTATATCCCGGGAACCAGAGCAGCACAGCGGTCACTACGCATCGGCACGAACCGCCCAAGCACAGCACTAACTCGCCGTCTGTGCCGTCCGCGGGGAGGCCAACCTCTTGAAACTGCCCTGAGGCGAGAGAGGAGGGACAGGTCACCCTTGTCATTACGTCATTACGGGTGGAAATGAGCGGGAACGCAGCGCCCCGCCGCAAGCTCGAGGGTTTTCAAAACTGCCTGTGAGTGATTGGCACCAGCACGCAGCCATTCACCTCTCTCAGCGAGTGCTTGGGGCCCCGCCTACACTGGCGAAAAGCAACGATGATTGGCCCGCAGGCTTGCCGCTTTAGCGGTGGCTCCGCCTCCGGTTGCTCGAGATTCCCGTTTGCGCGTGAGCTGTGTAACGTCTCTGGCCGGTTGTTGTGCTGAGGTCGGGCGTCACAGGTTAGTCAAAATAACTTCTAATGTTTGACATAAATTGTGGATATAGTCACCTGTCATGTGTTAAATACTCATTGTAACATGTCTACCGTTTTGTTCGAAGGTTGTTTTAGCTATACAAAGGACAAGTTAGTCATTTGGGTCAATAATCTTGCTTTGAGGTAAACTTTTTTGTACGAGTTTAGGGGTGTGTGACAGACAGTACAGGGGGACCCTGTTAATAAAGGCAGGAAAGGCTCCTGCAGGGCTCCAGACGGCCACAGGGAGGAGATCATCTTCAGATTTTAAAAGATGTAAACTGGACAGCGATAACCCTGTTTCTCCAGTGTGTTTTATGGCGCTTAGCCGGGGGAAGTCAGGATTCGAGCAGTCAGTCACATGCTGTGCTTTGGTCTAATTGAGGTGCTCATGTCCCTATTTCAGTGTCTCTTCGTATGAAGCTTATTTAAAAACACAGAGATTATTTCTACAAGCAAGACTAAAATGTGTCCATGTGGTTCGGTTGATGGATCTGCAGTGTTGTCAGCCTGTCTCTCTGGTAATTTGTAAAGACTTGGTATGAAACAGGTCTAAGTTCAGTGCAGGTGTTTCCTTTCTACTTGAGAGGAATCCCTATTGGAAAAATGGACATTTCTGACAGAAGAGTTGACAGTTGTTCCAAGTGGGAGCTTTTCTTACCTTACATCCGCTTTCAGTAACAGCTCAGTCTTTAGAGGGTCGTGGTGAAGTGGAGCCCAGCCCCGCAGACACAGGGCTCTCGACTGGACCACAGCCTGGACAGGACGCCAGCCCATCGCAGGGCAGTGACACTCTCCAGCAGACTCTACCTAGAGAGCTGTGAGTGCACTGCTCATGAGGTTAGACCAGACTGGGGGGCAGTAAAAGACACCCACTCTACTAGCAAATAAAGGTGTTTGTGCTTATACTGACAGACCTGTGTGGGGTACGATTGGTGTTCTTTGAAACCAAAGTTTGCAGTCAGGTAGTGTCTCATGCCGGCGTTACACTACACGACTGTTCCTAGGATTTCCAGTCGTGGCCTTCATTTACATGATCGTAAGAAAACCACAGCGAGTTGTAGAGAGTCGCATCGCGCGCCCATTACCGTCAGTTGTGTAGTGTGACATCCCCAGAGACTCAGTCATATTGCTCTTAATAGCCCCTACAACTCTCTGCGACTGGCTACGACAAACTCAGACAGGTTTGATTTTCTCGTAGCCAGTCGCTAGTCGCAGGGGTGGGCTCTTGTGTCTGCGACAGTCACAGCCAATGAGCGAGCAAGTGGAAGTACAGCGCGGCTGCAAGGAAAGAGGGAAAGCGAGTGTGTTGGACTGGGCAAATGGAGGAGAGGCTCGTCGAACTGTGGAGCCAGCACAGATTTCGTGTTTGTTTACTTTCGTGCGCTGCTCCTCCTCTTGCTCCACGTTGATTGACTGACAAAATGAGGCGACCTCGCGGTACTTTTGCGGCGCGATTCGAGATGTGGAACCGGGATGAAAAGTCGTGAGGGAATCGTGTGATTAGTCACCCCTGCGATTCCTAGTCGTATGATTTGACACCCTCTAGGACAGAAAAGGCAGCCAGACTCCGCAACCGCAGTCGTTAAATTTGACATGCTCTCTGACTAGAGGTCGTGTCGAGTCCTGTAGCCCGACGCCGGCTTAAGGGACGACAGTAATGTGTCACTGAGCATTCTGGAGACAGTGGGCCAGCAGAGAGGGGGTGCAGTGACTCTCCTGCACAGTGAGAGGTCTTGGGGGAGCCTTTCCCTAAATAGAATCATAGGAACCTGAGAGACACTTTAAAGGTGGTTCAGGAGACAGAGAGGATGAGAAGTATAAAATATTGCATTACTCCAGTTTCACTGAGACTGTATTTATTTAAAACCACTGAGCACAAAGAAGGTTACTTGTGCTGTTCTTCATGAAAAGTTATATAAAGGTTGTATCTCTTTAAAGTCAGTACAAGAAACATGAAATCAGGCCAATGAATGAAAATTGTCTATTAATTCAATACAGAAAAAGGATCACAGAGAACACAGTATGCATCAATGTTTTATAGAAAACAGGAAAACACATTTCAGAAATGCTCTTTCACTCCCTTGTTAGATCATCAGTGTAACAATTCAATAGTATCCCAGTAAAATTATTTTACATATGTCAAACATTTGAACAAAATGAGTATCTATCTTGTGTATTCACTAACATGTACTTGCATGGTGCCAAAACCTATATGGAACAATAACTTTTATTTACTGCTTTTCAATTTAATAATATCTTTATCAGAATGTTAGAAAGGGGACATTTACTGTATATGGTAACATCTTTATCAGTCAATCCTGTATTTCTCTAATTTTCAATCCAGCAATTTCAGCTTTGACAACACTGAGAGAAAATCCATGTTGGTGATATGCACTTAATCCTCATTTGTAAAGTTTGCGTTCAAACTATCTTATCTTTTACTTTTTGTTAAATCTCTGAGGCACTGTCCTTTACCCACTCTGTCCAAGTCTTCTCTTCCTGTGGAAGCAGACTCTCTCCTCTGGTCACCTTCTGCACTATCACAGCTCCTTCTCTGACTTGCTGTAGTTCTCTGATGCGCTCCAGGTATCCAGGCTTGGCTTCGTGCTCCTCAGCCAGTATCATCAGGTCAATGTAATCTGGGGTCCTGAGAGGGTCGGGCCGCAGAGCGATCTCTTTCAGACGCTTCAGAGTGCGACTCAATTTTTCAATTAATTGTAAGACGTCTTTCTGTACATCTTTGTATTTCTTCTGAAGCTGTTTGACAACTTCCTCTGCACTCATCTTTTTCCCCTTTGCGTCCTCAAACTGAGTTTTCAGATCCTCATATGTTCTTTTCTCTTTTCTGATTTTGTATTCCCATTTGTACTTCTGATTAAAATTTACATTCCAGACACATTTCCCAGGACAAATCCTGCAGTTTCCTTTATTATCCATTGCCCAACAACCTTTCTTATCATCATCATTAGGAATTCCACAGGGATAGTGACAGGTGATATGACACACTTGGCAGTTGGTGATGTAGTTTCTAGTCCCAGAGATATCTACCTTTACTGCCTCTGTGACCTCTACTTCATACTCAAAGTTCTTGTTTTGCTCTATACAGTGTTTGTGACGTTTCAGTGCTTCCTGTGTCTGTTCCAATTCATTGAGTGTCGTCAGTCCGACTTTGATCTTGGGCTGCAGCCCCTCCACTGTCACCTCCAGTCGATTGCGCTCCTCCAGGACCTCCTTTGTCAGCTGCAGACTTCGGGTTTGCATGGTGTTTAAATAGCTAAAGAATGTTTCCATGCTTTCTGAACCCATCTGCCAGAACATTTTGTCAAACATACGCTGATGTGAACTTCCTGTTGATCCCTCATTAGAAGCAAACAAGACTGAGTTGTTGAATTTGAAATGGCGAGGGGTGTCATTTTTCTCTTTGGCACAAGAGACATTAGCCAAGCTCTCGAGCTGCTGCAGCGATTAAGAAATTTGAAAGCCTGCAGGCACTGCGGACCTCCAGGACCCCACTGGTCGGGTCCAGGACTCGCCACAGGTGGGGACTGTTATATCTGTATCAGCCACTGACCCACTCCAGTGAAAGAGCTCATTGCAGGCCTGCTCTTTCACAAACACTGAAACTCCCACACTCAATACTGTACCTTTTCACGGTACACACTTTGGTTTCTCTGTTCTCACACACTGTCTCACACTTGTAGGCCCCCTCACACTTAACTCCCTATTGCCTTTCTAATAAGCACTCAGCACTGTGCTGTCAGACAGGCAGCTCCTGCTCCTCTTCTAGTACAGAGATGGGGTTCACGTCAATCAGCTGCTGGTTCCTAGTTTGGTGAGTGGTTCCTTACACCACCACATTCATGCCCCATAGTAAACACCAATCCCACAGCCTGCACACCCAGACCCCAGCCTGGCGTGCTCTCACCCCTGTCAGATCCCTCCTCTGTCCCTGCAGTGAAGTCACAGCAGATGCCAGACAGCCTCCCTCTACCACACTTCACGCGCAGAGCTGGGATTCTTCCAGCAATACCCCTGCCCTCTGGTCTTCAGTCACTTGTTACTATCACTTGGGCATGACAGCAGGTGAGAAGACCCCAGCACCTTGTCAGCCCTGTTCCAGCTGAGCATCTCCAGAGCCTCTGGCTGTCATTGTGTGCTTGCAGGTGGAACCCCTCAGGGTATATTTTATCGTTATGTTCTATAATTTATTTCACCTTATATTGGAAGGCAGAGAAGACCATTCCAGGTCCTGTCTTCATAAAAATCCATGCAGAAATTTTTATATTTGTTCAATCTCTACTTTTATCCAAGGCAGGCGATAAAAGTAGTCAGTAAAAGCAGTGTGGTAAAGCACCACAGCCGATTTATCCAGGTATCGGCAAAGCTCAGAAATATGTTGAAATTGACCTGTCTTGTTGCTTTGCAGCTTGTGTGCTAACACAGCTCTCCACTTGAAACTTTATTGTTTTGAGGTCATTTCCAACTAAATATCTCTCCAACTTTATTAGTGTTCCTGTTTGCCTTTGGTTTATTATTCCTTTACCAAGAGCTGTGCCAGATCTCACATTCCTCAAATTAGGTATACCACTCATTTATTTTTTAATGATTTAAATTAGTTCCAGTTATTTTCCTGACACCCTCTATTAAATTAATCAAGCCTTCATAATGTATGAGACATACCTGTAAGTGTTAGTATTAGATAGGTAACTTTTTCATACTGGCCTGCAGCATTCTAGGAAGTGAGAGATATTGACCTTCAGAGGTTTAATATTTCCTTTTCACACGTTTTCTCTTCTTCTGGAAGTAGAATCTCTCCTCTGGCCACTTGTTGCACAATTACAGCTCCCTCTCTGAGTCCTGGTTACTCTGTTTTCTTGAACCCTGGATTAGCTTGACTGTTTCAGTTTTATCAGTTTTATTTTTTGTATTCTTTCTGAAGTTGTCTTTCTGAAGACTATTTACTCAGCCCTCAACCCTTTCCCCTTTTTGGATGAGGAATAAAAGTTTCCAAAACGCCAGATTCCTTGAAGGTGTATTTATTTGGCAAATAAGATTAAAGGTGGTGTAATTTTTCATTAAAGCTTACCATACATTAATGGTTTAAAGTCGACATAGGTAGCATCAAATTTGGCTTATGAAAAAAACTTAAATCAGAACAGGAAAAGAATGTCAGACATGGAAAATATTTACTAATAGTTTATTTAATAAGATTTTTGTAACAAAAAATACATCTTTTAAGTTTTAAAACAAAGCAGAAAAAAACATGATTAAGGTGTGAAATGGTGAAATGCTAGATATGACATTTTCCATACTTTTCAGCTGTTGTTTATTTCCATTCTATTTTTTTTTACCAAACAGACAGTTAAAGAAATCTGAGGTCCCGTCCTTTGCCCACTCTTTCCAACTCTTCTGTTCCTGTGGAAGCAGACTCTCTCCACTGGCCACCTTCTGCACTATCACAGCTCCTTCTCTGACTCTCTGTAGTTCTCTGATGCGCTCCAGGTATCCAGGCTTGGCTTCCTGCTCCTCAGCCAGTATCATCAGGTCAATGTAATCTGGGGTCCTGAGAGGGTCGGGCCGCAGAGCGATCTCTTTCAGATGCTTCAGAGTGCGACTCAATTTTTCAATTAATTGTAAGACGTCTTTCTGTACATCTTTGTATTTCTTCTGAAGCTGTTTGACAACTTCCTCTGCACTCATCTTTTTCCCCTTTGCGTCCTCAAACTGCCTTTTCAGATCCTCATATGTTCTTTTCTCTTTTCTGATTTTGTATTCCCATCTGTACTTCTGATTAAAATGTACATTCCAGACACATTTCCCAGGACAAATCCTGCAGTTTCCTTTATTATCCATTGCCCAACAACCTTTCTTATCATTATCATCAGGAATTTGACAGGGATAGTGACAGGTGATATGACACGTTTGGCAGTTGGTGATGTAGTTTCTAGTCCCAAAGATATCTTCCATTACTGGCTCTGTGACCTCTACTTCATACTCAAAGTTCTTGTTTTGCTCTATACAGTGTTTGTGACGTTTCAGTGCTTCCTGTGTCTGTTCCAATTCATTGAGTGTCGTCAGTCCGACTTTGATCTTGGGCTGCAGCCCCTCCACTGTCACCTCCAGTCGATTGCGCTCCTCCAGGACCTCCTTTGTCAGCTGCAGACTTCGGGTTTGCATGGTGTTCAGATAGCCAAAGAATGTTTCCATGCTTTCTGAACCCATCTGCCAAAACATTTGGTCAAACTTACTCTGATGTGAACTTCCTGTTGATCCCTCATTAGAAGCAAACAGGACTGAGTTGTTGAATTTGAAATGGCAGGGGTCACCATTTTTCTCTTTGGCACAAGAGACATCAGCAGCTTTGATGGCCTCTAAAACAGGTGGAGCCTGCCCATCAGCAAAGGTGACCAGAACTACAATATTGTCTGCAACGTCTTTTCCAAATATCGAGAGAATTGAGTCAAAGATGTACTTCTGTGTGTGCGTGAGACGTGCTAAAGCAGACTGGACCACAAAACACACTGCGTCAAGACTAACGATACCATTCTTATCAGAAAAGAAGTCTCTGATCTTCTGGGTGATGATTTTGTCCTGTCCGATTCCTCTGGTGTCCCCAAACCCTGGAGTGTCCACAATAGTGAGAGAGTAGCGAACCCTGAACCCTTCTCTGTAGTGGATCTGATAGGCTGTGATCTCAGAGGTCTGACTCTCAGCCTGTGTCTTGTTGGTCTCTTCATGTATCAGTTTGAACCTGCTCTCATCCTCCCACTCCACTCCCAGGATGTAGTTGATCATCCCGTTGATGAGGGTGGTCTTCCCTGAGCCCGTCGCTCCCAGGAGCATGATCGTTCTGTTTCTACTGTTCACTGCTGCTTTTCCAAAGCTGAGTTTGGGACAGGTACTACCTTCATCTTTAGACAGATTAAGCCTGTAAATTGAAGGTTTGCCCTTGTTTATTAAAGTGCACCTCTTGGGGTCGCCTGTAATTCGCTTCACAGGTGTTGTTTCTGCTGTTGTGATCACCACTTCATCACTCGGTGCGCTGGTCCCACGATCCCCACAGTCACACCGGAGTCTGATTCTGTAGGATGTTTTCTTTGTCAAGCCTTCAATAGAAAATGAATTCTGTTCTTTGTTCGTTTTCTTCTCCAGCCACTGATCAGATGTTTCCTTACTGCCTTGTACTCCTTCCTCTCTGTATTCAATGATATATCCCAGTATGCTGACCCCCTCTCCAACAGCGGAAGGATTTTCCCATTTTATTGTGAAGGAAGTTGGAGACACCTGGGGAGCTGAAGGTTTTCCAGGGGGGCTTGTTGGCAGAGTCTTCACTCTGATGATGTCACTGCTCATGGGGTATCCCAGCTTGCCCACTGCTGTGGATCTGAGCTCATACTCAGTGTGAGGCTGCAGTCCTGACACAGGGACAGTGTCCTGGGTGTCTGTGACAGTGACAGATTCCCACTCTACCTGCTGCTTGGGTTTATATCCCACCCTGTGCTCCAGTGTAGCAGAGCTGGCGGGGGACATCTGTACTATCAAACTGTTGTGTGTCACTGTGTGAACCTCAGGGGTGCCAGGCTTTGATGGGGTCTCAAAATACACACCTTGATAATCCCCACCCTCATACAGGAAGATACACGCTCCTGGACACTGGTCATCTTGTTTAGAATCAGCAAAGAATTTAGTTTTCTTCTCGGGCTTGTTAATATTCACTAACTCAAGGAAAACCTCCAGACACAGTTGCATCTTCTGAACAGACTCTCTCTTTACCCATCCTGTACTGTCCTGTTGTGCGTCAGTGTCAGTGTTCCTGCTCTCTGGGTGTCTGAGGTAGCTGGAGAGCTCTGACAGATACGGCTCAGGCTGGCTGAGTGAGGTGAAGCTGAAACAAATCACATTCTTAATGTCTGGATCAAACAGCACCTGGTCCAGTTCCTCCTGTGTGGACAGCACATTTATACCACTGTCTTTCAGTTTAGTAAGATATCCATTGACTGCCTTCATTTCTCTTTCTTTATTCTGCAGCCACAGTTGAAGCCTGTCTAATTTGAAAGGCGAGTCTTCATGATGTTTCATCAGCTCTCTGAACTCTTTTTCATCTTTCTTACCTCCCCTAATAGCTGGCAGGACACAGGCTAATCTATCCATGAAATTCAGTTTGTACTGAAGGACCAGTTGTTTCAGATTTTTTATTTTTCCTTTGACGTCAGGAAAGGTTTGGGAAACTGTGTGTTTCTGCAAGTCGTTACATCGCATTTCAATCACATCCAGGTTCTCCAATGCAGTCTGTGCCTGTGTGACAAAACAGTTGCTTATGTGTCTGACCAGCTTAGCAGCCCTGGAGTCCAGCTTGACCAGCGGGTACAGCCAGACCCTGATGGGCACAGCGTGTTCTCCTCCTTCTCCGAGGAGAGTCGGAAGGGCTCTGTAGACCTCAATGGCCTCTTTAAAAGTGGACGGGTTTGTCGCCAGCTGAACATCCCCGTGAAATGTGCAGCTGAACTTTTCTTCAGCGGCCTTTTCCCGTTCTGTCATTTCCAGAGAGGCTTTGTCACTAATTGAGATTCCTTTCAGCTTTTCAATCGTGAGTTTCAGTTTTCCCTCGATCTCCTGCTTGTCCTCTCCTTCAGACACCTCTCTGTCAAACACAAAGTAGGCCTGAGCCCCGTACACCACAGCTGTGACCACATGGGTGGCCATGTCGTCCTCAAACACACTGGGATGGGTCACCTGCCCTCGGCCCAGGTGACTCATGGTCAGCTGCTCGTACCTGACAGTGGTGTGGTACTGCAGAGTGACTCTGGCCTGGCTGTGGGATTTTTTCTTGTCATTGAAGTACTTGGCGGCTCCTCCCACTTCTACAAGACCCCCCAGCAGACTGGCCTTCAGTGAGGCGTCCACCTGCAGGGCCGAAGCTTTGTCATCAATGGAGTCTGAGGCAGAGACGCAGAACTCAGTTTTATTCTGGGAGTGCACACTGGTGTTCTTCTGTAGCTCCTCATGGTCCCACAGCGTGATGGCTGCAATAGAGTCAGGGTTGATTACCTAATGCTCCTGACACACTGGACAATGCCAAAGAGGTTTGCTCAGTACGTAGCTTTATATAGAGAGACACTGATATAATAAAGAGGTTCATTAATCTTGTGATTCAACAGCTTCTGTGATAGAATTAACTGTGTCATGAACTGAGAAGCTTAAACAGACCTGTGAGGAGAGTTTAGGACATGTCAGTGAAATTCAGATAAGATTGAAATTGTATTCTTTATCCCTGTATTGTATATTGGCACTAAATTAATAGATTTCATCTGGAAAGCTTACCTGGGATCAGTGTGTCAGTCATACAGCAGCCCAGCTGGAACAGTGTGTAGTTGTATTTGCTGTGCTGTGAGTGTATCTGGGATCAGTGTGTCAGTTATACAGCAGCCCAGCTGGAACAGTGTGTAGTTGTGTCTGCTGTGGTGCAGGTTTACCTGCGATCAGTGTGTCAGTCATACAGCAGCCCAGCTGGAACAGTGTGTAGTTGTGTCTGCTGTGCTGTGGTTTTACCTGGCATCAGTACGTCCCTGCGGCAGTCATACAGCATCCCCAGCTGGAAGGGTCTGCCCAGAGCTGCCATCTCAAAAGGAACAGTTTCTACAGATGACATGGCTGGTGGTGGACTGGATACTGTAGAAAGAAGGTTTAAAGTTTAAAGTCAAAGATATGTTTGTATCTTTACATATATAATTTAGGTTTTACATTAATGGATGTAATCCCTGATCAATGAACCTTCACTTATCTACTTCTTGGATTTCTGTCAGTAATAAGGTATAAAAATTCTTCAATCTTAAAAAAACGGCATGGGCATTAAGTTGTTGAAAAATATATGTATAGAGAGTCCTGGTTTGTATCCACCTGGTTACCACCACCCTGAAGTACTGCTTTGAAATAATACAGGAGTTACCCAGTGGAGACGCACTTTCTTTCCCCTAGACAACACCCAAGCAGCTCTTTAA
The DNA here is from genome assembly GCF_055471065.1 of Atractosteus spatula. Taxonomy (NCBI): domain Eukaryota; kingdom Metazoa; phylum Chordata; class Actinopteri; order Semionotiformes; family Lepisosteidae; genus Atractosteus; species Atractosteus spatula. Next base: position 2,517,136 of record NC_142707.1, read on the forward strand.
CAAAGTGAAACCCAACCGTTGCCTTATTTTATACAAAGAGATGGTGAGCTGTTGCATGTTTTTAGACCTATTTGTTTCTATTGTCATGACATTACTGCTGTCTATAATATTGTTCGTCCCCAGTTTCAGCTGTACTTATCAGTCAATACCCAGTTAAAATTTCCATGTTCATATATACAATACTTTGATCACCCCCTGAAAATCAGGTAAAATATCTCATTACTACCTGGTTCAACTAAATCTTTTTCCTCTTCTTTTAAACTGTTGCCAGCTATGGTGTCACTGTTGAAAAGGCTGTGTTTCATGCAAGGATCTCTTCCAGATAGAGTTAAAATACAGTCGTGTCCTTCAGCCAGCTGGGGTGTAGGGCCGTCAGGTTTATAGTGACACCTTCACCTGGAACATGAATAATCGGTGGTGGAATCAGACCAGCTCTGTGACAGGCGGTCAGCTGGGCCTCCACCTGAGTGGAGCCGGCAGGTAGTCTTCATGGTCATGACACCTGACAGCCAGGTTCCACTGTGTTTACACATTTGCCTCCTTTCAGGGATGTGAGGCAGCCGTGAAGGGCTGGACGTGCTGTGCAGCTGAGCTCTGCTGCTGAAAGAGGGAGAGAGAGAAAGAGACTCCAAGAGACAGACGAAAGAGACGATCGAGCCACTGAGAGAGCGTTGTTGCTCTTTCTCCTTGTGAGACTCAGTATAAAAGAGTCCAGCCATGTGACGTTTCCTCACAGCCCAGTTGCAGTGGCGCTTTTTCCTCCAGACTGTGACAGGTGGAGCCTTGTCTGTGGCTTTGGGCAAATTTCCGAAGCCTGAACCCAGAGAAAAGTCTGGATGGATAGTGAGCCTTCACACCCAACACCAGACTGTTCTGGAGCAGCAGCTGAGGTGGAGCAGAGTATCAGACTGTGCTTCCCTGGTCCAGTGGAGCTCCTGCTCCTGCTTCTCCTTCTGGGCATCCTGGCTCCTCTGGTCTTCACTCCTTGTCTTCAGGCTCCCTCTGGTCTTCACTTCTTGTCTTCCTGCTTCCCTCTGGTCTTCACTTCTTGTCTTCCTGCTTCCCTCTGGTCTTCACTCCTTGTCTTCCTGCTCCTCTGGGCCTGACTTCTAAATTCTGGTCTCTTTCTTTCTCTGTTTATTAGCCATAGAGAAAGTCTGGTCTGTCACAGTTCTGCTTGGTCAGTTCAAATCTGGGATTAAAATATCTCACCTACAGGAATTTTGTTTTTTTCAGGAGATCTTGGCAAAATGTCCTATATTTGTTAAATCCTGTGACTATTCAGGTGTGATTCTCACAGGTTTGATATTTTAGAGTTCTTAACTCATGTTTTTGCCATTCTTTTGACATTAACAGGCAGAGCACAGTTCTTACTTGAATGGGTACGACACCTAGTATTGTAATTTAATGTTATTTATTTAATTAAATATTTTGTGTTTTTGTAAGGAAATGAAGTAAGAATGTGTGGAAACACATCCAGTGCTTTGCACATTCTTTTTCCAATAAGGAGTAACAGATGTTGGTTTATTAGTTTAAAATGTTAACTTTCTATGCAAACAATGGTGAGCGTCATATCTGATATTGCCACTAGGGGGAACACTCGGTATTATAAGCATGACCCTCAATCCATGGGTTTTGAATTTCGAGTAAGAAAACTTGCTGTAGGTCTTCTTCGTTTTTTTAACGACTTCACTAATATCGTACTGATACTGTTTTTCTGCTTTCCTGTTTAAGCACTGTTATCTGTTTAGCTGCACTTTCCCCATGTACAGTAAGAGTCATGCATTCAGCCTGTTCTTCTTGCTGTCTGAGTTGTACACTTGTTTCTAGGCCATCCAGGTCCTCCACTAATAGAACTGTCTCATGTAAATACAAAACCATGCTCCTACAGTACAGACACAGAATTGGTGTGACCCCGAGCAGCAGATTAAAAATGAGATTTGTTCCAACCCAAGGTGTGGATCACCCAGGCATTTATATACCTGTCCAGGATCAATCCTGAGCTGTTTTCTTGCTGGAAGCAAGTTGCTACCACAGTGTGCAGGACCCTCAGCAATGACCTCTGTCCACAGACCTCACAGTTTCCTCTCAGAGACATCAGGACAGTTCAGCCCTCTGTTTCTCAAAGATGGATTCTGGTGCTGGGCGCTGGCTTTCCTTCAAGAACACCCCCTTGTTGAAACATTGTCTACTAGAGCTGTCAGCTTTCAGAGGAAACGGAAACAGGCTTAGCCCCCTCCTGAGCTTTCGATCTTTGCAAACTTAAATCTTGTGGTTGTTCAGTACGTGCTGTGCTTCTCACTGAACAGGTTTCTAAAATGTTACTCTGGAGAAGCAGTATTGTAACTCTTATCACACCCCTTTATTCTTTGTCAGCAAGTATAACTCCATTAATGTGTTCTTTATTTTAAAGCCTGAAATTTAATAGGGTATTATGTAAAGTGCTATAATGTGGCATTATGGCATAAGATTTGTTAAGAGAAAAAAGCAATTCCATTCTTTAAAACATTTTGAAAAAAAGGTCTTAATGGAACTTGTGTGCAAGTGTTATTGGCTCTGGTACCAAGTGATTCTTATTACTGTTGTTCAGTCATAATGTTCACAGATGTGTGGTGTAGCTGATCAGGTTCAGGGTATTTTAACAAGTGATCCTATTTCCACAAAATCACTATTCGATTAAGCTTTATCCAGCCATACACTATGGAGCAAGAAACTCAATCTGGCTATGATTGAGAACAAAGACAATAAAGACCTTCAGATAAAGACCTTACTTTTCACCCAGACTGACGATATCCTTGCACATCAAAAACAGAAAGACAAGAAATCTAGACTGAGACATATAGTCACAACACCTGAGTTCCATCGGCCAACCTGCTTGTTCTGTACAGGTCCTGGGGGCGAGACATGAAGGAAGAGCTACTGTACTCGGCACATACAGCAGATACAAGACTCCCATGAAGACGTCCTGCTCACGCCATCCCCACTAGACCAGCCCTCGGACACAACCACTGCTCTCGCTATTGGACACCAGCAAGGTCAGTGCCTCACTTAAAAAAATTGCTTTGTGGAGGAATTTTCTGAGAATTTTTTTGAACCGAGTGTGAAAGCGTGCACCTATGATACCTAAACTATTTCAGCCCTCAGACTGGTCCAGTTCTCAAGACTGCAGCACCAGTCAGGTAATCTTGTCCAGAAACATCACTATCGGAGAGCGACTCCACAGAACTCATGCAGGTACAGCCTGCTTGAATCCCAGAAACATACACTTCAGCTTTACATTAAAAACACCTACATGTGAATTTTATATTAATAAAGTGTTTTCAGTTAATAAGATGCATGTATTTTATCTGCTAAAAGAGAAAATGTCTTTGCCCCAATTATCATTACTACATTATTGTGTCTGTCTCTGCCCTCAAGATCCATTCTGCTTTCCAAACTATAAGTACTACAGCAGCATGAAGTTGCGATTTTTTTTTGTTTTATAATTGTAAATCACAACAATGAAAATTGTGTTATGTTTCTAAATATTTTGAAAAAAAATCAAAGTTATAAATTCTGGCCCACTCATCAATGCCTCAATTATTTGTACACATTAAATTAAACAGACACAAACGTGTGAGTACTTCTGTATCAATCGTGAGCTAAGGATTGTGAAGGAGATGAAAAAAAAAAGCTCAGTTTAATTTTTTTTCTTTCTGGGTATTAGCAACAATTTTAAGACACTGTATTATGTGCTAGCAGTTTTTTTAAAATACTTCATATAAGAGACCAATAGCCATTACCTGATTATTGTCTTAAAACATCCCTAAGTATAACCTTTTATTTAAAATATTTTATTTAAAAATGTATGTACTAATTAACATACAGTATATACTGAACAATTTCCAAATGACGTTTTAGTACTCACCCAAAGACAGAAAACGTGGGGACACCTGTAAGTTGAGGATCTGGTTCAGACCGACTCTGCACTTTCTCACACTTATATACTGACCTGGGAGTCACTCCCCCTGCTGCTGAAGTCTTTTTCTCAGAAATGACTGCAGTTACAAGAAGTCAGGTACAGAAGAGATCCAGGGCCCCAGCAATGGGATGATACTATTACCTGTGCAGGTAGGTACACTATCAGTACAGTATTAGAAAACCACTACCCAGCATTCATGCCAACACTCTGCCCGAATCCCAGAAACAAACACCTGAAATTGCCATTAATGAAGGGTGTGGTGTGCGCTGGGGCCCTGGGTTCAATCACTTGGGTCTGTCTGTGTGGAGTTTGCATGGTCTCCATGTCTCTGTGTGGGTTTTCTCTGGGTGCTCCTGTTTCCTCCCACAGTCCACAGACATGCTGGCACTGCAGGTTAATCGGCTTCCCATTTCCCATTTCTGTGCTAAAGCAAAACTTTGCTTCCCTCCCCACAAACTGTTCTTCTTCAATGCACTGAAAACAAGCTCTTTATATACGGTATATACAGTACTTTGATCACCCCCTGAAAATCGGATAAAATATCTCATTACTACAGTACCTGATTTGTCTAAGCCAGTTTTTTTCTTCATCTTTAAACTGATTTGCCAGCTATGTCACATTGGCTAATCCCACTCTTGAAAACAGTAGAAACAGTCTTTCTCCATTTTGTTTGAGGCTGTGTGTCATACAAGGATCGCTTCCAGATAGAGTCAAAATACAGTCGTGTCCTTCAGCCAGCTGGGGTGTAGGGCCAGTCAGGTCTATAGTGACACCTTCACCTGGGACATGAATAATCGGTGGTGGAATCAGAGCAGCTCCGTGACAGGCGGTCAGCTGGGCCTCCACCTGAGTGGAGCCGGCAGGTAGTCTTCATGGTCATGACACCTGACAGCCAGGTTCCACTGTGTTTACACATTTGCCTCCTTCCAGGGATGTGAGGCAGCCGTGAAGGGCTGGACGTGCTGTGCAGCTGAGCTCTGCTGCTGAAAGAGGGAGAGAGAGAAAGAGACTCCAACCACTGGATACGATCGAGCCACTGAGAGAGCGTTGTTGCTCTTTCTCCTTGTGAGACTCAGTATAAAAGAGTCCAGCCATGTGACGTTTCCTCACAGCCCAGTTGCAGTGGCGCTTTTTCCTCCAGACTGTGACAATTCAATTCAACTTTATTGTCATTAAACTTACACAGGTGCATAGTATAATGAAAAGTGTTTCTCATTAGTCACTCAGGTGCAGTATATAAATAGGACAAAATATAAGACAGTTACACAATAGCAAAAACAGTAATGTAATAACATAACATAAATAACATGTAATCAAAACTGTGCAAAATTCCGCAAACAGAGAAAATATAACAGGACAAAAACAGTGCAAGGTAATTCTTGGAACAGTGCAAAAAATAGTATGGTTAAAAGTAGTATGGTTAATTAATAAATATTAAATATTATTATGCCTGTTACAGTTTTACTGGGCTATCGAGGGGACAGTACAATTTCGGCTTACGTGTGTGTGTGGTGGTGTAGGAGTTCAGTCGTTGTGGGTACAGGAGGATGTTAGGAGAGATCATAATATGGTGGGAGGGAGTGGGGGCGTCACCAACTTGACAGCTCTGGGGAAGAAGCTATTTTGGAGTCTAGTTGTGTGCGACTGGAGTGACCGGAACCTTCTGCCAGATGGTAGGGGAATAAACAAGTTATGACTGGGGTCAGACATAATTTAGGTGGCTTTTTTCAGACTCCTGGTGTTGTATATTTCCTGGATGGATGGTAAGGGACTGCCGATGATGTGTTGGGCAGTTTTGACCACCCGCTGTAGTGCCTTATGGTCGGATGCGGTGCAGTTGCCATGCCAGACTGTGATGCAGGTGGTCAGTATGCTCTCCACCGTACATCTGTAGAAGTTGGTGAGGATCAGTGGATGTAGGTGTATTTTCTTCAGCTTTCTCAGGAAGTACAGCCGCTGTTGTGCCTTCTTGATGAGACTGGAGGTGTTCAGTGTCCATGTAAGGTCCTTAGAGATGTGAACGCCTAGGAATTTGAAGTTATTCACCATCTCCACCGCAGACCCATCTATGTAGATGGGGGAGTGAACTTTTCCTTTTCTTCTGAAGTCAACAATCAGCTCTTTCGTTTTGCTGATGTTGAGACATAGGTTGTTGGTTCTGCACCAGTCTGCAAGTTGTTTTATCTCCTCCCTGTAGGCAGTCTCATCATTGTCAGTGATCAGGCCCACAACTGTGGTATCGTCAGCATACTTGATGATGGTGTTTGTGCTGAACACCATCATCAACTGTGGCAGACCAGACTATCTCTATGGCTAATAAATAGAGCAAGAAAGAGACCAGAATTTAGGAGTCAGGACCAGAGGAGCAGGAAGACAAGGAGTGAAGACCAGAGGAGCAGGAAGACAAGAAGTGAAGACCAGAGGAGCAGGAAGACAAGGAGTGAAGACCAGAGGAGCAGGAAGACAAGGAGTGAAGACCAGAGGAGCAGGAAGACAAGGAGTGAAGACCAGAGGAGCCGGAAGAGCCAGAGCCGGAAGTGGAGCCTCGTCTGTGGCTTTGGGCAAATTTCCGAAGCCTGAACCCAGAGAAAAGTCCGGATGGATAGTGAGCCTTCACGCCCAACACCAGCCTGTTCTGGAGCAGCAGCTGAGGTGGAGCAGAGTATCAGACTGTGCTTCCCTGGTCCAGTGGAGCTCCTGCTCCTGCTTCTCCTTCTGGGCATCCTGGCTCCTTTGGTCTTCACTTCTTGTCTTCTGGCTCCTCTGGTCCTTTTTCAGGAGATCTTGGCAAAATGTCCTATATTTGTTAAATCCTGTGAGTATTCAGGTGTGATTCTCACAGGTTTGATATTTTAGAGTTCTTAACTCATGTTTTTGCCATTCATTTGACATTAACAAGCAGAGCACAGTTCTTACTTGAATGGGTATGACACCTAGTATTGTAATTTAATGTTATTTATTTAATTAAATATTTTGTGTTTTTGTAAGGAAATGAAGTAAGAATGTGTGGAAACACATCCAGTGCTTTGCACATTCTTTTTCCAATAAGGAATGCCGGATGTTAGTTTATTAGTTCAAAATTGTAACTTTCTGTACAAGCAATGGTGAGCGTCATACCTGATATTGCCACTAGGGGGACCACTCGGTATTATAAGCATGACCCTCAATCCATGGGTTTTGAATTTCAAGTAAAAAAACTTGCTGTAGGTCTTCTGCACAGTTTTTTAACGACTTCACTAATATCGTACTGATACTGTTTTTCTGCTTTCCTGTTTAAGCACTGGTATCTGTTTAGCTGCACTTTCCCCATGTACAGTAAGAGTCATGCATTCAGCCTGTTCTCCTTGCTGTCTGAGTTGTACACTTGTTTCTTGGCCATCCAGGTCCTCCACTAATAGAACTGTCTCATGTAAATACAAAACCATGCGCCTACAATGCAGACACAGAATTGGTGTGACCCCGAGCAGCAGATTAAAAATGAGATTTGTCCCAACCCAAGGTGTGGATCACCCAGGCATTTATATACCTGTCCAGGATCAATCCTGAGCTGTTTTCTTGCTGGAAGCAAGTTGCTACCACAGTGTGCAGGACCCTCAGCAATGACCTCTGTCCACAGACCTCACAGTTTCCTCTCAGAGACATCAGGACAGTTCCGCCCTCTGTTTCTCAAAGATGGGATTCTGGTGCTGGGTGCTGGTGCTGGCTTTCCTTCAAGAACACCCCCTTGTTGAAACATTGTCTACTAGAGCTGTCAGCTTTCAGAGGAAACGGAAACAGGCGGAGCCCCCTCCTGAGCTTTCGATCTTTGCAAACTTAAATTTTGTGGTTGTTCAGTACGTGCTGTGCCTCGCACTGAACAGGTTTCTAAAATGTTACTCTGGAGAAGCAGTATTGTAGCTCTTATCACACCCCTTTATTCTTTGTCAGCAAGTATAACTCCATTAATGTGTTTTTCATTTTAAAACCTGAAATTTAATAGGGTATTATGTAAAGTGCTATAATGTGGCATTATGGCATAAGATTTGGTAAGAGAAAAAAGCAATTCCATTCTTTAAAACATTTTTGAAAAAAAGGTCTTAATGGAACTTGTGTGCAAGTGTTATTGGCTCTGGTACCAAGAGAGCATAGTGATTCTTATTACTGTTGTTCAGTCATAATGTTCACAGATGTGTGGTGTAGCTGATCAGGTTCAGGGTATTTTAACAAGTGATCCTATTTCCACAAAATCACTATTCGATTAAGCTTTATCCAGCCATACACTATGGAGCAAGAAACTCAATCTGGCTATGATTAAAAACAAAGACAATAAAGACCTTCAGATAAAGACCTTTCTTTTCACCCGTACTGACAATATCCTTGCACATCAAAAACAGAAAGACAAGAAATCTAGTCTGAGACATCTAGTCACAGCACCTGAGTTCCATCGGCCAACCTGCTTGTTCTGTACAGGTCCTGGGGGTGAGACATGAAGGAAGAGCTATTGTACTCGGCACTGACAGCAGATACAAGACTCCCGTGAAGACGTCCTGCTCACGCCATCCCCACTAGACCAGCCCTCGGACACAACCACTGCTCTCGCTATTGGACACCAGCAAGGTCAGTGCCTCACTTAAAAAAAATTGCTTTGTAGAGGAATTTTCTGAGAATTTTTTTGAACCGAGTGTGAAAGCGTGCACCTATGATACCTAAACTATTTCAGCCCTCAGACTGGTCCAGTTCTCAAGACTGCAGCACCAGTCAGGTAATCTTGTCCAGAAACATCACTATCGGAGAGCGACTCCACAGAACTCATGCAGGTACAGCCTGCTTGAATCCCAGAAACACACACTTCAGCTTTACATTAAAAACACCTACATGTGAATTTTATTTTAATAAAGTGTTTTCAGTTAATAAGATGCATGTATTTTATCTGCTAAAAGAGAAAATGTCTTTGCCCCAATTATCATTATTACATTATTGTGTCTGTCTCTGCCCTCAAGATCCAGTCTGCTTTCCAAACTATAACTACTACAGCAGCAGCATGAAATTGGGTTTTTTTTGTAATTGTAAATCACAACAATGAAAATTGTGTTATGTTTCTAAATATTTTGAAAAAAAATCAAAGTTATAAATTCTGGCCCACTCATCAATGCCTCACTTATTTGTACACATTAAATTAAACAGACCACAAACATGTGAGTACTTCTGTATCAATCGTGAGCTAAGGATTGTGAAGGAGGTAAAAAAAAAAGCTAAATTTAATGTTTTTTCTTTCTGGGTATTAGCAACAATTTTAAGACACTGTATTACGTGCGTATTACGAGGATGTGGTTTAAGACCGGCTCTGCACTTTCTCACACTGATATACTGAACTGGGAGTTACTCCCCCTGCTGCTGAAGTCTTTTTCTCAGAAATGACTGCAGTTACAAGAAGTCAGGTACAGAAGAGGTCCAGGGCCCGAGCAGCTGGGATGGTACTATTACCTGCACAGGTAGGTACACCATCAGTACAGCATTAGAAAACCGCTCCCCAGCATTCATGCCAACACTCTGCCCAAATCCCAGAAACAAACACCTGAAATTGCCATTAATGAAGGGTGTGGTGTGCAGCTGTTAGCATTGCAGCCTCACAGTGCTGGGGCCCTGGGTTCAATCACTGGGGTGTATCTGTGTGGTGTTTGCATGGTCTCCATGTGTCTGTGTGGGTTTTCTCTGGGTGCTCCTGTTTCCTCCCACAGTCCACAGACATGCTGGTACTGTAGGTTAAGCAGCCCTGATGTGTGTGTCCTGCAATGGCCTGGCATCTTGTCCAGGGTTACCCTGCCTTGAGCCCATTGCTTGCTGGAATAGACTCCAGCTCCCCTGGGTCCTTAGTGTTTGTCCAGTGAAAACACCAAGATTGATCTGTCCTGTACAGCTCGCAGCAGGACCCACGGCCCGTCTCAGCCAGATTTCCTGTTTCAGTGCTGGTTTGTCCATTTCATCCTTCCAACATGCACAATTCAGCAGGGTTAGAACATAGCTGCAGAGCACCAGGCTGAGGAAGATACAGCTACAGGCTCCTGGGCTGGAGTCCAGCCTCTGGTGTCTGTCTGTCTGTGTGGAGTCTGCATGTTTGCATCACATTGATGGAGGTTATTTGCAGGGAGATCCAGCCCCGCTGAAGACATGCTGGCTGGGCCAGTTTGCTCTGTGCATCAGAGAGGAGCTCTGAGCTCTCAGTCCCCCCTTCGGCCCACACAGAGGAACAAGGATGAGCTGAGTTCTGCTCGCAGGTGGATGAATCACTCAAGTACGTATCTTGAACTCAGAGGAGAGGAGACTGGCCTTGGGGGAGCAGGTCTGCTGCCCCCCTCACTGCAGCCTGATTCTCACATCAGCACGACCCCAGAACACAGCCCAGACGAGACATTTACCAAAAACATGGCGTCTTTATTTCAGCTTCACTTCTACTTCGCTTGGTTTCTTTTTTGCAAGGATTTACTTTTCTTTACAGAAAATACAATTAATATGGGCTCTGAAAAACCCATTTTTTGTGCTAAAGCAAAACTTTGCTTCTTTCCACCCCCCAAACTGTTCTTCTTCAAGGCACTGAAAACAAGCTCTTGTTAAGGTTCTGGGATAGAAGAACGAAAAAGCCCAAATAAAATCATTACAGAAAAAAACAGGTTCAAAGACAAACTGAGCAATACATCTCCATAAAAATAACTTCATATTATTTTAATAAAGGGTTAATCTTGAGAAAACGCTTGTGCTAGCCAAACTCGCCTTCCTTCGCTCCTCAACTGCCAGTGAAATAAAGTGACAAATCACACCCAGCGATGTGCCTTACCTACTGCAGCTGAGCACACTGGTGAGGAGCAGTGCTGTGTGGGTGCAGACGGGGCGCTGGGCCTGCCTGTGCATTTACCCCTGAACCCTGTTGTCCGGGCAGAAGGAAACTGGAAGTGGGGGTGCTGGCCAAGAGAGTGAGGGGTAAGCCTGGACATGGGGAGTGATTTAACTGCAGGGGTGGGACTGTACTCATTGTGTTGTGCTCAGAGCTCAGAACAAACTGCCTTAAGCAACAGAGAAGTTGTATGAGTATAAATCTGCCCCAGAGAGGTCACCAACACTCACATTGGGACCATAGGGCTGAATTCAAGAGCTAGTGTATTGAGAGAGGACAGTGCTCAGGGGCTGCTTCAGGGCTGGGACAGTGCACAGGGGCTGCTCCAGGGCTGGGACAGTGCACAGGGGCTGCTCCAGCGCTGGGACAGTGCTCAGGAGTTCAGCCAGGGATGCTGTAGGCACTGTGCGGCTGTAGCCCTCCTCTCAGGGATGTACTCCAGCATGGTGAGGAGGAAGTCACTGAACTGGGCAGCCTGCTCCAGTGGCCACTCGTACTTCTCCAGCAGCACTTCATACAAGCCCCATGGCTTCAGGTTCGAGATGTGCCTGAGCTCACCTGCGGGGGGCGCCACACAACAACACTGCTTCACTCTCAGATTCAGTCCGCACTGTTTTTTTGCCAGTGCAGTGTGAGGGCGTGGCGTGCGGGTGAGAGCAGTACGAGGGCATGGCGTGTGGGTGGGTGCAGTGTGAGGGCGTGGCGTGCGGGTGGGTGAGAGCAGTACGAGGGCATGGAATGTGGGTGGGTGCAGTGTGACGGAGTGGCGTGTGGGTGGGTGAAGTGTGAGGGCGTGGCGTGCGGGTGGGTGAGAGCAGTACGAGGGTGTGGCATGTGGGTGGGGGCAGTGTGAGGTTGTGGCATGTGGGTGAGAGCAGTACGAGGGTGTGGTGTGTGGGTGCTCAGTGTGTTACCTCTGCGGTTGAAGTATTCCCGGGAGTACCGTCCCGACAGGGCGAAGTGGGGGGGGATGGGCCCCAGCAGCTCGATGATGTGGGCGATGTGATCTGGGCGAGACACACACACACAGATATTACAACACATTACACAACACTGACAACCACAACAGCAAGGCAAGGAGGGAACACGGCCAGGGAAGGAGAAAAGACACAGAGACCCAGAGCCTCCTGGCAGCCTGACCTTCATCGCGGGTGTAGTCCTCTCCGGAGTGCGGCTCGAACAGGTAGTCGCCTGTGGCCAGCTCAAACGCCTGCGACACAACCCACAAGAGTCAACACTCCCAGAGACCGCACGCTGGAGCAATACACATTGGTCAACAAAGAGTTCATCAGTGAACTCAAACCAGACACTTTTTACACTCATTTTCTTTCATCACTGAATAGTCTTTATACTTCTATAGCGCTTTTGTGGACACTCCACCCAAAGCGCTTTACAGGTACTGGGGATCCCCTCCACCTCTACCAGTGTGCAGCCCCACCTGGGTGATGCACCAGTACTCTCCCCACACACCAGCTCTCAGTGGGGAGGAGAGCAGAGTGATGAAGCCAGTTCAGAGAGGGGGGGTTATCAGGAGGCCATGATTGGTAAAGGCCAGGGAGAAATTTCACCAGGACTCCAGGGTAACACCCGTACTCTTTTCGAGAAACGCGCCGGGATTTTTAGTTACCACAAAGAGTCAGGACTATAGTTTTATGTCTCAGCTGAAGGATGGTGCCTTTTTACAGTATACCTTTTCGGTCACTATACTGGGGCATTAAGACCCACACGGGCGGTAGGGTGAGCGCCCCCTGCTGGTTCAGCCACTTTAGCCTTCCCAGGAGTCTCCCATCCAGGTACTGGCCAGGCCCACACCTGCTGAGCTCCAGTGGGCTGCCAGCTGTGAGGTGCAGGGTGATATGGCTGCTGTCAAAATTGCGATATAGCTGAATTCTGTAGTTCTGTAAATCTGTAGCCTGGGTTTATGCAGTATGGTTTCCCTTCTTCCTTTTTCCTCTTCTACACATTCCTTTTGTTTTATATTCTTCTCCTCCATCATTTCAATCAATCTTCTCTCTGCTCTCTCCACTGACCCCCTGTCCCCTCTCTCTTACTCTTTCTCCACTGACCCCCTGTCCCCTCTCTCTTACTCTCTCTCCACTGACCCCCTGTCCCCTCCCTCTCTTACTCTCTCTCCACTGACCCCCTGTCCCCTCCCTCTCTTACTCTCTCTCCACTGACCCCCTGTCCCCTCTCTCTTACTCTCTCTCCACTGACCCCCTGTCCCCTCCCTCTCTTACTCTCTCTCCACTGACCCCCTGTCCCCTCCCTCTCTTACTCTCTCTCCACTGACCCCCTGTCCCCTCCCTCTCTCTGCTCATCTCACCATGCAGGCGGTGCTCCACATGTCCGCTGGAGTGCCGTACCCCGCGCCGATCAGCACCTCCAGAGAGCGGTACTGCCGGGTCTGGATGTCCTCTGTGAAGTGCTTGTGCTGGGACAGAGCATGAGACACAAAAAGAGCGAGTTCAGGTTACAGGTGAGCAGGTGAGGAGGAAGAGTCAGGGTGCAGGGCGACGAAGAAGCCTGTGTGTCTCTTACCACCCAGCAGGCGTTACCCAGGTCTGCGATCTTGATTTGGATTTTATCTGCGTTCTGGGGCTCCAGGGGGTTCACCAGGAAATCAGCAGCACTGAACACTGACAGAGCGGGGGAGAGAGACGTGGTCACCAGAGAAATCCACTCATATTACTAGCAAGTACAGCATTGTAAAAAAAAATAAACCACCATTTATCAAAGTCTGGAACATTCATATTGAATTCCTGAGGATGCAAAGGCAAACACTGGACCTGCCAGATCAGCTGACGTGGCCACAGTCAGACCGAGCGACTCACTGTGCGGGGACAGCAGGTGGCTGCGGCAGTCTCTCTCCGTGGAGTATCCGGACAGCGCCGAGTCCGAGGTCGGGGAGAAGACGGAGCCCGACAGAGCCGAGTCCGGGCTGGTGAACCGGGCCCCGCCCATCCTCAGGGCGTGGCCATTGCAGCCCTCCAACCAGGAGGAGGAGGAGGAGGGGCTGCAGGCCACACCCACATCCACCCCCCCATTGGTATGGCAACCACCATTGACCAGGCAGGTGGTCCCACTGCTGCTGTTCTGCACCACTGCGGAGAGGGAAGGGGGAAGGGGAAAAAGGAATGGAGCAGGAGAGCATGACGGAGATGTGAGAGACATACAGGGAGAGAAGGGGCAAGGGAGACACAGAGTCGTTTACAAATTCAGTAAGTGGACAGTGTCCAGTAACACATTAGCACTGCCCTGAAGCTGAATGGGACAGAAAATATATAAGAATGCTTCTCAACAGTCTCCACAATTCAACTAAGGTGCAAACAAATCATGTTTCAAATCACTCAATCAAAGGAAATCATTTTTTTATCTAAATAATTCAAGATCCTAACTGTACAAGTACATAAGGCAAAGTTTACATGGAGAGCAATGCAGTTGTCGGGGTGAAAAATTTTGAAGACTTATTTTGTACATATTCGTTACTTGCCATGAACTAGAAGAGAAACTGTAGAAACTGAATGACAAGAAACAAGTCCACAGAGCTACTTGAAAGCAAAATGTTTATATGCATACTTATATTTATCTGCATACATAAAATTTTTTATTACAGTTATGATCTTTTTGACTCTTTTTAATAAATGTTTAATGAATGAAACATGCAATGTAAAAGAAATTCTATTAATTCTAGACAGGGAGGGTCAAGGGGAGGTCATAAGACAACAGGAAGAATTAACAGCTCTGAGTAGCTGAGAAACAACTCCTTATTTGGAGGACGCTAGCAACTGCAAAACTAGCCTAAACTGGTTAGGGTTAGATTCCATTTAGAACTGGAAGTAAGATTCTGGCCCCACCTCTATCTGGCACTTTAAGAGAATAAAAGCAGACGAGGTAGAGAACAGAGCTGAGTTGCAGGGTTTTGGAGCGAACTGTAACTTATGTGCGTGTAATATAGAAGACCTTTGGTGCTGCAAAGGTTACAGTATTTACATCCCATAGAGGGAAGAAAGAAAACTTTACCAACACAGTTTACAGCTCTGACCACACTGACGGCGCTGTGCAGCACATGGACTGTTTGCAGCAGGGAGAGCAGTAGGCCCTTGTGTTCTCCAAATACACTGCTCAGTGTCTCAGGCTACTGCTGTGCAGGGGGTGTGCAGGCCCACAGGCCCCTCACGCACGCACACACAAGCCATTCACACACACAGATACAGAGGCCACACACGCAGACACACAGGTCACACACACACACAGATTGCTGTCCGTGCGATGCACAGACAGCCCCCTGTGCGCTAGGCCACACAGCCCAGCCTGGCCACTCACAGTCCTGGGGGTGGATGTGGGGGTCCCCCCTGTCCTCCAGCAGCAGGCTCTGTCTCCAGGGGGAGCAGACAGGCCCTGGGGGGGCCGCAGGGTCTGTGGGGGGGTTGAGCTCCTCCATCCTGGCCAAGTCCTGCAGCCTCTCCTCCAGCAGCCGCTGCTGCCTCTTCTCCTTCCTCTTCATCTTCTTCTTCTTGTTCTTGGACACCTTCCCTGTCTGCACACAGCGTGGGGTCAGAGGGTCAGAGGGCAAAGGTCAGCACACAAGCAGCACTGTACAGCAGCATCTCAGGGGCAGTATGTGAGCATGTCCGTGTCTCCACACTCATTCTCTGTATCCAGTCTCTCTCAAGCCCAGTTTAGCCTCAGCTCCATTCCCTATATCCAGCCTCAATGCCAGTTTACAGTCTCAGATCCATTCTCTATATCCAGCCCCTACTTTCCCTGAATGCAGTATTTCTCAATACCAGTCTACAGTCTTGGTTCCACTCCTTACTGTAATCCAGTCTCTCTCAATCCCAGCAGGTTTAAACAGTTATTCACTACTTTCAAAGGGTACTTAAGGGTAATATAAAGTTAGCCAACAGTCCCCCTTCCAGTAGAAAAACCTATTCATTCTATCCTACCGTACTTCAGACATTCTCCAGGTATCTTTGTGCATTAAAGGGGAGCTGCAATGCTATTTTCAGATTTTGGAGTTAGAATCGGCACTGATGAGCACATTTCAAACTGCAATAAAAGTAAAATGTACACAGTAACCAGTAAAACCTCCAATTTACATCACAAAATAGACTACATTTCCAGGTGTGCGCAGTACCATGTTCTGCGATTTAAGACTAGGCAACAAAACGTCTGGTATTGTGTGCGGCCCTATGACATTGTAAACAAGCAAGCTTGTGAATAAATCTCTTTTAATCCAGAAACATTGTTTTCGATTTCGAGAGGTTTGTTAACTCTGCATGCAGTTCACGTGGAACATTTCTGTGGTGAAATGTCTGCTGCATCACAGTACGTCAGTCATCATGGTGACTTCCGAGCAGGAAGGGCCACTTCACATCACAATTCGTGGGAACTTTAATGTGAGTTTGCGACAACATGTCGACTTACAGGACTTTCACAAAGCTCAAGATTTTGTGTTTAATTCGAAATTAGTAAGTTTTTTTCTATAACATCAATGAATTTATTTTTTTACCAAGATTTAATAACCAGTCTGAGAAATTGACTGCCTAACTTAAAGGAAGGGGATATAGCCATTTCTTTCACAAAAAGGACACGCCAGTTGCCTCTAATTCGTTCAGGGAGACAAAGCAACACTCCTGAGAGACAATTAAAATGCAAACTTTACTCTGGAGACGAACTCCCACTAGCAAGACCCAAACAGAAACACACTCTTCCGCACTGTGAGGCGTCGTCACTTCTTCGCTGGAAAACCTCCTGGGCTGCTTTCCACATTTTTCAGAGTTCGTTTTACAACATGCCTCCCATTACAATGCTAGAAGCACCCAACGGGTGTTCCCGAAAACCCAGTGTAACACAGCCTGTTCATTGACCTCACAGCAAACAGTAGGGCACTTCTTATCCGTCTTAACCAGAAGTATCTAAAATATCCCCTAAGATTATCGTACACTACATCTCTTTTCCACTGAAAACAATGACGTTGGACATCTCTGGGTAGAAACTGGAGTTAAAAGGGCTCTGAATGGGATCAGGGATGGACTTCATCCCAGAGAAAAGCTGGTTTGGCCCAAGTCAGGATAAAGAGACATCATGGGACAAATAAACAGTCACACTACATGGGATGTCCACACTGCCACTGGGACCCTGGCAGTCCCGCCTGCATCAGCCAAGGCTCATGCTCACTATGACTAATTAAGCTCAATTACTGAGTTAGCTGATTAGCTGGGCAGGTTTCAATAAACACAAAGAAGCGTGCAGGGGGCCTGTAGCTAACCAGAACCAGGGCCAGACACTGCTGCTTTGCACAAAATGGGTAATATGTTAAAATACTGCACAAAACATTTACCAATACTGAGTCATTTTCACTCTTTCACTAATGGTATCTCATTACCAACTGCAGCCACAATAATACACCCTTTAGTCAGAAGCTAAAGGGCAAGGGTCACAGCCAGAGCTACAAGTTGGGGTCAGGGGTCAGAGTTAACACAGAGGTCAGGACTAGGAGAGGTACCATACACATGTGATCAGCGACTGATCTCCATGGAGACACTCGGAGACAATGCTGCGTGTTTATACAAGAACACACAGAATCTCAACATATAGAGGAAAATCAGGATTAAAGGAAGACTGGGCGAAACCAATCATAGGAATCAGATCGGAGACGCAGCTGTTGACCAAGCACAGTTGTCCTGGTCCTGGAGAGCCAGTCAGGGTGTCTGCAAGGTTTTTAGGTCTCTTAGCAGCAGCGCCTAAATCACCGGCAGAATCTGGTGAACTAGTCCCATCAAGCCAGTACTCAACTCGTTAAGAGCCCAGTTGGAATGAAAACCTGGAGGCGCACCAAGCCTCCAGGATCCGGACTGCTCATTCCGGGACCCATTTCCACAGGAGTGGTGTGGGAGGTGGGGCCTCCTAGCTCCTGTGACTGTGTACCACTGGCAGCAGCAGGTCAGTACAACTGGGAGCTCAGCCTGTGCTGAAAGAGGCTTTACAATCCCCAGTGCGACAGCAGACAGAATAACAGCCTCTGGTCGTTCCACACTGTTACTGCTATATTCCTGCACTCTGAACTCTGTTAATGCCACACCTTTTAACTGATTCAACTTCACTGTAACAGACCCTGCACATCCACATATTTTATCAGTGAATGTTCCATAAAAACGAAAGCCTCAACAGTAAAATAGCGCAAGAATTTTGCCGCGCTTTAATCTGAATGACAGGAATTCAGACATTATTTCAAAGTGCCCCCCCCCCCCACAACGTCCAAGGGGGAAATGGACAAGGTAGAGTGAACAACCCCAACTTAAACTGCCTGCTCCCACAATCAGAATTATTATTAGTGTTGCCGATAAATTCAGGGTCGCAGGGGAGCCGGAGCCTGTCCCAGCAAGCAACAGGATCAAGGCAGGGTACACCCTGGACGGGACGCCAGTCCAACACGGGGCACACACAGACATGCAGACACTCACACCAAGAGGGGGTCCCTGGCCACCATTCCAAGGAAATGAATTGGGAAGAGCGCCACCTACTGGTCCACCAACATCAATTGCAGTAGCAACTTGAAACAAAGTATTGGTATATCACAAAAGAGGTACTGCCTACGAATAACTAAATAGACATTTTTTTCCCAGGAATGATGCTCTGGGAAGATTCTCATTCCTGTACCACAAACCACTGCAGATCCCCCCCCCCTCCCCATCCCCTCTCAACTGTCCAAGCAAAGGAGCGCCCCCACCTGGCAGGGCAGGCATCACACACCCCACAATGCCAAGGCCAGTCTTACCCACAGGCTGAGAGCTCTGGCCATTACGGCCAGCTTCTCCAGCCAGCAGAGCTCGCTCTGGGACAGAGCACACACAGCAGGCACACGGGGGAGGGGTGGAACAGCAGCACAGGCAGAGAGAGGGGGAAAAAAGAGAAAAAACAATGAGGAAGAAGGAGGACTGGAAAGGTTAGGAGAGGAGAAAAGGAAGAATGAGCAGAATGGGTGGAAACAGAAATGAAGCTGGTTACACCAGGGAGGGAGAGGGCGTGATGCACAGAGGACCTGCCTGGTCTTTTAGTGCTCTGCGTGGACACTGATCTGCACTGGACTGTCCACGCCTCCCCTGGCCTGTATCATCACTACACTGCCCACTCTTCTCCTGGCCTGTACCATCTGCTACACTGTCCACTGTATCATCACTACACTGTCAAGTGTAGCGTCACAACACTGTCCACTCCGCCCCTGGCCTGCATCATCACTACACGGTCTACTTCTCTTGTGGCCTGTACTGTCTGCTACACTGTCCACGTCTCCCTTGGCCTGCATCGTCACTACACTGTCCACTCCTCCACTGTATCGTCACTACACTGTCCACTCCTCCACTGTATCGTCACTACACTGTCCACGCCTCCCCGGCCTGTATCATGACTACATTGTCCACTCCTCCACACCAATTCCTACAATGTCCACTCCTTCCGTGGCCAGTACCATCTGCAGCACTGTCCACTCCTGCCCTGACCTCTACTATCACCCATCACTACACTGTCCACACAGGCAGTCCTCAACAAAATGGTATTTTAAATAGACTGATTAGATAATTATCCCACTAGAAAATATCCCCCCGATCACGGCCATGAGCACAGAACCTGTACATATTCCACAGCAGGTTGTAGGTCTAGTATGTGTGCAATTACCTGCTCCACTCCTTCTGCAGCAGGTGTTTGGGGCAGCCTTATCAGAACACAGTTTACAGCCCAGAACACACATCTGAACACTGTGTTCAGACAGGGCAAGCAGCACGGTCACCATCCCACTAATGTGCATTAAACATGGAAAGACTGATGAACAGTTTGCACCTCTAGAGCCTTGTGTTCCAACTCTGCAGCGAGTCATTCACTCGGGCTCAACCGACAGAACAGATCGCTGGCTGGGAAACTGAGCTGAAAACATCCGAACAGTTCTAATTAATCCTAGTGCCGAGTCAATTAAGGGCTCAGCTGCAGAACTGAGCGCTTGGCTGTGAGTGACACAGGTCAGCGGGATGTCAGGACTTCGGGATCAGGAGCCTCTGCCTGACTTAACGACTTCCAATGAGCTGATTAACAGGAACACGCTCAATACTCCTAACCCCCGCAACCTTGCACAGCTGTGGGACCTCGAGTCAAGCACCTGTTTATGAAGAAGGCCAATCTTTAAAAACAGTGCCTACGTCCAGGTGTAGCAATAATTAATCCTGTAAGGCTGACTCCAGAGACTGAGCTGGACACGCCCCCTACAGGGGAACAGCTGTCTCTTGAAAGCACCCAGGGGGATAAGCTATTACGCTGGTCCCTTCATGGAACTGGAGAATCAAGGCTCCTCCACACTGACTGCACCCTACCTCAGTGTGGCCCAGCTAAGGCCAGTGTGCCCGAGTGGTTTTCATTAGCAGTAAATCAGCTGCCCCAAACCACAACTACTGTCAGCCTGGGCTGCTCCTCATCGTCACCTACAGGCCTACCGTCTTCAGGTCAAGACTTCCAACCGGGCAAACCTGTTCCCGTCCGGGATTTGCAAGGGCTGGATCAGCAACACTAAAAGAAATGACTTGCTGTGGCTCACAGGACATCTTGTGAAGCCTGTTAATAAGATCAAGAACTTCACACGCGGAGAGGAAGGCCAGGGTTCAGAAGTTATGCCCGACTTGATTGCAGAGGGGAGGTTCACCTGTCTCACATTCCCGGCTCCGACCCGCAGCTCCGGGTGCGACTGCCGAGCGGCAGGGAGGACTGACAGGAGGGAGATGGGAAGGGGTTCGGGGGGGACCGGCGACTCGAGGGAGTCCTGTGCTCTGTTAGCCACTGCTGGAGGCCCAGAGGTGACGGTCTGGGGTGCCCAACCCAAACCACGGCTTCCCGCGGACCTCAACACCCCAGAGGGCCGCTGTCCACCTCCTGGAGGTGCTGCAGGGTATTCTGGGATTCCGTCTCATCCCAATCCCCTCACTGCCCGAGCCACTCTCGTCATCCAGTCACCTGGCCACAAGCACCTCTGCCCCAGCCTGAGGCACCTGCACCCCTCCTGCACCTGGGGACCACGAGGCTGTCCCATCGACAGATTCCTCCCAGATCTTGCCGCAGAAAAACTTACCAACATCCAGCGGATCCAATTGCTCAATCAAGTCAGAGACTCGGGGTTAGGATGAAACTCTCCTGCCCCCTCAGGACTAATGAGAGAATCTGGGAAGCATCCAGGTGCTCATCCAGGATGGACAACTCTGGCTAGAGCTCTTCCACATGTCCACTGAAACATCAACTCGTTTAACGTACTGCACTGTCTCTACAACTGCTCCCCCTAGTGGTTCGAAACAACAAGACAGGGACCCAAAATAAATCTGCAACTAGAGGTGTCTCCAGCCCTGGTCCAGGAGAGCCCTAATCTATTTATACTTCAGAGGTCACTTTAAAACCATGTTTTAAAAGCACTTCCATGTTGTTTTCACTTATATGCTTTAGCGTTTCTCAGCACTGGGAAGACTGGGCACACTTCACTGTTATTGAAGCGAGATAGTTCATGAAGTCACTGAGCAAGTAATGTGCTCAATCGAGGAGAATCTGGTCCACTTTGGTCTGTCAGTTACCGCTTCAGCTTATTTCTAAACTGATTACTCACTAGCATTCTGAGGTGATCACAGCTAAAATGTTCCAAGTCTTTGTAACGAGATGATTTCGTGGTGAACTGCAAGACCTGCGGGACTGGGACTGTCCAGGAGAGTTGGTGGACGAGCCTGTGACAGTAACCAAGACAGGCTGGAGTATCAGGTTGCTGCGCCTTAGCTGGGCCACACTGAGGTAGGGTGCAGAGACCATTGCCTCTGCTGGTTTTCCAGCCCACTGAGCTCTCACTTAATTGAGCTCTTTATATGAACCCACAGATCAATTAACCGGAAGGTTTTCTGTTCCAACAAAGTTGAAAATGTCAAATGAATTTTATAATGAACCTCACACCTCCAGCAGAGTAAAAGCTGGAGTTAAAACCAATTAATAGTTCAATTAAACAACACGGGAGCTCAGCTGGGACAGAATGAACTGCTCACGTTGAGACTAGACTGGTTTTCACCTCAGAGCATCAGAACAGAGCATGAGCTGTAACCTAAACAGCCTGCTGTCATACGTAATAAAAGCAGCCTTTCAGATTTTAGCCTTTTTGCATGAACTTATTTGCGCAGCACTGTGTGGCAGCATCGGGACTCAGCCTGTGAGTCCGTGTCCTGATTCACACAGGTTCCCCTGCAGGACGTCCAGAGTGCCGATCAGCTCTGGCTGATGAGGCCTCCTGCTGCTCAGCTGCTCATGTTTCAGTTTAAAAGCCGGGTGGCTCAGTCAGCGCAGGTGTCCACTGATCCCGGCAATCGCGGGTTCGAGCCTGGGATCCTTCAGTAACCAACTCCGGCCGGGACTCCCCAGGGGGTGGCGCACAAGCAGATGAGCGACCCCGAGGGCAGGGCGGGGTGGGCTTACTTGTCCAGGGGGTGACACAGCGCCCCCTGCAGCCTCCCAGGTGTTTTCAGGCTCGCGGGGCTGTCTGGGAGGGAGTCCGCCTGCCTGCAGCTCGGACCGCGCCGAACCCGAGTTTGGGACAGTGCCTGAGCTCAGAGAGGTGTTAAGAGACGAGTGGCTCAGAGGAGAGCCGACTGGAGGAGTCTGCCTGCACTTCCTCGCTCTCCCGGATATGTAGCGGTAGGGCTTGTAGCATAAGAAACACACCTGGCCAATCCAGACCAGGGATTTACAAGGAAAAAAAAACAGCCTATTTCAAACCATCCAGGTGACCTGGGACCAGCTGGCAACTCCGGCCTCAGCTGGGCGGAAAAGCGGAACTCGGCACTGGGCTCGGCAGGACCACGTGCGGGAGGCTCTGATCCGATCATTCCCGGTCCGAGATTATTTATTTTGCTTTTCTTTCAGGGTTCCGCCCTCCCTCACACACACACACACACACCCGGAAACACACGATGGCGACAGACGTACCTGCTTCTCCCGGGGGGCGGTGCTGACTGGAGCGACAGCAGGAAGTGAGGAAGAGGAGGGCGGGGAGGACAGGAGGACAGGACAGGGGCGGGAGGCCGGAAAAATGGAGGGGAGGAGGGCGAGAGAGGAAACCAGACGGAGGGAAAGAAAAGAAAAGAAAAAGCCGAAAGTTAGAAGCGAAAGACGGAGAGGAAGAGCAGGCTGATCAGAGCAACGTCACAGCGAAGAGCCGAGAGGCGCTGTGTCACAGCACTCTTCACCACACAGCGCAGAGCTCTGCTGACAGGGCCTCTGTCCTGCAGGAGAACCTGCCCCCGGCTTCACGCTCTGCAAACACGACAGCACACGCGCGCAACCGCCGTCACCATCACCGCATGATAGCGCGCGCACGCACGCACGCACGAGGCACAACCACCATCACCGCGCGCGCGTGCACACACACACACACACACACACACACACACACACACACACACACACACACACACACGCAACCGCCATCACCGCACACACGCACAACCGCCATCACCATCACTGCGCGCACACGAGGCACAACCGCCATCGCCATCACCGCGCTGCTGCGCTGCCTGTTACCAGAGGAGCCGGAGGGCGGGGGCGCGCCGGACTGCTGCCACACGGTCGCCTCAGCAGCCAGCCGGCGGATGTACACGTCGTCCACGCACATCAGGATGTTCTCCGGCTTGATGTCCGTGTGGATGATCTTGCACTTGGTGTGCAAGTAGTCCAGGCCCTGGAGGACCTGGGAGAGACGCAGAGGAGGGACAGAGGCGAGAGACAGACAGAGGTGAGGGGGGGGACAGGCGCGAGAGAGAGCAGTCAAGGGCAGCAGGTTCGAGGGCTACACCGCAGTGAAAGCTGTACCTGTTTGAGGATGCTCTTGACACAGGGCAGGGGAAGACCCATGTAGTTGGACTTGATGATCCACTTCAGGAGCTGGTGCCCCAGCACCTCCAGAACCATGCACACATCTGGGAGCGAGGTCAAAGGTCAAGGACACAGTGCGCTCAGAGCAGAGAGAGAGGGAGAGAGAGGTAGGAAGAGAAAGAGAAGCTCAACAAGGAAGGCTTCAGTGCAAAGGATACGTACGCCGTTAACTCCCGAGATCTTGAAGTCGTCAATGAGCTGGACAATGGTCTCCCGCTTGGGGTCGGCGGGGTCGCTGTCCCGAACCTGACAGGGCAGCAGAGCGAGAGGCAGAGGGCGAGAGGGAGGAGGTGAGAATGAGATTAAAAGGAAGACTCGACAGCAGGTGAAATGCAGACGAGGAGTGAGGAAGAGGAGAGGGCGCGATGGAAGGAGGCAGAGGGGGTGATGAAGGCGCACTCACACATTTCAGCAGCTTGATCTCGTCCAGCGCCGTCTCGGTGTAGTGCTGAGCGCTCTTCACCACCTTCAGGGCCACAAACCGCTTCCTCCTGAGGAAAGAGGCCGACGGACACTGAGAGACGTACAGGACGGGCGATACCGCTGGCAGAAGAGCCTGTGGAATGACCTCCCAGAACAGCCCAATAATCAAACCTCAGGACCTTCTCCTTTAGTCTCTGCTTTTCTTAACCTATAATCTCCAACAGTCAGAGGGTGGTAAAATGTAATTTACCTTAAACCCAGTTACTGGAACATGCTTTCCCAACTTTTACCTTCCCACTGCCCGAACAGATCCGGGTTCTGGATTCAGACGCTGAGCAAGCATGTCCTGACAGCCTGCGACACCAGAACCTGGACCGCTGGACCCAAGACAGCAGAACCAGGAGAGCTCAGCTGCCTCACTGGCACAGCCCTGAGGACAGACCCAGGACAGCAGGAGCCCGACCCCAACTCTAAAGAAGTTGTTCATGATCTATTATAAATAACCCACAAACACGCCACCTAGTGGAGGGCAGCCATCAGGCCTGGGACCCCCAGAGGTTTCTCTTGTCCCACTGGGAGTTTTCCTCTGATTCGTGACCTCATGCTTGACTGTTGATATATGGTCAACTGCTGTAAAGTTAACCTGGTGACACTGTTAACCTCTAGTACACAGGCCTATAAAGCAAACTGCTGCAGACATCGCTACAGTAAACGACTGAATGACAGATCAACCGATTGGGGTGAAGGGAGAGAAATGAAGACCACAGACAGACAGGAAAGGAGGGCAGAGACTGGGAAAGACAGGTTCCCCTGGAGAGAATGATAGATAAAAAGAACAAGGACAACACCGCACTCTGACAGAGAGGACAAGGAGTGATCGACACCGACACACACACTCTGACAGAGAGGACGAGGAGAGATCGACACCGACACACACACTCTGACAGACTCACTGTAAGTCCCAGCAGAGCCAGACGGTGGAGAAGTGGCCCCACCCCAACTTCCTGACCACATGGTACCGGCCATTGAAGAGGTCCCCAATCTTCACAGGATAGTATCCCCCTAACAACACAGCACAGCCCAGTCAGCACAGCGCCCCCTGCAGGGCCAACAGGAAACATCTGGTCTCTTGGCAGAAAGTTTCCACGTATGTCCACCGCTTCCACACAATTATGTCTGGGTGTAATTAACAGACAGATTATTACACAAAGACGTACTGGAAACATCAGAAAACAGCACATTTCACCACAGACACCTGTAAAAAAAAAAAACTTTTTTCAGTTTTTCAGGTCAGCACCAAATCTGACGCTGTTCTAACCTGCTCCATATTTTTTTTTGTTCCATTAGCCACATGATTTGAAACAACGCAAACGCTTAACGTGATGAAAACAGAACGGCTTCCTGGTGAGCTCCCTGAGGACACCTATCTCTGTGCTAACAGGGTCTCTGGCACCGCTGCTGTCTACAGCTGGACCCAGTGCCCTGAGCTGCTCACTGCAGCCTGCCTCGCTGGGAGAGGTCACAGGCTGGGATGTCCCCGAGTCATCATCGTGACCTCTGGCATAGAAGACATGAACTTTGGACATTTTCCTCCAAATCCCGTTTTCCGCTGTGCTTGGTTTTAGCTGAGGAAAGACGGCATTTTTCCACACTGGTGCTACGGAAGATGGAGATGTAGCACAGAAAACAGCACATTGCTCCCTGCGTATGCCAAGCGACAGGGAGCCGAACAGGTGCTCCTCCTTCAACAAAGGCCCTCCTGTTGTCTCCTGAGGGACTGTGGTCACTCCAGCCCTGGGGTTAATTCTGTCTTTGTCGTCTTGCTCACTGGTACCATGACTCAGCTGTGAAATTCGCTATTTTTAGCTGAGGCTGAGTCAATGTCTTTGACCAGCGACAACAAGGCTGTAGCCCTGCTCGTGGCGGACAGGGGGGCCATACAGTACCTCTGCAGTAGTCAGAGGGGTCTTCCTGCTCTTCATCATCTGATCCGAGGAGCTCGGCCGGGGGCGGGGTGAAATCCCGAGGGGGCGGGGTTAGTAGTGGAGGGGGCGGAGTCTGTGGAGCAGGGGGCGGTGGAACAGGAGGTGTGGGAGGGGTGGGAGGAGCAGGGGGGGGTTCTGGGGCAACAGGCGGGGGGGTGGGTGCTATCTGGGGTGACGACACAGGCTGGGGGATGGGAAAGTCAAGGTGCAGCTCCTCAGACCCAGGGCTCTGCAGCCTGCGGAAAAATAGGAAAGACCTTCTCAACAGCAAAGTCAGGACGAACACGTCTGTCAAAGACTTCTTCATCGTTCTGGAAAACAAACGGGAAAGACACCAAACTCCAGCTTTTCCCTGACTGCTGCATCTAGTACAGGGTCATCACTGCAGGGACACGCACAGACACACACTCACACCACGGCTAACTTTCCCAGAAGCCAATTAACACACCAGTATGCTTTTGCACTATTGGAGGAAACCCACACCAAAACAGGGAGAACATGCAAACTCCACACAGACAGTGCCCTAGGTCCGGAACTGAATCCTAGGCCCCAGTGCTGTGAGGCAGCAATGCCGACCGCTGCGCCTCTGAAGACACCAAATTGATTGTTTTTCACCAATCATTGCAAAGTGCAAGGTCCCAGGTATCTAGTGACCAGCAGTGGCTGCCGTTTTGCATCAGTACCAATGTGGACGTGTAGTGGTGTCGTCTGCACCTGGTTTTTATATTGCAAGATAAAAGGCACTCAGGAGCCTCTCCTGGAGAAATAGCCCACCTGGTTCAAACACGTGGAACCAACCAGAACCACACCAGAACAGAACCAGCTCTGTATGAGAACATGAGAAACGTTACAAACATGAGACCATTCCACCTGCTGGCCCATCTGGTAGTCAGTGGCTCACTGATCCCAGCATTTCATCCAGTGGCTTCTTGAAAGAAACCAACATTCCAGCTTCAACGACTCTTCATCTTGGCTGCGCAGCTTGTTCCAGACCCCCACTACTCTGTGCGTAAAGAAGTGTCTCTTGTTCTGAGTTTTAAAATGCATTTCCACACAGCCTCCACGTGTGCCTCCGGCTGCTGTCTCACTGGTCCGACTGGCACCGGACCAGTCCGCAACAGTAAGAGCCAACACTCCTGAGAGCGGATATTTCCCTGCAGCTCCTGCGCCTCATGGGGACTCCACCAGAGCGCCTGCCTCTATCCCACCATAACCCGCCAGTCCAAGCAGGACCAGGCCCTGCTGTGTTGGTGCCTGCTCTGTTTTGTGCCTCGTGTTGTGTATGGTCCTGGCCGCTCCAGTGTATACAGCCCCCGGGCTGTGTGTGTGTGTGTGTGTGTGTGTGTGTGTGTGTGTGTGAGCGCGCTCTTTCCAGGACAGCCCGCGCGCGTGTCAGTGGCTGCGGCCGGGTGTTAATATACAGGCTGACCTCACTCTCCTCTCCACACTGAGCCCCCTCTGACTCACTGATCACCAGGGATAAATATAGACCCCTCCCTCCCCCGGCCTCCAGCAGCTGTAGAGTGAGAGAAAGGCAGGGAAAGGGTGAAGGAGACAGGGGGAGAAAGAGAGAGAGCAGGCCAGCTCCTGCACAGATGACATTCCCTCCCGGTCCTCCTTCTCTACACCAGAGGCACACAACAGGCAGCAGGCCGGCTTCAGTCCCCTCTCACTCACAGAGAGCCGCTCGCCTGAGTTAGCTGTCCCACAACACAGCGAGAGAAACGCCAACGTCGGTGTGCAGTGACACACTCTTACACGAAGGACTTATAATTAGCACGGGCAGCTGTGGCCCCAGACCCTGGGAGCCGGGACTGGAAACTCATCTATTTATTATTTTCATTAAGAAAGCCCTCAGAGGGGGCGAGGAGAAAAAAAAACAACAACAACGAGTTTGTTGTCACCGACTCCTCTCCAAACGCCTGTCACTCCCGATGCCACCTGCTCATTCATTTAAGACGCGGGGCGACAGCGCCTGTGTCCGCCACTCTGAAGGCTCCCAGACCCCGAAACCCGCACGCATCGCACTTTTTGCGTGTTTTTCCTCCCGGTCTCTGCTTCCCCGACCGCCGCTATTTCTGTCCCCTGCGCGTCGCCGCGGCTCGGGGGAGCGCCGGTCCAAACGGGGGGACGGAGCCCGTGCCCACAGCGGGCACGAGTCCCTCAGGGTGTCGGCCGCCCCTAAATATTTTTAGCACTCTGTCACCGACCCAAGGCCTCGGCCCCTCTCACGCCGACCCACGCCGCGGCGCCGCGCCGGCAGACGGAGCCACTTACTCGGGCTGGAGACCGGAGAGCTCCCCGGTGCCCCTCCGCTCCTTCTTTCCTTTCCGCTTGTGCTTCCTGCCGTGGCCGTGGTGCGGGGTGGCGGTGCCGTTTGTAGCAACTGGGGTCCGAATGCAGAGGGAGAGCGGAAAAAATGTATCAAAAAAATGACAAAACCGGGTTAGAAATGAAGCCAGAAATGTTCATTCAATAACACGACGAGAGGACGGGCGAACTAGGCGCACTAAGTTACGCGGAACTAGAAGAACAGGGATATCGAAGTAACAACAACAGCAACAGCACCCTAAACTGGGAAATAATCATTCCTGCGCGACTCAAGTTCGCTCCTGTCCGCGCTGCGTGACGGACTGAAGCTCCTGCGCCGACTTTGCGCGACCGCCGGCCCGGCGAGCGAGGAGACGCCGTCCGCCTTCGGGTTTTTTTTTTTCCCCCCCTAAATGTTTATATTTCCACGCGTTTGATCGTGTCGAATAACTCTCGCTCACCGTCCGTGGAGATCATGCCGGCCGCTGTCACCGCTCGCTCACTGGCCGAGTGCGGCGGCGGCGCAGGCGCGCTGGGGGGCTGGTCACCGCCGGGGGCTCCGGCCGCGCTGCGTGCTCGGGTGCCGCACGTACTGCACCTATTGGGCAGCCCTGAGCGCGACGGCTGGTATTTTAGTAAAAAAAAATCAATGCAATTTGTTTTTGTTGGTTTTTTTTTTGGGGGGGGGGGGTCGTGAATTGCATAATTTTATTTTTTTCCCCTGTAATTTAAGAATCGCAACCAGGCTGCGTCGCTAACACCTTGTGCCACTTAGAAGCATGACTGCCCGTGATGACGTGTTGCACCGCGCAGCGCCCCTGCTGTTCCTCGGCTTCTAACCGGAGCGCCGCACCTTTCCAGACTCCCCCCTTTACAGGCAGTGAAGCTCCCCTTCGTTGAGTCCGAAGTGACCAGGGTCAGGGGTCAGAGGTCACGGGGCCGACCGTTGCCCTCACGGCACCAGGGCCGGACAAATGACCACCGAGCCAAAATCCCCACTCATGAGCCAGAAGATCGTTCTGTCCATCTGTTTTCTAACCCCTTAACCCAATTCAGGGATGCAGGGGAGCCAGAGTCTATCAAGCAACGGGTGTAAGGCAGGGTACACCCTGGACAGGACAGCAGTCCACCACAGGACACACACACACACACCCTGGCCAGGACAGCAGTCCATCACAGGACACACACACACACCCTGGCCAGAACAGCAGTCCATCACAGGACACACACACACCCTGGGCAGGACACCAGTCCACCACAGGACACACACACACCCTGGGCAGGACAGCAGTCCATCACAGGACACACACACACCCTGGACAGGACAGCAGTCCATCACAGGACATACTCACACCAGGGCCAGGTTTCCCAGAAGCCTTTGGGCTCTGGGAGGAAGCCGGAGCACCTGGATGAAACCCATGTGAACACAAGGAGAACATGCAAACTCCAAACAGACAGCACCCCAGGACAGAGCCCAGAGCTTCACTGCTGCGAGGCAGCAATGCTGACCCCCTGCGCTTTGCCTCCTCAGCCATAACTCCTAAACGGAAATCATGTTTCTCCTCACAGGCCGCCAGCTGCAACCCTTGTGTCCACTCTGATCACCCAGTTCCCTCACAGCCACACAAACACAGCGAGTCTGGACAGATCAGAGCAAAGTCATCAGTTAAACCCAGGAGGTGCATCACACTGCTCTCTGCTGCACCTGAACTTGGGACTAAACAGGCTGACATCATTTTTTCCTGTGAAAACAAGAATGCATCACTCAGGGTAAAGTTTTTAATAAGGTTTAGATATAATACTTTCTGGGCCAGATTGAATATTGAAATATTGAAGTGTCAGCAATGACGAGGCAGCGCTGCTGCCCCCTGGTGGGGGGTTGGCTGAAGTGCACAGCGGGGCTGAAACATTTCTACACCCAAACAAGCCGAGCCAAGACCAACCTCAAGCACAGGCACTGAATAGAAAACAGACTCAAAAATAAACCAAGCAGGCATTTTAAAAGATTTTATTTAAAGATTTTTTTTTAATTAAATCACTTTTTTTCATTCAATAACAGTAAATAAATACATCCAAAATGAAGAAAAAATCATTTTTGACAGTATTTACAAGCACATTTACACATAGGTAGCAAACTATACAAGATCAGGAGGTTAAGGGTCTCTGTCCTGAGCACACTGGGACCGGACTGTTGGTCTTACTGGCTCAGGGACTGGACAGGGAGAAGTTACTGTTGTGCTCACTGCTGCCCCCTGTGTTATTTTCAGGTACTGCACAGCCTTATAAATCCAGAATCCAAAACTACTGTATAATAATAGTAATTAATTATAATTGCTTACACTTATATAGTGCTTTTCTGGAAGTAGGAGCTGAGAGTTGACCTCTAACAGCAGATCTCATCTTTTGCTCCTGCGGTGAGGCGATTAAAGAAGGGTGCAGAGCAGCCTCTCCTCAGCAGCTCAGAGCCAGCACACAGACCCACCCAGGCAGGCAGCAGAGACTTTAAACTCCTGCTGCTTCAGAGTCCTCCAAAACCAACCTTGGAGAAACGTCAAGGGTTGTGACATAATTCACGATGAGACACCCAGGCAGGGTAGGAAGGTACAGCACAGCATGACAAAGCGATGGCCAAGGAAAACCTCCTGGAAGCTGCAGGAAATGTTCTTCGGGATGAGCAGAAGACCAGAGGTGCTCTCCTCCCTCCACCAGGGGGCACTGCTGCGCCGAGCCAGAACACCCTTGATCTCCAGATGCGCCGAAGAGGAGAGGTGAGGAGGAAGGGAACAGAAGCAGCTTCATGGGCCTGGACTGCACACCGAGCTCAGACCCGCCCAGCACCCTGTCTCAGTGGGCGACCCCTGACCCTGCAGACAGGGGTCATCAGGAGGTCACAGTCCTGAATGTGCATTTAAAAACACCAAGCTCAGTAAGCAAACAGATTAAAACAAAGAAAATCATTTTTTTTCCCGCATGATTGAACTGTTGGATTCCAGGCAAAAAAAAAATGAAATGAAAAAGCTTAACTGACAATTGTACAAAATATAAATACATTTCAAATAAATAGAACAGCTTCATTTTGTTCTTATCATTCTTTTCCTTCTGTACTGAAGTCCCGACCTGTAACACTGAGCTGCTGAAAACTGCAGCCCAGCCCTGTAATACTGAACACACTTCAACCTACATTGTAACACTGAGCTACTGAACACGCTGCACAGCCCAGCACTGTAATACTGAACCACTGAACACACTGCAAACCAGGCCTGTAATACAGAGCCTACTGAACACGCTTCACAGCCCAGCACTGTAACACTGAGCTACTGAACACACTGCAGATCAGCCCCGTAATGAAGAGCTACTGAACACTAGGCAACTCGGCAAGCAGACACAGAGCCATCAAACACAGTCCATCCCCGGAGTCCCAGACCAACTTATTCAGATTCTCCAGAACAGCAAAAGCCTGGACACCTCCTCTGATTTCATTCAGTTAGCTGCAATTTATTCCATATATTATTTAAAAACATCAATCTTAATAAACTGGCAGTCACTATGTGGGTCAGCCCCTTTTTTTGCCAACATCTGCCAGACGGGGTGAATTCATCATCTAGCACAGAGCCCCGCTGCACGCGCCGCGCGGCGAGCGGCAAGCGTACGAGAGCCAGCGCCCAGCCTGAACACGGCACCCCTGCAGCCCTGCGCCCACAGCGCCTTCGCTCTGTGCCTGCTCTCTTCCCACTGAGCGTCTTCAAAGCCGCCGGGAAACAGGAAAGGCACGTATGGCTCTGGTAATACCAACAAGCGCTATTTACAGGAGACGGACGGGTCTCTGCGCCCGCGTCTCGTCCGAGAATCCCTTCGGCTTGGTGAAAGGGCTGGAGGTGCCCACGAGGCCCCAACGTCAAGCCCAGAAGGAAGACGACAAACGCTCAAAAAGGCGTCATCTTCCTCGCCCCACCCCATCCCCACCCCCACGTGGATGGCCGTGCTTCAGCCTGTCCGTCAGTCTGCGAGTCGGTCCGTCTCGTCCGCACGCCTGGCCTCCCCCAGTGGGCCTCGGCGGGGTCAGAGGTCAGTGACCTTGTTCTCCACCAGGGCGGCGACCTGCTGCAGGCGGTAAGCCAGCTGCATCTTCTGACCTGAGGGGTCCTCCTCCAGGGCCAGGATGATCTGGACACACAGACATGGAGGAAGAGAGAGTTTAAATAAACAAGATCACGAGAGCCCAAGCACTAGGGCCACACTTATCCCCAGCCCCTGTATGATGACCGGGAGAAGACTCCACCCTCACCACAACACTTTACAGCACTGAAAGAAGTGCAGACAGCATTACAAATCGAACACTGGGCCCTTGGTTCCAATGCTGCTCTGTTGTATTTTCAGTGTCTCTCGGTGCTTGATCACAGGGACCACTGCAGGGGGTCCGCCTGGACAGAGAGGACAGTCCGGCAGGGAGCAGCAGGGGGCGCCAGCTCGGGGAGGGCTCACCTGGTCGTAGTGCTTGTTGATGTACTTGTAGAGCTCGTGCAGCGCCACCACGCTGTTCACTTCCGTGGCGAAGCTCTGAAACACAGGGGGAGCGGCAGGCGGGTGAGCTGGTGAGCAGGCGCACAGAGGCGGGGGGGGGGGAAGAGAAGGGGGGAGGGGGGGAGCAGTGCACAGCGTCACAGAGTGACAGAGACGCAGGTGCCCTCTGGCCTCTCCTGACTCACCCCGGACAGCTCGGTGAGCGTGGAGTTCATCTCCTGGTAGCATCCAGACACTGCGCTGTGGATGTCACTGTAATACCTGTGGGCGGGACACACGCAGTCAGGTACCTCCTGCAAACAGCCCGCCATACTGTAGACACCGGGTCTGCGTGACACACTGTGTGCGTATCTGTGAATAGTGCACACTGCTGTAGGCCTGCATAATCCACATACTGCATCCCCGGGCTATACCGTGTGTCAGGACAGGTCTGCACATTATACACTGCAGCCCTGGTCCCCTCATGCCTAGATATACTGTGCATCTGCGAGTCTAGTGAGATTAAAGGTGCATAC
Source organism: Atractosteus spatula (assembly GCF_055471065.1). Lineage (NCBI taxonomy): Eukaryota > Metazoa > Chordata > Actinopteri > Semionotiformes > Lepisosteidae > Atractosteus > Atractosteus spatula. The sequence goes on from NC_142707.1 coordinate 2,550,655, forward strand.
ACTGTAATAATATATACAGCACAGCTGATCTAGGTTTCTACACCGTGTCTGAGGTCTGTCTGCACTGTGCTCCCAGTGTACAGCGTTCACAGCACACACTGTGCACTAGAGGGGCCCCAGACCCCCAGACCCCCAGACCCCCGCCTGCGGCCCCGCGCCCCTCACCTCTCCACCAGCTGTTTGTAGCGGGGGATCTCTCTGGCGTACAGCAGCTTGTTGACCGGGGAGTCCTGCGGAGGACAGAACAGCGGTCAGCTTGACCGGTCGGTTTACAGACACCGCCGCCTCCGTGTGGGAGGAGCTCCGAGGGCAGGGCAGGGCGGGCACGGAGACGGAGGGCGTGGCTGGGAGCTACTGACCCGTCCCACTTTGTGCTCGGAGGTCGTGCAGGAGTCGATGAAGGTCTGGGCGATGACCGACAGCACCGCGTCCACGCTGTCCGTCACCTGGACGTCAAACACGAACTGGGGGTTCTTCAGGATGTTCACCCAGAAACGCAGCGGCAGGCTGGGGGAGGGAGCAGAGACGGTGTGTACACACACACAGAGACACAGACCCCGTGAGCCCGCACACACGTGACCCCGGCGGACAGCTATCCCATCACTACTCTCCGGCCCTCACCTGTTTGTCTTCCAGATGTGCACGGTCTCGGGGTCGGCGATGCCGTGCCTCTCCGCCAGCTCGTCCAGGAAGTCGAAGAAGAAGCGCACGGCGATCGGCACCGGGCGCTTGGTGCTCAGGATGGACAGGAAGACGTCGTCCACGAACTTCTGCAGCGTGCCCTGAGGGAGGGAGAGGGAGAGGGGTTCACACCCAGGCCGTGTCCCTGTTCCCACACTGCCGGTCTTGCGCCCTACATGTGCGCTATCTCGCTCAAGGTGCCCCATTTCTAAATCTGTTTCAGCAGGGGGCTCAGGAGCGCCCTTCTCTGAAACCCGCGTCGGAGCGGACCCCGCAGAAGGGAGACCCCCATTTCTTTGCGGAATGGTGACGTTCCAGGTTCTAGCCTATCGAGGGGAAGGTGTCGTGGAGAATAAAACATCCACACGTTAGAAGACTGTAACTTTACAGTTTTAAAACTCATAATATTTTATGTAAAAGATTTCATTCATACGGTGTGTATTCTAGGTATGAAGCTTTAATTGCGTCACCCCGTTTCGACTGACGAATATTTGCTCACCCGCGGCGTGTTCTGTACACGGAATATTGAATGGCACACGTATTTAATAGTACAAAGCTTTGAGGTATTGCCAAATTCACCTCGCTTAGTCTACTCTGAATGAACATGAATGCTCCTCGTACTGTCGTTTTTGTACTGGGACAGACGACACGAAATGTCTTTTTGTACTCCAAGGCTCTGAATTCACAGAGAGTGGTTTTAGTTTACTCCGCCTATTTGAGTCGAGCAGCGCGACATGAACGGACACGACGCGTCCCTGCTTTTGTGCGGGGAGAGCCGGGATGAGACCGCGAGCGGAGAATCAAACCGCTGGAAAAGCAGCACCACCAGCAGACGGCACTTTGACCCCGAGCCGTGGAACCAGCACGTGACCTCAGATGGGGGGGGGGTCCCGTTCCCCCGTTTATACCGATGCTCCTCGAATCCCCCCTCGCGCCGCGTCCCGGAGGCAGGGCTCAGGGCGAGAACCGGGCCACGGCGTGCAGCTGGGGGTCTGTGCCCCCAGGGGCCGGCCGTACCTTCATGGACAGCAGCCGGGTGAGGTAGATCTCGGGGATGGCCTTGGCCCTCTCTCTCTCCCTCACGCTGCTCTTCCTGTGCTTGGGGATCTCCGGCTCCTCGCTGGACTTCACCAGGTGCCACAGCCGCAGCCCCCCCTCCTCCTCCGCCTCCAGCATGGGGGTCTCTGTGGGGGGACACGCTGGAGTGAACCACTGGGTGTCGGAAGCAGGGGGAGTGGGGGGCCACCCTGAAAAGCACTCCCCCATCTTCACACCACATTTGGCCTGGCCTGGTTTGGAATGGCACGGTTTCCCATGTGGGGCTTCGCTCTTTATCACACCTCCACTGTACCCATCTTCACACCACATCCCTGCCTCCTCCTCCTCCTGCTGCATCAGGTAAGGGAGACCGCTGGCACCCCAAGATCACATCCCTGCTCCTCGGGAGTCCGTAGTCTGCAACCCCACCACCTCGCACAGGCACTAGTCCAACACACACACTAGTCTAGAAAATTCCCACATACACACTACCTGTCCAGGAACACACACGCACGACACAGCCGCTAGTGCAGAACCCTCCTGGGCACACGGCACACGGCACACGGCACACGGCACACGGCACACGGCATACGGCACCACCATTAGTCCATAGTGACAGGTAGTTCTACACAGGAGATTGCAGCTCTGGGCTGGAGGAGGAGGAAGAAAGACGTACTCTCGCCTGTCTGGAACACCTGGCTGACCCCCTGCTGGACTGAGCTCCGGGTGCGAGGGACCAGAGCCACCGTCGCCCCGTCCGGCACCTGGAACACAGACAGGAGAGAAGAACGGATTTTCAAAATAAAAATCCCTGGACCTAGCTCATTACAGTTCACGTGCACGCTATACTATTTTATTACAAGCTGCACTACAGCGGTATAATGATGCCATTACACTTCACAGCAGTGTTTTAGTTCTTCTGTGTTTTCAGGAAGTGCAGTTTCAGGTGATGTGCCCTGTCGCGCGCTGGGCAGCCTCTTTTCAATGACTGTGCCAGACAGCAGTTCACTGTAGTCAATACTGCAGGGCTAGTGTTTACAGCGCCTTACTTTGTAGTGCTGCAGAGTGTTGAGTCTCTTCCAGCGGCCCTGGACCACAGCGGTGACGTCATCATCGGACAAAGTCAGGTGACCTGCCTGCCCCGCCCGCCACTCTGTCAAAACAGACACCGTGATCCACCCCTTCTCCTCTTCCCTCCTCCCCCCCACTCCCTCCCTCTCCTCCTCCTCGCCCCCGCCCTCTCGTACCCAGGTCCAGGGAGTCGGCGTGGGGTCTCTGTGAGAAGGGCATCCCCTTGTACACCTGGTCCAGGATCTTGTCCTTCACCTGAGTGATCGTGTCGATGTCCAGGACCCGGACTGGCGTGGGGTGGACCTCTGAGCCCGTCTTCACCAGCACTGTCAGAGTCTGAGACAGAGGGGACAGCAGAGGCACACAGATAGCAGAGAGAAGCAAAGCCGAAATCGTACTTTTCCCCAAGGTCCTGTAACACGACAACACCAGGAATGGACAGAGTAAGGTTCTGCTGCAAGGTGGTTCTATAATTGCAAGGTGTGGAGAGCCTGAGATGCACACTGAACTGAGTCTTAGTGCATGCTGCCTGATTGGGACTGTCCACCAACTAGGGAATTGTGGGGGATGTAGTCTCAACAAGGCATTATGGGAAGCGTAGTTCAGACTTACCATGGCGTTGTAGTCAATATCCTCTCTCAGGAGGTGGCTGTCGTTGAGAGTGCGCTTGGCCTTCCCGGTCACTGCGTCCACAGGCCCCTTGTCCACCTGGTACTTGATGGCCCTGTAGAGCATGTAGAGGGGCTCCCCAGCCACTTCCTGAGATGCACAAACATGGTCAGAGCACAAAGAACAGACACAGTCACTGACACAGATAGGACTGCAGACTGGCACAGTGGAAGAGACCATCAGAGACCACTGCACTCTGCTCACAGTCCACGGGCTCAGAAGGAGCACAAAGAGGCAGGAAGACACACCTAGAGGAGAGACTACAGACGGACGCACCTTAAGGAAGGAGTACAGACAGATGGACATCCAATTGGTCAGCATCTTCTCCACCACCGTCTCCGTCCTGAGGGATTCATGAGAAACCATGAGCCACGGGAATTGCAAAGACTCGTGTTGTTGAGCCCAGAACGCCACAATGGATCAGAAATCCTATTATACTGTATGGTGTGAACTGTACAGTACAGTGCGCAAAACCATGACAGAGGTGTCCAGTGGGGCTCCTACAGACTCCAGTGTCCAGAGGTGTCCAGTGGGGTTCCCTACAGTGTCCAGAGGTGTCCAGTGGGGCTCCCTAGAGTGTCCAGTGTCCAGAGGTGTCCAGTGGGGCTCCCTACAGTGTCCAGTGTCCAGAGGTGTCCAGTGGGGTTCCCTACAGTGTCCAGAGGTGTCCAGTGGGGCTCCTACAGTGTACAGGGGGGTCCAGTAGGGCTCCTACAGCGTCCAGTGTCCAGAGGTGTCCAGTGGGGTTCCCTAAAGTGTACAGGGGGGGTCCGGTGGGGTTCCCTACAGGGTACAGGGGGGGTCCGGTGGGGTTCCCTACAGTAGCGTTGCTGTGTATCACTCCCTCACCTGCGCAGCATGAGTTTGGGGTTCTTGGCCACGTACTGCTCGGCCAGGTCTCCCAGCAGCCCCTTCATCACGTCGGTGTAGTACTCCAGCTTGTCATGGAGGGCCAGAGTCAGGAGCGAGGCCACATAGCCCCTGTCCCGCTGAGAGAAGCCCTGCTGGGACTCCAGCGTGTGGATGAACTGGAGAGACGGGGAGTCCAGGGAGAGAGCGAGAGGGGGGAGTGAGGACCCCAGGAAGAGAGAGAGAGGAAGGATTATCAAGACCTGCACACAGATACAGACAGCACTACAACACAGCAAGAACACACTGCCGGCAAGTTAAACAATAACCTGTGGGGGAGATTTCATCGGAGATGAGAACGGAACAGACATTATGTGCCGTGTGGGAAGAAACTAGCTTTTCACATAACACAGCTCTCCAACTTTGTATGTCTTTAGGGTGTGCAAAACAATGCCTAATTAGTCACAGTATTTTTCATCCGCCTGCATTACTGATATAATCTACCATCTAACATACAATGAAATAAACATACATCTTGCATCAAACTAATGGAAAACCTGAGTAGTAGCTATACAGAATGTAGTAATAGCAAAGTAATTACCACAGTAATAACATAGTAGTTACCACTGTAATAACAGTGATACCACTATAAGCCACCTCACCTTGATTAAGAAGGCCCGGTTATTGAGCAGGTTGTTCAGCTGGCTCAGGCCCTGCTCCACGGTGGCTCTGCGGGCCTCTGGCAGCTCCAGGCTGCGGGCCAGAGGCGCCCCCTGCTGGCCGGGGAAGAAGACGCGCTCGGCGTAGGAGCGGTAATCCAGGAAGGGGATCCCCGGGCCCCCCAGGTCACTGCTGAGGTCCATCATCTCGGTCATGAGATCTGAGAGGGGGAGCCGGTGGGGGGGGGGGAGCAGGGAGGAGCAGAGCAGGAGAAGAGAGCACAGTGCACCTCACTACAGAGTGAGTCCAGGTCTGCTGTGGGCGACTGGCCATGGGCTACAGGCTCAGTGACCGGCACGATAACACAACAGTGGAAAAGATTCCGTGGTCGTGGTTAACGCTCCGTACCTGTAAATTCCTTCCTGCACTGGTCTCCCACATTGATCTCCAGGGTCTCCAGCTGGACTAAGACCTTCTTATAGTCCCTCATAGCCTGCTTGCTCTTCCTCCTGGAGAGAGAGGGGAGAGGGGTGAGGCAGGGACAGTAGGGAGAAGCAGAGAAAGAGCGAGTGAGGGACAGTGTCAAGAAGTCCCGCATCATTCCTGTCTAAACACACTTCCCCTGTGATCTGGGGTCTGATTCACTGTTGATCCTGGAGCAGAGCACCGGGCTGAGTGTCCACACCTCTCAGGGCTTTCAGTATGTGTTTAAACTGTCTGGATAAAGCACCATCATCTCTAGGGTGTGTGTGTGTGTGTGTGTGTGTGTGTGTGTGTGTGTGTGTGTGTGTGTGTGTTAGCATGTGGGACTACATACAACATGCACACAGCTCATTACCCACCTGTACATGAGGATGATGACCAGCACCACGAGCACCACCACTGCTGCCCCCCCCGCCAGCCCCACCTGTGCGGCCAGAGGGAACGGAGAGGCAGAGTCGCTGTCATACTGCACCAAGCCCAGAGGGAACTGCAGTCTGCCCATCACAACCTGAGAGAGGCACAGAGAGAGAGACAAACTGTCAGAGAGACTAACAATCAGCAAATGCAGGCTTGTCAGTGCTCTTTGGGCTGATGTCACAGCGCAGACAGACAGATGTGCAGAGTGACTCACGGTCAGCGCGGGCAGGGGGCTGGTGCCCTCTGGGCTGGGCTGGCTCTCGGGCGGCTCGCAGTACAGGTGAGTGCTGTCCAGCGTCTTGATCTCGCACTCCTCCTGGCCCACCCGTGCAATCACCTCCTCCCGGGTCATCGCAAGGGTCAGCCCTCTGCCCTGCAAGCCATTGTCAAGGGTCAGCTGTGGGTCACTCAACACTCCGGGGCCAGGTACAGACTCCACATAGGTATACGGGCGTGCATGCTTGTGTAGGACGGTCTATGTGTGGCCCGACAGATTGACTTCCTGTCTCAGCAGTCTGACTTCCTGTCTGTGCTTGACTCACTCACTGCCTGTCCAGCTCTTACTGGCTGGACTCACAGTGTCCAGCTGCCCGCTGGTCAGTCTCACCTCGACGGCGAGGACCCCGCCGGGTTTGAAACGGAAGGGCTGATCGGGGTTGTCGCCGTTGAGGGGTCTCAGCTCCGGATCGGGGTGGTAGGTGAAGGGGCGCTCCCCTACTTCCTCAAACTCCACACGCACGTTGTCCATCTGGAACCACACCCCCACGACCTTCAAGTCCGCGGGGACCGGGGGCGTGGGGCAGTCCATGTCTTCAGGGGAGTGGACCAGGCACGGCTCCTGAGACGCAGAGAGGTGGGGGAGCAGAGCAACACGGGTCAGAAATCAGGTGGATTGAGCTGAGCCTCTAAAACACAAACCAGCTACAGTCTCTGATCTAAAACACAGAGGAGCCAGCGTCCCACGGAGATCATTATACCATCACACAGTGAGAATTCATTCTCAGAGGGCTTCATCAAAGGCCACCGTCTTCGCAGCAGAGATACAAAAGACTGGCAAATAAGCACGTTCAGCTCCTCTCTCAAAGGGAAGCTTTGCAAAAGCTCTTACATTAACTTTATTGTCCACTAAGAGTGGACATTTGTCTTAGGTTAACTCCATTACAAATAACACAATTAATTAAAATACACAACATAAGATTAATCAGCAAACATAAAAGAAGAACAACACATCAGACATGAAAAAGCAAACATTCACAGATAAAGTCAAACTGATCATAATGCAACTACCTGGTACAAACAAAACATCATTAACAGCTTGCATTCGGTACCTGTATGGAGTGTGGGATAAAGGACCTTTTATACACAACTCTAACAGCTCCTGGGACCCTGTTAGAAGCATAGCACACTGAAAATTCAGGGTTGGGAGGCATCTTTAATTATATTTTTTGCTACCCTTTGCTCCCCAGCTCTTCCCCAGTGTGCAACACAAACTCCACATGCAAGAACAACTCTTCTCGTCTCCAGTGCTGTATTGTACTGGATACAGCACGTTTTGGGAAGCCTTCGCACCTGCCTTTCTGAACCTCTGGGTTACACAACTATGCAACGCGAAGAGATTATGTGAGCTCTGCTTTAGGCTAACATTATAAAACTCAATTTTTTCTACTGTGTAGCTGGATAAAAGGAACAGTGCAGCTCCACACTATGCAGTGTCTGGAGACTGCCCCACTGGGAAGTGCTCCTTGAATTTTGGGTTGAGCCAGGAAAAAGATTTGGGGCCTTGGCCTGCTGTACCTGTTGAACACTGCTACTGTTTGAGACGCCTCCTTCACTCCTGGCAGCTGATTGGCTGAACCGCTTCTGCCGTCCCTGCCCACTTTCCGCTGGCTCCGCCTGCACCATGATGATTGGCCGCTGCACCACATCTAGGTTCCGCCCCTTGGCCTTAATGACACGCCCACCCCTGGGGACACACCAAACCACCAGCACAAAAATACACATTTTTATTTTTATTTTTGAACTCCAGTAGAAACTCAAAAATAACCAGTTAATATATCTGTCTCTTCATGCCACATTTGCGAACTGCTGACAATAAATCAGGCTCTTAATTCTTAAATCTGACAATTAAGCAATATTTTTCCCTTGTTATTACAATCTCTGAAAGACTACTTCAAAATGGACTAAAGCAAAAATGCCATCCTTCTGTCATTGTAGGCATGGCCTTATAATTCCTTAACAAACCATTCTTACCATTATCTGGTTATTGAACTAAGTGACTAAAGGGTGATGGGCACGTTTTAACATTCATTGGCAGCCAGTTAAGAAGGTGTTAACGAAGGGAGTCCATGCTCTGGTTCAAAATGGCTTAATGAGTGGTCTGCTTGCAGTCTGCTTACCCATAGAAACTCTCCGCAGGGGCAGCCTTGGTAATGACTGGGTCCTCAGTGTACTGGAACGTCAAATCCCCCAGAATCCTCTCTGCCCGGCCGAAAAGCACTTTGACCTCCACGTCCGCAGTCTCATTGGTCAGGCTGGTGCGGCAGACCAGCTGGGTGTCCGTGACCTCTCCCTCCCTGACACCCCAAGAACAGGAGAACAGGGGCAACATCAACATGGTCAGCTTTCAGAAGACCAGCAGAAAACCACAAGAGAGGATTTTGTGGGAGGATAACTGGGAACTCTACTGCCATTTCTGCAAATGTTTGATGTTTTTTTTTTCCCCCAAAAAACCAACAGAACAGGTCATCAGCACCACGCTGTTATCTTGGCGTCAATGGGAGCGACCAGATGCTTATACTTGAAGGGCTGCTGTCAGACTCCAGACAGCATGATGAGCCTCTCTGGGGGAGAAACTGACAGGAACTGATCTCACCTGCTGTGTCCCACGTGAGACACAAAAAACAAAAACTGATCTTTACCGCATAGCACCAGGGCAATGAACGTACAGCTGCAGCACAGCACCCAGGAGAATCGGGGCCGGGCCCAGCCCTGTACCCCTCTCACCACTCACACCGCTGGGCGACAGAATGAACTGCCCACAGGTGGTCTGCCCACATCTCATGAGCTCTCACCCTGTCCTGCAGGAGGCGCTGTCCTGCTGGGCATGTGACTGAGAGACAGGGGCCCAGGGGTGCCGGGCAGGAAGGGGGAGAGGGCAGAAGGGCACATACATGAGACAGGGGGCGTGTCCCGTGTAGGCGGCGAGGTCGCTCCTCTGTCCCGTGCGCAGTTTGGACCCCAGCACTGTCAGTAAGGTCCCACCAGCCATCGGACCCCTGGCCGGAGTGATGCCGCTCAGCTGGGGATCCTGCCGAGATGAGCAGACCCACAGGCAGGCATGGAGACAGGCATACTGAAATCATGCATCACGCACAGAGAATGGGGAAAAGGAGAAGGCTGAGAGAAGGTTACCAGTGGATTACCTGGTAGGTGAAGGTCTGCTCTGACTCTCCGGAGTCCGAGTCCTGGTCACCCACTGTCACCCTCACCGGGCCCTCGGTCTCTCCCTCGCTGGGCTGCAGCTCACACACCACCCTGAGACACACCCTCACAATTAATACACACTCACACACCACCCCGAGACACACACACACCCTCACCATTAATACACACTCACACGGCACCCCAAGACACACACACACACCCTCACCGTTAATACACACTCACACGGCACCCCGAGACACACACACACCCTCACCGTTAATACACACTCACACAGCACCCCGAGACACACACACCGTCACTATTAATACACACTCACACAGCACCCCGAGACACACACACACCCTCACCGTTAATACACACTCACACGGCACCCCGAAACACACACACACCCTCACCATTAATACACACTCACACAGCACCCCGAGACACACACACACCGTCACTATTAATACACACTCACACAGCACCCTGAGACACACATGCACTCACCGTAAATACACACTCACACAGCACCCTGAGACAGACTTACACAGTACCCTGAGAAACACATGCACTCACCGTAAATACACACTCACACAGCACTCTGAGACACACACACAGCACCCTGAGACACACATGCACTCACCGTAAATACACACTCACACAGCACCCTGAGACAGACTTACACAGTACCCTGAGAAACACATGCACTCACCGTAAATACACACTCACACAGCACTCTGAGACAGACTTACACAGTACCCTGAAAAACACATGCACTCACCGTAAATACACACTCACACAGCACTCTGAGACACACACACAGCACCCTGAGACACACATGCACTCACCGTAAATACACACTCACACAGCACCCTGAGACAGACTCAGGTTAGCACTGTTCTCTATAAACTCTATAATGTGCACAGACCCACACTAGGCAACTAGACCACTGTCTGAAAGCAGACTGTGGGTGTGGGATGAGTGTGGAGCAGAGATGAATCTCCACCAGTGGAAGCGGAAGATTTCTGGAGTGTGTCTCAACAAGATTCAAACAATGCCTGCTTCCACCCAGCACGACAGACAGCAATACACACACGGGCCTAGCAGAAGGACTGCCCCCAGCCAGCGGGGCCTGGCCTTACCTGGTGGAGATGAGGTAAGCCTGGGGCTGTGGTACGCAGCTCACCCCAGCCACGGTAACCCCTGCCTGGATATCCTCAAAACGCTGTCCCAGGTTGGAGCCCCAGATAGTGAGGGCGATGCCCCCTTCCACCGGGCCAGTCTGGGGCTCAATCTGGACAGGTCATTAACAAAACAGAGAGTCAGAAAAACAAGGAGGAAAACTCAGCAGGAACATCTTTATAATTCCATAGACTGTAAAAGAACTGGGAGATTAACAGTCCTATCTCAAAGGCAGGACAGCAGATGTGGAAATATGTCATAACCTAAAAGTGATCACGATCTAGTAAGAAATTAAACTAGATCTCCAAATATATCACAGATAATATGTGACCAATACTGTCACACTGATGACCGACAATCTAATCCACCGCATGATTTGTTAAAGAGTTAATTGATTAATTGAAAGAACGGGGTACCTCTGTGATGTGGGGACTGGGGCAGGTGTCCACTGGGCCAGAGGGGCAAGACTGGTTGTACAGACAGCTGGGCGTCTCCCCTTGGCACCACACGCACCCGTACTGCTCCGACACCGCGCCACACTGGCTGCAGTCCGACTGGCCCACCGCGCAGTCATAGAGCCGCACTGAGACACAGGGACAGCGGTCACTCTCAGGCTAACACGTCCCTCACTCACCGGAGGGCTGGGAAACTACAAATCGGACTTGTAAATAGAGAGAGAGGTGTGGACAGAGGCTCACAGTGCAGGTCCGGCCTGGTGTCGATACGCAGGGACTGGACCCTCTGCAGGTACACTGGGGCGTGGTACTCCAGCTGTCTCGCAGAGTACTGGAACTGAGAGAGAGAGGGGTTAAAACAGACACACTGACTGACTGGACACTCCAGTACATTAACACTGCACTGAGAGAGAGAGAGGGGTTAATACAGACACACTGACTGGACACTCCAGTACATTAACACTGCACTGAGGGGGATTAATATACTGTAGATGCTGACTGACTGCACAAAGGGGGTTGTTGTTAAAATCAGTAAGGGGGGAAAGGGCAGGATTGGAAGAGTGGATCTCAGCGTGTTACCTGCTCAGTCTGGCAGCTGACCCTCTGGGTGTGGTTCGTGGGGTCCAGGGCCTCAAGTGAGGCAGCCAGGGTTTGAGGGGTGCCCTCTATCTCCACCACACACTGATACCCCGAGTCTTCCCCCTGGAGGCACACAGATGCACTCTAAGCAACGGCTTGGCTCTGGACCCAGCCCTGCAGCAGAGCACCGAGAGCACTGAGCCGCACAGTGGGAGCGTTCGGGACAAACAGGACTGAGGAATCTGAACCGGAGAGAAGGACACACACGGATCTCTTCCCAGGCGCCCAGAGGAAGGATGGATAAAGACACAGGAGATAACTTTTGGACATTTGCTACAAGTCCAAATTTGAACCAGGGGACACAGGTGGAAACCACATGGAAGTGGATTTACAACCAAGAACAGGAGGCACTTCTTTACTCAAAGGGTGGTGGGGGTATGCAACAAGCTACCCAGCCATGTTGTTGAAGCCGACACCCTGGCTTCTTTCAAAAACAGCTGGATGAGGTCCTGGGGTCAATGAATCTTCTCATTCACAACCACCCCTACATTCTTAATTTGTTCTTCTGACACTTTCATACCCAGCTGACTGTCACTCTAAACCTGCCCAGACTGCCACTCACGTACCTCAAAAAGATCCAGGTTCTGTCCCAGTAAGACCAGCTGTGTGGGGAACTGGACTGGAACCAGTGGGGAGCTCTCCAGACCCCAAACTGAGGGACAGGAAGTGGGACCACGTGGGTCCAACGCTGAGCTCTGAGAGGGAGGCAGGAGAGAGAAGAGTGAAGAGGTTGAGGGGTTTTTCATCTCCAGGTGAGGATGGGAGAAAAGTACTGTATCTTTTCAACTCTGCCTGTAGGAGGCTACCTCCATGTGGTGGCAAGCTGGAATTACCTGCTGGTGTTAGGTGGCATACAAAAACCCACATAGACCACAGAACGTACGCAGCATCTTTTAATTAGTCCCTGAACATGTGTTTCTATCCAGCAGGGAGGGATCCAGAAACTCCTACCTGCGTATTGAACGGCACGGAATCCCAGAGATCAAAGGGCAACATGCCATCATCGGCCAATGAAGAGAAAGAGCTACTGTTTGGCCCTGCCCCCTCCTCCAATTCCATCCAATCGGAGCCAGTCCACCCATCAGTGTGATTGGTCGGCTCGGACGCGGAGGCGGGGTTTCCGTCTGTGGTGGCACCTGCACTCTGCAATCTGATTTGCTGCTGGGACGGCAATGGGGGGACGCTAGGTGTCTGATTGGTCAGGGCAGAGGAGGACGGAGGACTGGGAGTCGAGAGGGAGTGGGGATTGGCTGAGGATGGAGCGGTGGGAACCGCTGTAGCGTTAGGTGTTAGTGAGGACGTTAATCTATTTGCCATGAGCTACAATGGAGGGGTGGAATACACAGTGTTAATATTATTAAATATTATTAAAATTAGTTTTCAATTTTAAAGGGTGAATAAAAAAACAAGGAGCATTTTATTTAGTCTTTTGAGGCTGATTAAACGGACTTCCTCATCCTGTTTCTGAGCTGAGGCGCAGAGCTCTGCCATATTAACCTGAGCAGGTTTTCACAGGGAATAAGGACAACAGGGACACAACACCAAGAAGCCAAGCAGGTGCAACACAACTGCATTTGGCGGCCTGATCCTGATGGCCTCGCAGGGTCTGATGCAGACGCTCAAGCAGAAAACGAATTTCTGAAATACAGAAGAGTTTCAGGGAAAAGCGGAAAATTCCTCCGCTATCGGAGTCGAGGAGCTCATTTTAATTTGGCAGTGCTCTGTATGTACAGCTGTCCTGTGTACAATCTCGATCTTTAACTTCTGTTACTTTCACCTACGCAACTCAGTACTTCAGCCTACAGATAATGAGTAAACGATTAACGACTATTTCAAAAAGCTACCGAGTGAACTGAAAAACACCAGGGGAAAATGGGCACAGGCGCAGCAGAAGGGCTGGGGAAGTCAGCAGCGTTCAGCTTGTGTGTTCAGGCAGGGTTCAGGCTGGCGTGTTAAAGGGCATCAGGGATCTGAAGCTGTAGTATAATACACTCACAGCCACTGTGGAAGCATGTCTGTGAGTTACCTCTGGACAAGCGAATACGTGCAACACAACAGCCAATGTGCTGTAAGACCCTGCATGCCGTGTAGCCTGAGTGCTGTGTCCACTCCTGGGTGCTATGCAGTGTGTGGGCAGTGTCCAGTCTCATTCTGCGCTGTGTAGGTGACAAGTAGTGCCCGGTATGAACTGTGCGCGGCGCAGTGCCTCTGCTGGCTCCTCTCTTACCTGTGAGCTGTAGATGATGCGCTGGTCAGGACAGCTCTCTCGGTGAGTGCACAAGTGGTTCTGGAGACACCAGTGACAGCCCCACACACTGCTGACACAGGCCATGCACCTGCCAGCACAAAGAGTGCACAGATAACGTGGCTGCCAGCAGGGGGAGCTCACAGCGCGTTGACTCACGCCTGCCAGCAGGGGGAGCTCACAGCGCATTGACTCACGCCTGCCAGCAGGGGGAGCTCACAGCGCATTGACTCACGCCTGCCAGCAGGGGGAGCTCACAGCGCATTGACTCACGCCTGCCAGCAGGGGGAGCTCACAGCGCGTTGACTCACGCCTGCCAGCAGGGGGAGCTCACAGCGCGTTGACTCACGCCTGCCAGCAGGGGGAGCTCACAGCGAGTTGACTCACACCTGCCAGCAGGGGGAGCTCACACGTTACACACACCATCCTAATAAAAAAAAGCATGTCTACTAGTGTAAAACAATCACTTTTTAAATTTTCACATGACAATTATATTTTACCTCACAAGGTTTGGGATCGTACAGGAACAGGGCAGGTGCAGGTGTGTCCCGTGGAAACGGGCTTTGCCGGGCTCAGCCGAGCCAAGCCTCACTCGGCTACATGAAGGACTGATACAGCTCGCTGCACTGCCAGGTCAGGAAAGCCCAGTCACAGCGAACTGGATCAGTAGAGTCCATGCTGCACCCTGATCAGAGGCTGTAGGTAACAGACCACTCTGCAGTCTCACCAGGAGCCACTTTCCTACCATTTACACTGCTCGTGCGTGCGTGCGTGCGTGCGTGCGTGCGTAAAAGACTGGTCTCTCACGGAGAGGTGACGTTGAGCCGGCCGGTGGCTCCACAGTCGTAGAAGGTGAGGAGAGTCTGGGCAACTGTCACGTCTCCAAACATCACCGCCACTGGCACCACCACATGATCTGAGGGACAGAGAGGCAGGCAGGACAGTTACAGAGCACACAGAGAGGGGAGGGAGGTCTGAGGGACAACGTGAGTGAAGAGATTTAAAGTAAGAGGGAGAGGGGGCGAGAATGAAGAAATCAAGGAAGAAGGATGAAGTAGGGATGGGCACCCCCTCACCTCTCCCTGCGGCGCTGGGTGGGAGGAGCTCCGGAGAGGGAGACAGGCAAGTGACGCTGGTCTCCATGACGACCGCTGGCTGGGCGGGGAGGTTTCCGAACGTGCAGGAGAGAGACTCCGCCTCCGAGAGGAACGGCAGCAGAGGCACCGAGAGAGACACCTGGGACAGGGGGAGGAGGAGGGAGGACCCCAGTACGGTCAAACCAGCAAAACCCACGTCTACACGGGGGCGGAGGGGAAGGCGACAATGACATCAGCGGTTTCCCTGCCAACGGGCTCGGAGGAGGCCACCCCCACCTGCGTCTGCTCGTCCCGGCTCTGATTGGCTGGGCTGATGCTCTGCACGGCGACACACCGGTTCTGGGGGTCGTAGCTCCAGAGCCAGTGGTTGGGCTTCTGGTGGCGAGAGCACTCCAGCTTCCTGCAGCACCTGCGTGGGGGGGGGGGGGGGAGAGAGCCTCAGGCTCCACCACAGGCCAGAGCACAGCGGGGCAGAGGGCAGGACTCCACCGGCGACCCCAGCTCTGCCACGCTGCTCTGCAGTCAGCGCAGCTGCTGTGACGTACAGTACACTGTTCTGTCACTGCGGTCTTCACAGCACCAGGTTTTAATGCTGTGACTGATGGCTCCAATGTGCCACCACACGTCTGTAATAATGAACAAATGCATGTGGCAATTGTCTCTGCTGGGTCTTGCCTCCCAGCCAGCCAAGCACATAAACCAGTAGTGGAACAAGTGAAGGTTTATTCCATGCTGAGAAGAAAAGAGACAACGTTTCGGCTGTGGAGCCTTCTTCAGGTGTGAGCATGGAATAAACCTCTACCTGTGGCTCTGCAGCCCGCGCATGCTGACGCAGCTCCCTGCTTGAACGTGCCGAACGAGTGTGCGAAGCCCCCTGCCCTGCCCGCCTATCGGTCAGCGTGGTCACTCCACCCACCCGCCTCTGCTCGGTTACCTGCCCTCCAGCACACACCAGCCGCAGTAGGGGTCCCTGGCGGAGAGACAGGACCGGCAGTCTGTGTGCCGCCCGCACTGGGACACCGGCACCTTCGTGACCTGGGGACGGAGGGAGAGGGTCAGCCGTGCGCCCCTGAGAGCGGGACAGGACAGAGAGACACCGCCACACCGCGGACAGGCAACACCATACAGGGCAGGGCAGAGCCGGGACTCCATTACTCCACCCCAATAACTTAATGACCTAATCAAGGCAATTAAGTGGACAGGAAGTCAGCTCAGCTGTGTTCCACGTCTTAACCAGGTAAAAAAGCTGCAGGACCCCAACACTCACGTACTAGGGATGCCCATCCCTCATACTACAGGATCGGAAGCAGTTGAACCATCGAATGCTGGGTAACAGTCTTTAACTGCGGGGATTCAGGGTAAATATCTGTTTAACCTTGTAAGCATCCCTTACTGTTACAGCATTTAAAGCAGACGTAGCAGAGAGTGTAACAGCACCTATAATAGCTCCACCAATCGCTTATAACACCTACAGGGAACTAAAGAGTGCACCATCTTCACATCTGTGCAGGAGACGGATCGAGAACAGGGGCGCCGTCACACCAGCACACAGAACTCTCACCGACAGCTCCCGTGACGTGCTGCGTACACACGGCACACGTACCCTGGCCCTAGTCATGACGTAGACGTTCTCCCTCTCGCCGTCCAGCAGAAGGTCAGCGCTGACCGCGGAGCCCGGGTCCACCTGGACCGTTTCATATACCTGCCCCACGCCTGACTGAACCAGCACCTGTGCACAGAGAGAGGGAGAGGGAGGGACAGGCCAAGGGGCAAGGTAAGGGGTAAATCATGGAGGCAGAAACAGATGGGATCACATGGCAGAGACGGTGAGAGAGAGACGGGGTAAAGAGGGAGGTGGAAGAGGAGGAAGAGCAATTAACAGTTAATAGTCTGTTGTCTTACCATAATTACAATAAAGAAGCAATCTGGAAGAGCACACTGCAAGCAGAAGGGAGGTAGGAGGCTGCACCTATACCTTGTGGAGTCTCCCCTGACTGTCCCCCAGCAGGACAATGGTATGTCCCGATTCTGTTGTCGTGGTGACAGCAGAGAGCAGCGTGTCCATGGCAATAATGGGCGTGACCTCAAGGGGCTGGGTGCTGGCGATCGGGCTGGGGGTGTGCTCTCCACCACAGGGGTACTTCTGCACAGAGTCCTGGGAGAAGAGGAACAAAGCTTTTTTTAAAAAAGTTGAGAAAACAGCAAATTAAAATAAAAAAAATAGCCTTTAAAGTCTTGCTGTACAACTGAGAGCTCAGCTAGTACTAGTACGAAAACCTGCAATGCACAAGCTGAGATGTCCTGCCTCTCGCTGGGGGGGGAAGGCGGTGATACACTTTGCCCACCAGGGGGAGACAAAAGCCCGTGTTTGAGTTCTTTACACGCGGAAAGGAGGAGAGCGGAGAGGAAGAGACACACAGGGCAGTGGGAGAGAAGACTGGGAGCAGCACAGGGAAAGACCAGACGGGACAAAGAGGAGGAAGGAGAAAGCTGAGGAGGCACAGCAGAATTCCCCGGCAGAAAAGGAGAAGAAAGCGCTCTCTGTGGCTTGGCAATGGTCCTGAGGGAATTCAACAGGGGACACCGGGTCAGGCTCCCACTGGAGAGCAGTCTGATCCGCTCCCCAGGGGTTAGTACATGCTGCTGAAACCCACAGGTCCGTCAGCACCTGCGCACTTACATGAGGGGGGCCGGAACACCCACAGCCTTATGTGGCTTCTAAATGACTGACAGGGCAACTGAGAAAACCTGGAGGGTATCCAACTGCTGTGCAACAGGATCCTGACAGGTTTTCTTTGGAAAAAATCAAAGCAAAACGACACTGAAAGTGAAGGTGCCTTTGTGGGAGACTTCAGAGAGGGGTGGAATTACAGTACAGTGTGTGTGTGTGTGTGTGTGTGTGTGTGTGTGTGAGAGCAGGCGTGTCCCTCAGAGCACTGAGCTGTGTGTTTGTGTGCAGATGCAGGTCAGAGATCTGACAGCTGCAGGATTACTGTGGATTATTCCGCTGTCTCCTGAGTCATTAATACCAGGACTTCAACACACACACACACACACACACACCTGCACTAGTGTAGGGGAGAGGACAGATGATGTACACCACTTCACACCCCACTGGCTTGCGAGTGTGTCAAGACACTTTGCGTGTCTGGAGTGCTGCTGAGCACAGGTTTCGCAGTGTTACAGTATCTGCTCGCTGTCTGTCACTGGGGGTTTGTCAGCAGTCCCTGCCAATCCCGCGCGCTGGGCTTTCCGGTCTCGGAGTGAGATCGTGTTGTGCAGAGCTGTTCCGTCATCGCCTGTCCGGTCAAGCAGCTCCGCAGGGGCCGGAGCGCAGGCAGCTGTTGCCCACCTTCATCCTTGCTGAGCTCAGAGCGGAGGTTTTATTCCCATCTCCACGCCTCCCTGTTCAGGTTAATCACTCCCGCATGTGAAGGTTTATCGAAGACGCCGCTACAGCGGACGGAAGGGATCGAAATAAGACCCTGTCCTGGCTGCTTAACGCTGGACGATCCTGCAGGCAAGTACAAGCAGGACCCCAGACGAGCACTAACGTCTGTCGGTCCTGTTTATTCCTGATGATAACAAACCTGGCTCATCACAAGGTGCACTGCGCCAGCCCCGTGTTCCCACTGCCTGGCCTGGAGGGGACCAGCTCTCCCTCTCCCCGCGGGCCGCCGTGCAGGCAGTAAAGCAGGGGCAACTCACAGGGGCTTGAGGGAAGGTCTCTCGTGTGCAATCTGAAGCTCTGAACAGCTTGACACCAGAGCGCCGTACTGCGCCTACATGCGGGGGAGAGACTGACTGTCCGCAAGGGATGTCTGATGTCTCCTCTGCAGCCTGAGCAAACTGTGAGAACGAGCTCCTCACTAGTCCTCAGAGAATCTGATTCCCAGGACGCACAATCTCCATGAGGGCACTTCTCTCAGCCCAGACCTCACAGTACTGGAATACATGCACAGCTGTGCTCACATGGACACACACACACAAGCACCCAGTCTTACCGGCACACTGACACACACTGCACGCCCATTGATGGGGCTGAGGGGACTAAGAGGTAGATCTTACACACACTTACACACTTACAAATATGACATAGGTGCATTACACTGGCCCAGCATGCTACAATCTTACAATACCAGAAGCACTGAATACCAGTCTAACACAGTACAGTCCAGGCCGGCTCCTTGGCGTGCCACAACAGAGTACAGTTTGGCCAGTCCACTGCAGATTTCAGACCAGGCTTATAAAGTCGAGTGCAACTGTACAGTATAGTACCAGGTCCTGCCTGGTGCAGCATACAGCATGGTTAGTACCCATCAAATCCCACACAGCCCAGTCCAACACGATACACAAACTAACCAGGCTGTATTATCCCTATTATCCCACACAGCCCAGTCCAGTACAACATAATAAAGCCTGGTTAATTCCCATCTAATATCAACAGCCCAGTCCAGTACAACATATTATAGCCTGATGAATTCCCTCCTAATCCAGCACAACCCAGTCCGGTACAGTATAACCCAGCCCGGTTAATTCCAGTGTCAGCCCACAGCCCAGTCCGGTACCTGAGGCAGACGCAGGCAGTCCGACTTCACTCCGTACTCGATGTAGGCCTCCCGCTGCCCCTGCGGCCCGAAGCCCTCCTGCGTGTAGCACACGTGCTGGGCCCGCTGCAGCGCCCGGTCCAGTTCCAGCAGCGGGAAGGCGCACAGCGCCGTGCGGGGCGGGCTCCGCTCGTCCGCCATCACCACGAACAGCGCGGGGGCGTCCTGGCGGGCGGCCAGCAGGGAGGCCGCCCGCGCCCGCCGGAACTCCGGCCCCCCGCAGGACAGGGGCACCTCCACGTAGGAGTAGAAGCTGGCGTCGCGGGCGCAGAGGCGCGAGACGTAGGTGCGGTACTCCCGCCGGCCGTGCACGTTGCGCCGCCACAGCAGGAAGTAGACGTGGCCGGCGTGGCGCAGCGCGGCCACGAAGCGGTTGTTGTACTCCGAGTAGCTGCCCACCACCAGCTTGCCCAGCTCCTCGTGGGAGAAGGCCGGCGCCAGGGGCGTCCTCTCCAGACGGCGCACGGTGATGGGCGGGATGATGCCCGGGCCCTTGCTGGTGTAGCCGCGGCCCACCAGCAGGAACAGCGCCCCCTCCCGGCCGGCCTCGCCCGGCTGCTCTACCACCACCCCCACCGTCGCCACCTGGGGGTCGTTCGCCGCCACGTACTGGTTCTCCACAGGGACCTCGGTCCGGTACAGGACCTGCGACACGTTCTCCAGGCTGCGCTTCTCGCAGATGCCCTGCAGGGCCGTCCCGCACACGATCAGGCGCCGCTGCCCCGGCCTGCGCGCCCCCTCCGCCAGCAGCAGCTGGTTGGTGTTGTCCGTCTCCCGGGCCTGGGGGCAGGAGGCGGCGTCGATAGGGGGCAGGCAGTCCAGGCTGTCCAGCTTGGGCCCGGTCCTACCCCAGGAGAGCAGGGTGAGGTTGGGGGAGAGGTGGAACAGCGCGTTCACCGCGCCCACGTACAGCTGCCCGGAAGAGTCATCCAGAAGCAGGTGGTTCAGGGGGGTTTCACCGGGCGACTGGAAGACGGCCGAGCCGGAGGCGGGGTCCGGGGTGGCCGATGGGGGTTCGGCCCTGGGCGACGCAAGGCTGGAGGGCTGAGGGATCAGCAGCAGCAGCTGTAGTTGCAGTTGCAGTACTGGGGGCCACCACAAGAGGGCGACCCGATGCAGCAGGAGACCCGCAGCTGGCATGGTGCCCCCGACCTGCTGGTGAGAAAACAGAGAGGGGGGGTGGGGGGGTAAATAAAGGTGTATCGACAGACTCGCACCGCATAGCAGCAGAGAGACGGCAGGCGGGGGATTCACAGGGAAAAAAAAATTTAAACGGACCGCAAGAAGAGCGAATTCTTCCAGCAGAATAAAGCAGCAAAAAAAAGCAACTGAAGGAAAAACTGAAAACTAAAAAAAAAAAAAGAGGAGCAGGCAGAAGCGAAAGCGAAAAAAACAGCCCTTCCGAACGGTGATGGACGAGAGCTGCAATTAACTGGAGGGGCGGTAATAACAGAGGAGAGAGGAGTTCAGGATGGGGAACAGCAGGAGTCACAGGGGGGCGACTCCCTGCTCTTCACACCTCCTGCGCCAGCTCTCGCCAGGCAGGCCGGCAGGTCCCGGGCCGCAGCGCCGGGCAGCTCTGGTGGGGCTGCAGGAGGGCAGCATCCCCAGCCCCCGGGGGGAAAGACAGGGCTGCAGATCGTCACACAGCGGGAGCGCTTGTCCCCCTGCTTTCCCAGCCCCCCGCACACAGCAGCCAGCAGCTGCCGGGAAGAGCAGGGACGGATCGGACAGCTGTGCAACGGGAGCCGGGGCGCCAGCCTGCTGGGCTTCAGCGAGCGAGCGCGCTGGACTGCGCCGATAGAGGAGGATAACTGACACATTCTTGACGCAGAAACTCAAGAAAATGAGCCTTTTGTTCAGAAAGACAATAATATACTTTAATAAAGAGGCATCTGAATGGGCTCTGAGTGCCTCTACTGTAACAGACAGACTTTCTGGGGACAGAGACCCCGCTGAGAGTCCAGTAACAGTGCGCTGATTGACCCACTCTCTGCAGACTGGAGTCACAGGACAGACCCTGCTAAGTCCAGTAACAGTGGACTGACTGACCCACTCTCTGCAGACTGGAGTCACAGGACAGACCCCGCTGAGTCCAGTAACAGTGGACTGACTGACCCACTCTCTGCAGGCTGGAGTCACAGGACAGACCCCACTGAGTCCAGTAACAGTGGACTGACTGACCCACTCTCTGCAGACTGGAGTCACAGGACAGACCCTGCTGAGTCCAGTAACAGTGGACTGACTGACCCACTCTCTGCAGGCTGGAGTCACAGGACAGACCCTGCTGAGAGTCCAGTAACAGTGGACTGATGGCCCAGCTCTCTGCAGGTCGATGTCAGTCTCACTCCCTGTAGCTCTGACTCTCTCCTCTCCCCCTCTGCTGAGCACATTCTTGCTGTGTTGCTAAGCTGGCTCCCGCACAGCTGTGTAAATTCCTCTCCTATCCCCAACACATGTTCACGTACAAATCAGCTGTTACACAATACGGTGCTGATTCTCCAGGCAGACTGGCCTGAGTGTGGTTGTCAAGAGTGCGTGTGTGTGTGTATGTTTCAGCGCAGGTGTCAGTGTTTCTCTGCGCATGTCAGAGTCAGTGTGTGTGTACCATGTGTTTCAGTGCAGGTGTCAGTGTGTCTCTGTGCATTGCCGTGTGTGTGTGCAAGGTTTAGCGCAGGAGTCAGTGTGTCTCTGCGCATGTCAGAGTCTGTGTGTGCCATGTGTTTCTGTGCATGTTTCCGTGTGTCTCTGTGCGTCGCCGTGTGATTGTGTGTGTGCGCATGTTTCTGCGCAGGGGTCGGTGTGTCTGTCAGCTGGGGCACACAGGCCCTCATTACGAGGCCGCAGTAATTCCAGTGCTGTGTCGTGCAGGAGTGCAGCGAGGAGCAACACACACACCTCCAGAGAGCAGAGCGCGCCAGCTCTGACAGGCTTGCTGGAGGGGGCACTTTCATGCTTCTGTCACCACAGTCATCACCTCCCTCTGCCAACACACTGCATCTCATTTCCATACTCAGCACTCGACAGGGGGGAACGTGGAGCTCAAACCCGGAGAAGAAAGAGAGGGGGAGAGAGGAGAGCAGGCAGGCAGAGAGATGTACAAAGTGCAGCTCTCCCCAGCTACCAGGAATCCCCCAGAGGCACTGTTAGCAGCACAGAGCAGCGCGATCCGTACTCTGTCATTAATAAGAAGAATGTACAGTTACACTCTCCCGCCCCGCTCATTAATTTTGTTCCGTTTCACAAGGAGAGAGGCTCTTCAATCCGTCTCTGGTCTGCACCCCCACCGGTGACCCAAAAACCCGCACTGGCCGCCGCCACTGCTCACAGGCTGCAGGCAGGCCCGAACGCAGCAGGGCACGGAGTGACACTGAGGCGAAGGGTCTGGTCCACTTCGGGCGCTACGAGGCGCTGCAGGCTTCAGTACAGTTTCAGCCGCCTCCTTCTGCGCCAATGTGCTCAAAATAAGGGAACAAGCCCCGGATGCCCGCTGCCCGGCACTGCCTCGCCAACGCAGGGCCTGGCGTGTAACGCTCGCCGCCCGCTTGACGCCAGGCCGAGCAGCGAAGTGGCGCAGCGACAGCTCCAAGCCGCGCGGCGATCGACACGTCGGCCAGCGGTGCAAACGGGGCGCTGCGGGGGAGCCCACGTGTCAGGGCTGGAGGGGTGCAAAACGATCGCGCCAGCACTGGGAACGGGGGGGGGGAGGGGTAACAGCCTGGGGTGGCTGACGCCCCCGAAGCTGATCCCCCCCCCCACGCTGCTCCAGGCTCCCGCGCACACTGCTGGGGACAGGCCCGGGTCAGCAGACCAGCAGACACCCGCGCTTCAGTACTCGCTGGAACGTGTTCGAGACCCACCACGCCACACAGACGCAGACAATGCAGACATGGACAGGCTGCTGCGCTTGTATGCTAATTACTGTGATTATTTTCTACAGCTGGGAACAGCAGCCAGCGATTCATGCGGTTTCTCCCCTGAAACAGGCGCGGAGCTGCTAACGAGCGTGCCGGAGCGAGGGAGGTGGTGGGGGGGAGCCCCTGGTGCGATGGCGAGGAGCTTGCCAACGAGATGAAACGAAATCCTCTTTGAAGAGGACAGAAAAAGAAAGGCTAAATTGAAAAATAAATCACAGCGGCGAGCGGAACCCTCTGATCGCGGAGCGCCGTCACACAGGATCCGCGCGTCCTGCACACGGGCCCTGAACATCAACACAGGCCCCCAGGCCGGCGATTACAGTCTCTGAGAGTCTCTGAGAGAGATGGGAGCAGCAGAGAGAGGGGAGAAGAGAGGGAGGCAGAGAGAGGGGAAGAGAGAGGGGAAGAGAGAGAGAAGGGAGCAGCAGAGAAAGGGAAGAAGAGAGGGAGGCAGAGAGAGGGGAAGAGAGAGAGAGACAGGAGTAGCAGAGAGAGGGGAGAAGAGAGGGAGGCAGAGAGAGGGGAGAAGAGAGGGAGGCAGAGAGAGGGGAAGAGAGAGAGATGGGAGTAGCAGAGAGAGGGGAGAAGAGAGGGAGGCAGAGAGAGGGGAAGAGAGAGATGGGAGTAGCAGCAGAGAGGGGAGAAGAGGGGGAGGCAGAGAGAGGGGAGACGAGAGGGAGGCAGAGAGAGGGGAAGAGAGAGAGAAGGGAGCAGCAGAGAGAGGGAAGAAGAGAGGGAGGCAGAGAGAGGGGAAGAGAGAGAGATGGGAGTAGCAGAGAGAGGGGAGAAGAGAGGGAGGCAGAGAGAGGGGAGAAGAGAGAGAGACAGGAGTAGCAGAGAGAGGGGAGAAGAGAGGGAGGCAGAGAGAGGGGAGAAGAGAGAGATGGGAGTAGCAGAGAGAGGGGAGAAGAGAGGGAGGCAGAGAGAGGGGAAGAGAGAGAGAGACAGGAGTAGCAGAGAGAGGGGAAGAGAGAGAGATGGGAGTAGCAGAGAGGGGAGAAGAGAGGGAGGCAGAGAGAGGGGAAGAAAGAGAGAGACAGGAGTAGCAGAGAGAGGGGAAGAGAGAGAGATGGGAGTAGCAGCAGAGAGGGGAGAAGAGAGGGAGGCAGAGAGGGGAAGAGAGAGAGATGGGAGTAGCAGAGAGAGGGGAGAAGAGAGAGAGACAGGAGTAGCAGAGAGAGGGGAAGAGAGAGAGAGATGGGTGTAGCAGAGAGAGGGGAAGAGAGAGAGATGGGTGTAGCAGAGAGGGGAGAAGAGAGAGAGGCAGAGAGAGGGGAAGAGAGAGAGAGACAGGAGTAGCAGAGAGAGGGGAGAAGAGAGGGAGGCAGAGAGAGGGGAAGACAGAGAGAGACAGGAGTAGCAGAGAGAGGGGAGAAGAGAGGGAGGCAGAGGGGAGAGAGAGACAGGAGATAAGAGGAGAGAAGCAGAGGAGAGGGGGAGAGTGGAGAACAGAGGGAGAGAGAGGGGGAAGAGGAAAGAGAAGGACAACAAGAAACGAAGAGGGGGACACGGAGAGACGTCTGGCAACAGACACTGGACATAGACAGACCTGGCTGTCCAGAGAGGACAGGCTCAGTGTCCACAGCCTGGACACAGAACCTGGACTCAGACAGAGACAGACCTGGCTGTCCAGAAAGAACAGGCTGTGCTCCCACTCCCACTACAAGAAACATTCTGTGATTAGACAAACATTCGTCCCTAAAGTAACAAACCTAATCTGAGATTTCCCACACCTGCCAGAGTCAGAACAGCTGCCCGTCCCTCTGGAGAGGAGACTCAGCAGAGCTGCAGCCCAGCGTGTGATCTCCGGGCCCGGCCGAGGGGGACGGGGAGGGAGCTTCTCCACCTGCTTGTTCGACACGTTTGGAAAGGTAACTCTGAGAGCGAGGGAGAGGGAGAGAGAGACGAACAAAGGAGAAGGTGAGAGAGAGAGAGAGAGAGAGAGAACATGCACTGTGCAAACGAGGCGTGAGGCCGATTGAAAAGCAGAAGAGAAAGCAGAGGAATGAGAAGTGATAGATACCACTGCAGCAGGCGTTCGCTCGGAGCTCGTGTGCAGGTCCAGCAGGCAGAAGAGGCGCAAACCGCACCAGCCCTGCAGCCACTCACTCACCCTTCAACACGCAGCTCAGCCACGCAGGGCCGGCCGAGTCACTACCCACTAACTAACGAACAGGCAAGTCACTCATCCACTCAGCCCAGCGCCGGAGAGCCACCAGCCTTGTGCTTTTCGTTACACGCCGAGCTCTTAATCGCCTAATGGGACTGGTTGCTTTCTTAATTGGGCCAGTTTAAATCTGTCCCCCCCACCCAGCTCTTAAGAAGCTTGTCAGATGCACAGATTCACACATCCCACCCCCAAAGGAGATACAGGAGGGTCTCTGGCCAGCCCGCCTGCTCCCTGCAGCCAGCCTTCCCTCTGACCTCCGACCTCTGACCCCACACCCCAATACAGGGTGTGCCTCCTGGGTGACTTGGGCCAGAGGGTCAGCCACGGGTCCCGTCTGTGCACACGACACTCAGCACCTCGACTTCGGTCCCTCACCGGCGTTCTGGGGGGTCCATGAGATTCGATACCCCGACTTCTCCCAAGAACACCCTCGGATCAGTTCCAGATGGGCCGAACGCCCCCCACCGCCCCCCTCTCGCTCGTAACTCTCTGGGATTCTGTTCCTTGCGGCACAGGGAAATGGGTCCGACTCCCGCTGGATCTCTCTGGGCCCGGACAGCCGAGCCGGCCGAGGCCCCAAGACCGCGAGCGAGACGAGGGTCCGAGCACCCAGGAAAATCCCTCCCGACTCTCGACCCACGGGCTGGCGGTTCCTCCAGGGCCTTCCCGAGATCCGCGGGCCGACGGCACCCAGACGGGCTCGACGGGCCGAGCCGCCCTCTCGCTCACAGCCCGTCTGCTCTCCCAATGCGGAGCGGCTCGATCCGCTCCGGGCCCGTCAGTCCACCACAGCGGGTCCAGCTCCGCACCCGTCTCCAGCGGCCCCATCCTGAGCCCAGATCCCGGCTGGATCCTCGAGGGCATCGAGCAGAATCGACCCAGCGGGTTTCTTCAGAACCGACAGTGGAACACACAGGAGGGCACTCCGGGGAAGAGCGTTTAAAACCGGGAACAGGGGGCGCTGCTTTACACCAAGAGGTGTAGGAGGGGGGGACAAGCTGCTTAGCCTTGTTGCTGAAGCTGACACCCTGGCGCTGATCAGGAAACAGCTGGATAAGATCCTGGGTCCGAGTAACGACTTGGCTAGCTGGGCAGAGCGGCTGCTCTTGGCTGGGTCCCTTCCCATGTCCGGAGCGTATGTCCCAGGAGCTCCTTGAGGACTGACGCCCCCCGTACCCCGAGACACGAGAGCCGGAGCTCGAGGGACATGACTCCGGCCCGGCCCGGCCCGTGCGCTCACACGAGGGACGCCCCTCTGTGTGGGGGGAAAGAGCCTCTGGACCTCCAGCGGCGCCACAGCTGGACTGAACTGGACCGGCGGGACAGAGCCCAGCCCACAGCAGAAACAGCAAGCAGGGGAAACAGATTTCCCCCCCGGACAGAGAACACCCCGCCTTTAACTGAGGTCCGTCGGGGCGCGCTGGTGAAAACACAAACAAAAACCACAGCTGGGAGTGAACCCAGGCCTGGAGCCGGCCGGCGAGCCCATGCTAAACTGAAACGTTGAGACAGGACGGCTCACACGCAGAGCTCCTCAGCTTCCGGAGAGATGAAAGTTGGCAGACCGTCCACGAGTGCCTGTATCTCACCCCCCCCCCCCACCTCTTCAACACCCTCGTGGGGTAACAACCCCCCTGCCCCGCGGGTGGACAGGGGAGCCCGGCAGGGGTCGCCCTCTCCGTTCACGGCGCACGGCGACCCCCATATCCGAACCGAACAGGTTATGTCCGAGCCGGGCGGCCGGCCGCGCCCCTGCCCCAGGACGCGCGCAGCTGGGACCCTCGCCCTGCCCTCTCGCCAGCGCACACACCCACCCCCCCGGTCCCCCTCTCAGCGCGAGCGCGCACACGGCACCGCTCGCCAGACCCCCCCCCAAAACTCGCTCAAGTACGAGACCTCACAACAGAAATCCGAAACGGGACCGAAACGTCCCCACTGCGCAGAGCGGAACAGCGAGAGAGCCGGACGGCACCCGCATCCTCATCATCCTCATCACCATCAACACGATTCACGCCGTCATTAGCCCTGTTGTTCCCCGGACAGCTGGCTTCAAGACACTGATCTGCAGGAGGGCACGACGACGCCAACGTGTGAACTCGCCTGCTCGCTCTGGAAAGCACCCAGTCGCTGCCAGTCGCGAGCCTGGGTTCGTCGCCGTGTGTCGTGTTTTACCCTAATCCCCGCCTGCTGTGGGTATTCGCTAGCAGGACGCGGCTTGGGTCTCTCCGCGGCTGCGTGCGCCCCGGAGCCGGGGTCGGGGCTGAGGAGAGCAGCTCGGGGTCGCCCTCACAAACTTCCAGCCGGAGACACTCACGTCTTCACCCTCACCTCCCGAGGCACACCCCACAAGCCCCTCTTCACTGAAGTGCGAACTCATTCCGCAGCACAGGGCGAGAAAGCCGGACCGCCACGCAAGGAGGCGAGCGCACAGGGACAGGTAACCCCCACCCGGACTCGGGACCGACAGGCGCGCACGGAGGTGGACAGAAGTTAAACCGCTCACCTACTTCATTCACAAGACGGGTGCTTCATCCTATTGCGCTCTCTCGCACGTCTCTGAGCGGCGGAGTGATCAGGGCGACGCTGGAAAGCGAAATAAAAGGGAAGAGGGGCGAACCGCAGCCAGTGCCTGCTCCCATTATCCGCCTGCTACATTGTTCGGCACTGGCCGAGACTGGGCGGAGGGGAGGGCGGGGCCTCCTGGGGGGGGGAGTGGGCGGGGCCAGGCCCCTCCCAGCCGCCTCTCCTTCCCGCCGCAGCCGAAAGCCTCCTCCGAAGCCCCGCCCCCCGAAAGCGGCGGGGTGGGCGCGGCCTTGTACGCAACAACCAATGAGCTCTGTACTACCAGCTGGAAGTCGTTAATTATTCATAACCCCGCGGCCCGCCTTCCTAATTGTCATTCACCCCCTCCCCACCCACCTCGCGCCACCTCCCCACCACCTCGCGCCGCAGCTGGAGATAACAGATGGGCCCGGGGCGCGCGCCTGCCTGCCACCTTGTACCGATTCCACCATCGAAATACACCAATAATAATAATAATAATAAAATAATAATAACGCGTGTGCTGCGCTCAAGACTCGGTAGTGTTGGCACTCTTAACCGAATCCAAGTAGAAACCGTCGAAGACTACACTCCTTAAAACGCCTAACATTTTAATAACAACATCAAAAACTTACAAAAAACACGCGCTAAGGGGATGTCGCATCTAATCTTTGCGAGATGCGGTTATTTATATCTAGGAGAATTAACAAACGACTTTAAAGATGGGCTGCTAAACTGACATTTCCCCGACATTCCTCTTGTTTTTAATCGCCTCAAATCTAATCAAACATTGCAACAAAAATAAATGCAAAAGGAGTTCCTGGCAGAGTTCCAGCGTTACAGTATATACAAATGTCTTTCTTAAATCGGCAGCCAGTGAGTCAGTAATTTGTCACTGCCGGCGAAAACGGCTGTGAAAAACGTTCCCCAGGTGATCAATTATCTCAGATCACCTATTTCGCGCAGTTTCAGTAGCGACTACCACAACACTTCACTTTGCACGACTCTCCTCAAGGTCTCGTTATAATTCCTATAATTAAACCCAGCACCCCTCCCCCCTTCCAAAGGTGCGAATCTGTTTTAAAAGGATTAAGGCGTCCTAATTAAATACCTTCAAACTTAACAGGTCTAAACTACTGTGATGGAAGATGGGGGTGTTGGGGAATCAGGCTGAAGAGAATCGTCCCCACGCCAGGGCAGGCTGGAGGGGACAGCCATGCTGCCCATGAACCACTCTGCCTGGAGGGGCAGGGGCGATGGGCGATGGGCGATGGGCGATGGGCGATGGGCGATCCGCCGGGCAGAGAAGAGTGGGAACTGACCTATTCTGGAGAACTGGGGGACAGGAAGGGGGTGTGGGAATCCAGAGAGTGAGAGGCAGAGGAAGAGGAGAGAGTGTGAGGCAGGAGTGAGAGGAAGAGG
Organism: Atractosteus spatula; assembly: GCF_055471065.1. Lineage (NCBI taxonomy): Eukaryota > Metazoa > Chordata > Actinopteri > Semionotiformes > Lepisosteidae > Atractosteus > Atractosteus spatula. Next base: position 2,580,224 of record NC_142707.1, read on the forward strand.
AAGAGGAGAGAGTGTAAGGCAGGAGTGAGAGGAAGAGGGGGGTGATGGTGTGCGATACTCCATGAAGACAGACTAGACTGATTTCACATGAACAACAAAGAGACGGGATTTGGTGAGAAGCGGACCGAGGGAGGCAGAGGAAGGAGAGAGGGAGGCAGGCCCGTGGTGATAAAGGCTCCCAGAAACAGCAGATTCCCTCGCAGCTGATAAGAGCACTGGCAGGGCTGACTCAGGCCTTCCACTGCCGACACAAAGTTTCACAACAGCCCAGAACACCCTGCTCCTGCCCCCCCCCCACCGCAAGCTGCGCCAGGAGACGCCCCCAGCCAAGAGCCAGGAAAAACACGATCGCCTCGGATCCCGACCAAGGTCGGAGCGCGGGGACGCATCCTGCCCCTGCAAGTGTAGATTCTGCAAATCCCTGTGTTTCACTTCCTTTCTGTGACTCAGGCCAGGCCGGACACCGGTCACTGGTTACTGGCCAGGCCGGACACCGGTCACCGGTCACCGGTCACCGGTCACCGGTCACCGGTCACTGCACAGGCCAGACAGCCACCCTGGGGCCCCGGTCACTGCACAGGCCAGACAGCCACCCTGGGGCCCCGGTCACTGGCCCAGGCCGGACAGCCCCCCTGGGGCCCCGGTCACTGGCCCAGGCCGGACAGCCCCCCTGGGGCCCCGGTCACTGGCCCGGGCCGGACAGCCCCCCTGGGGCCCCGGTCACTGGTTACTGACCGGGCCGGACAGCCCCCCTGGGGCCCCGGTCACTGGTTACTGGCCGGGCTGGACAGCGGCCCTGGGGCCCCGGTCTCCGGACATCCGCCGGTGAACCTGCTGTGATCTCCCTGGCGCCCCTCACCATGACGCTCGGCTGAGCGCACAGGCAGAGGCGGTTACTGGAATGCAAACAAGGGACAGAACCGGTTTTTCCGCCCCCAGCCAGGGACAGGGCGCTGGGAAGAGGAACACGGGCGGCCGGCTTGTTTCACGTGTGTGTTTAATAAACGGTTTGGAACAGCACACCTGCTCCTGGCCCTGCTGGCGCCGGCGCTGGCGCGCGACCCCCGCCCCTGCCAGGGGGAACAGGCCCCAGCTCCTGTTGGAGAAATCCAGGCCTTATCCGGGATGGCACTGCGGGGAAAGAGAACGTTTGCTCGCGCTGCCCAGCGCCAGACCGATCCGAGTGGTTCTGAGCACCATGGCCAGGTCCCCCTCTCTCTCTCCCTCACTTCCCGGCCCCCCGAAGACACAGAGAGCACCCGTGTGAGAGAGAGCCCCCTGTGTGTGTGTGTGTGTGTGTGTGTGTGTGTGTGTGTGTGAGAGACAGAGAGAGCACCCGTGTGTGTGTGTGTGTGTGTGTGTGTGTGTGAGACAGAGAGAGCACCCGTGTGTGTGTGTGTGTGTGTGTGTGAGACAGAGAGAGCACCCGTGTGTGTGTGTGTGTGTGTGTGTGTGTGTGAGACAGAGAGAGCACCCGTGTGTGTGTGTGTGTGTGTGTGTGTGTGTGTGTGTGAGACAGAGAGAGCACCCGTGTGTGTGTGTGTGTGTGTGTGAGATAGAGAGAGCGCCCGTGTGTGTGTGTGTCCATGTGTGTGTGTGTGTGTGACAGAGAGAGCGCCCGTGTGTGTGTGTGTGTGTGTGTGTGTGTGTGTGTGTCTGTGTGTGAGACAGAGAGAGTGCCCGTGTGTGTGTGTCCATGTGTGTGTGTGTGTGTGTGTGTGTGACAGAGAGAGCGCCCGTGTGTGTGTGTCCATGTGTGTGTGTGTGTGTGTGTGTGACAGAGAGAGCGCCCGTGTGTGTGTGTCCATGTGTGTGTGTGTGTGTGTGTGTGTGTGTGTGTGTGTGTGTGTGACAGAGAGAGCGCCCGTGTGTGTGTGTGTGTGTGTGTGTGTGTGTGTGTGTGTGTGTGAGACAGAGAGAGCACCCGTGTGTGTGTGTGTGTGTGTGTGTGTGTGTGTGTGAGACAGAGAGAGCACCCGTGTGTGTGTGTGTGTGTGTGTGTGTGTGTGTGTGTGTGTGTGTGAGACAGAGAGAGCACCCGTGTGTGTGTGTGTGTGTGTGTGTGTGTGTGTGTGGGCGAGGGCTGCGGTGCCACAGTGCTGACTCGCGCGCTGCTCTTTCATGCCAATGCTGTCCCACATTCCCCAGCCCCCGGAGGCTCCCTGCCCTCCGCACATGGCTGGACCCCAGCCCGGCCGCGCGCCCCCCCCGGAGCGCCCCTCTGCACATCAAAGGCAGCGCCTCTGTGCTGCAGCGGAAGCCGGGAGACCCCCTCGCCGTCCCAGAAAGCCCCCTTTGTGTCATCAATGGCTCCACTGTGGCCCAGGCTGACCTCTGACCCCCCTGGCCGCAGCCCAGTTTCCAGCACGTGAAGACGCCCAACAATACGCCCTTCTCCACATCCGGAGATCGGCCGCTGGCTTCTGGACGCCCTCCCGCGCTGGGCTGAAGGGGTTTCTAGATGTGGGGTTTTAGTTATTCGGTTTGAATTTTGGGTCACGCTTTAAGAGTAATGAAGGCTCATGTCAACCCAGGCACAGCGGGCGTCTCCAGCTGAGAGTTGAAGAGTATACACCTACTGTAAGCTGCTCGCCAATTCACATCAGCTCCTACATTTCTTCTGGACCTGCTGTGACTTTGGGGTGTCCTGTCAGCATGGTATCTGCTGACATGAACAGACTGCTCTTACGACAAGCAGCTCCACCCGAAATAGCTTCTGTAGAAGTGGCTCTCACACATGCCCGCACACACACACACACGTTTAGAGCAGTAAACACAGTGCAGCCTGACTCCAGGGCGAATTATCATGTCTCACAGGTGCCGATGGCGTAAGACAGCTGTGTGCACAGGGTACCAATTATACCGCTGCTCCCTTCGCTGACACTCGCTATTACACAGCCTGTAATCTGCGCTGGAACCCCAGCGCTCGGAGAGAGAGAGGAACAGAGTAAGGGAGAGCAGTGAAATACTGGCTCTTGGTATAAAGCAGCGACCAGAACTTCTGTCACCAAAAAGGGCCCTGCTGAGCCCAGAGCTGAGCCCAGAGCTGAGCCCCCTCAGCCAGCTGGTCCTGAAGCTCACAGCACTGAGCCACACAGACACCAGCCAGCCACACGACAGCTCTGCAGAAACGCCACAGGTCAGAGCCAACCACATCACAGCACAGATCAAACATCAAGATCTCACCCGCTGGAGGACACACCAGCACAATACAAACTGGAACGGTACTGGGCAAACGACAGCAAAGAGAAACAGACAGCCTGGACACAGAAACTAGACACAGAGGGACCTGGCTCAGTGATTACTGGCTGGACAGAGACTGGACACAGGCAGACCTGGCTGTCCAGAGAGGACAGGCTCAGTGTCCACAGCCTGGGCATAGAAACTGGACACAGACAGACCTGGATGCCCAGAGAGGACAGGCTCAGTGTCCACAGCCTGGGCATAGACAGTGGACACAGACAGACCTGGCTGTCCAGAGAGGACAGGCTATGCTCCCCCTGCCAGTGGGGAGAAGCAGAGCCAGAGATGCACTTTCAGCTGCCTTGTGAGAAATACTCTGGGATCAGACAAACATTCTTCCCTAAAATATGGAATCTAATTCTCACACCTGCCAGAATCAGAACATCTTCCTGTCCTCCTGGGAGAGGAAACTCAGCCCTGATCTCCTGTCACAGCCTGAGAAACCGAGAGCGAGCCTCTCACACAATAATGTTTTTTTTCTTGTTGCAAGTGTCCAATAATGATATGTTTTTTTGTAAATGTCTGTAAATGTTTTGCTAATTGTTACCGTTTTGGCAACACTCGCTCGTTGGTCATGCCAACACAGCTCTCGAATTCGAGAGGGAGAGGGGGAGTGGGATCGGGAGGGGGAGAGAGTGCTGAAAAGCGAGGGAAGGAGACAAAGGGAGGGAAGCGAGAGGGAAAGGCGAAGCAGACAGAGGAAGAGAGACGAGCGAATTCCAGCACACAGCAGCGTATTGTTCCCGACGGGAACACACTGCACGGCTTCGGGGAGGAAAAGCATGAACATCGGGCGCAGGTTCTCGCACGGACTGTGCAGGTCAATCAGGACAGCACGGCGCGCTCAGCCCCTCACAATCCACTCCTCCACGCCGAGGGGACGAGCGCGTCCTGTGACCTGTGCTGACTGCCGCCTAACTGGATAATTACTGAGCCAGGGGCAGATTTAATTAACCACTTAATATACAGCACGGGGCCGGCGAGGGAGGCAGGGAGAGATGTTAACTGTTAATGCATCTGCGTGGGTTTTTTAAGCCACTGAAGTGCTTCAGCAGCACTGGGCCTCTGGGCCTCCATCGCGACAGCGAAACAAAGGAAGAACAAGATCTTCCAGAGGCAAGCTCGTCTTCAGGGTGCGATACACCTGGTCGCCTGAAGCGCTACACCGCGACACGCCGTGGGCTTTCCCTACTCTGGCCAGCGCGTTCGCTCGGGAGGTAACTTCAGTCTGGCCAGAAACACACTTGCAGGATCTGTTAGAGGACATCAAGCAACAAGAACAAGCGGTCTAAAAGAACAGGCTACCAGCTGGACTAGATACTTTCACAGCCCGGTCCTGCCACGGCCAGCACGCTGAACTTTAACCCTGAAAGACAGCAGACACCTGCTCCACCTGGAGTTCCACAGAAACGCCCCGGGGCTCCACAGAAACTGGCCAGACAAGGTATCCGACCAGCCCTGGGCACTTCCCCATGATCACACAGTCCACAGTCCGCAGTCCAGTGGGCTCAGACCCCTGACAGGTGCCCACCTGGCCAGCTGGCACAGAGCCTCTGTGAGCTGAGCAGCTATGACGTCCAGCTGAAGCAGCGGGCACACACCTCACGAGCTGGACCGGTCCAGAACCCTGCCCAGAGGTGCGAGCTGGACTGGTCCAGAACAGGATGCTGCCGAGGTACAGGCTCTGTGAACCGAGCCGGGAGGTGGACACAGGCTGGCCAGAACTCCTAGAGACCAGCGAGGGGCGTGGCCAGCAGGGAAGCGAAGACGCAGACACTCACGACTGGAGGGAGCAGGGCTGCTGGCTGCCCCCGCCCAGGACAGACACACAGCTGCACACACCAGCCCAAGCACATCCACTTCCATGCCCTAGAGACAGGTTCTGCAAGCAGAACTGCGCCGAGATGTCTACCTTGTCCTGATAACGCCGGTGTTCAGGTCTGTACAAGGATCTCACTGGTCTCCTGTTTGTCGGCTCACCCCCTATGCACTGACAGATCACAGCTGCAGGCCAGTGCGTGCAGTCCTGTCCACTCAGTCCCCCTCTTATGAAAGACAGGGAGACGGTAATGTGTCAGGAAAGGCACCGTCTGTTCAATTTTAGGGCTTTGGCGACACTAATTAATCAGTCAGGCCAATAAAGAGCTTTGCCTCTGAGAGAGGAGGTGGGTGGGGGAGATTACAGCACTGCTTATATCAATATCAGTGGGGGTTACTGGACCACTTCAAATAGGGGTGGGGAACTATGTTTCTTTATACTGGGGCGTAGGGCCTCAGTACTGGGAGACAGGCATCACAGTGTAATTCAGACAAGTAAGAAGAAAGCTTAGTGTTGTCACATTGCGTGCAGTGCATGAGAAGCTCCATCAATACTTGTATTGTCAAGCACATGAAGCAGACACAAGGAGGGGAGGGAGAGAGAGACGGGCAGAGGGGGTGTTTGCGAACGCTATGCTCTCCCAGAGTTCCCGTGTTTGCTCTGCCAGGCGGCCGGAATGCGTGAGGGAAGAGGGGCGAGAGGAGAGCTCCCGTGTTGACAGAGAAAACACCGCCAAGGGCAAACACTCCCCGAGGAAGAGAGCGGACAGGAGAGAGAGAGAGAGAGAGGGGAGGAGGGAAACAAAAGAGGTGAGCAAGACCAGGAGAACACAATAGGGAGGGTAAACAGGCTTGCTCTGACAGCGCCGTGGAGAGAGGAGTGACCCAGGTCGTGGCTCGACACTGGATATTGTCAACCAAGAGTGATCCGATACTGCCTGAACAGTGCATGGACACCAGAGACTCCCCTGTCACACTAAAATCATCCAATCCAGGTTTCACTGCCAGCTGTACACTCTTCTGCACAAGCCCACACGCACACCCTGCTGCACGTTTCAGTTCTGTTACCTTATTCTTAGTCAATCTGCTCTTTCACTTCTCCCATGACCTGAAAATACTAAGCACATTATATCTGCTTTCAGGGTTTGTCAGCGCAGTGTGTACAGGAGGCCAGCACCTCAGCACACACCCTGAAACGGATCGAAGATGTGCTGGAGTAGGAATCGGACCAGTCTCCCAGACAAAAACCCTGGACTGGGTAACCAGAGGACTGGAGCTGGGAATCTCCCAGGGTCCTGCAGCTCCAGTCCTGGAGGCCGACGGGTCCTTTCCAGGTTTTTTCTCCAGCAGAGCTCAATCAGTGAGCGTGCTCACCGGGACACTTCGACTGCCCTGCTCAAGCCCCAGCTGTAACCCTGCAGACCGGCGCTTAGCTGCTCCTCTGCAGGCTGAGCCCCTCTGTCTGGGGGCTGCTCCCTAATCCGCCTGTGTGGCCGCAACACTCTTTTTCACAGCTCTAATCCGAAAGGATCAGCCGAGAAACCCGAGCCCAGTCGACCCACAGCAGCCTCCTCCTGACAGACTCGCACTGCCTGCTGCGGTCCTGCTCTCATCTTCACCGTCCTGCTGAATACGGACTTGCGTCTAAGTGCGCCCAACCCCAGCGCGTGCAGAGTAAACGCCCCTAGATCGGCCCGCATTCTGGTGCACGGTAGAGCTGATGAAGTCCCCATGACAGTCTGAATAAGGGATGACAATAACCTGATTAAACATTAACACAAAGACGTAAGATGTGCTTGGATCACATGATTAGCAAAATGACCGAGCAGTAAATATCCTCGTGCGAGTAAGGCTGGGAACCCGGCGATTCAGTCCTCCGCACGCAGTGATGTCGTCTCCTTGTTGCCCGTAACCTGGCCCATCCAAAACGCAAACAGTCTTTTCCAGCCATTCCATCACGGATCGGCTTGTATGCTGGGGATCGTGGTCTTGCTGGATGACCCATTTTCTGCTCGGCTTTCAGAGGATGAATGGAGGCCCTGATATTCTCCTCTCTGTTCACTGACACAGCGTTGAATTCATGCTTCCGTCAGGGATGGCAGGCTGCCCAGGTCCCAAACCAGCAGATACTCCCAGCACCGCGCTTGGCACTCAGGGTGAGTCTTGCTCCTGCAGGGCAGCGTCTGCTTTGCGCTACACAAAGCGCACAAAATGCTTCTCATTGTGGTCAAAGTGTTACTTTGAGAACATTCTGCCAGGGGTCTTGTGGGGCGTCCAGGTGCTCTTTGGTGAAGCCGAGACAGGCTGTATCGTTCTTCCTCGCTGTCCTCCCAGTCCTCTTGCGACGGTGGAGGTGTGAAAACTGTCATTAGTGGTCTGCAGGTCCTTAGATGGGACTCCCCGGATGATTGCCTGGGCTGCTCTTGGGGAGATCTCAACAGTACAACCCGTCCTTTGGTCTCGAATATTTCCCATTAGCAGACTGTTTGTCTGACAGCGGATAGATGGAGCCTCTTACGTGTCTCCATGGTTTTGTAACCCTTTCCAGACTGCTGAGCATCAGCTACTGCCTTTCCCGAGGTCCTGTTGAAATCTCTTTTGATCAGGGCGAGACAAGTGTCCACCAGCCTGCGTGGAGAAGCCCAGGCTGCCCAGACGCAGTCCCTGTGTACCTGTTACCCGATTCCTTAACCACCTGATCCTCCTCTCTAGTAAACTTGAAGGAACACTTATTATCTGATACACGTTGCTTCTTAATTATTCCGTTTTTCTACTTCATATAAAAGACTATTGCAATGGTAAATAGAAAAAAAAACTTGAGGTTATTTAAGAAAAGATCAGTTCCGTTTCGAACAAGACTGGAAGACTCTCTAATTGATATAATTATACTGGAGATACACCATCGTGTTCTCTCCACTGCAGACTTCTTTCCCAGCTGCAGGCTCTTGTACAAACTGTGCCGACTGTGGAAAAACGGCACATTGAGCTCAGTGTGCTTTAGCTTCGTGCAGGTAAGCACACGCACTCACAAAGCCAACAAGCACGGAATTAACTGCCACTGCTGGATCATAGGAAAACCAGGAGTGCAGCAGGAACAGATCCCTCTTCCTCTGACCCTCTCACAAGAGGACCCTAGTCTAGAATGAGCTCTCCTGCCCGAAAGGAAACAGGGTGGAAAAAGCTTGTAAGGCAGATTTTTCCAAAACAAAATGGGCCACTTCCCCACCATCCCCCCCCCCTCTCTCTCTCCCCTACCCCTCTCCCCCCCTCTCTCTCGCCCCTGCCCCTCTCTCCCCCTCTCTCTCGCCCCTGCCCCCTCTCTCTCCTACCTCTCTCCCCCCTCTCTCGCCCCTGCCCCCCTCTCTCTCCTACCTCTCTCCCCCCTCTCTCGCCCCTGCCCCTCTCTCTCTCCTACCTCTCTCCCCCCTCTCTCGCCCCTGCCCCTCTCTCTCTCCTACCTCTCTCCCCCCTCTCTCGCCCCTGCCCCTCTCTCTCTCTCTCTCGCCCCTGCCCCTCTCTCCGCTCCCCCTCTCTCGCCCCTGTCCCTCTCTCTCTCGTCCCTGCCCCTCTCTCTCTCGCCCCTGCCCCTCTCCCCTCTCTCCTGTCTGCTGGTGTAGACTGGTGTGACCAGTGTGTCAGGACAGCGCTGTACACATTTGCATTCTCGCAGCGCAGACAAGGCAGAGTTTTGCATACCTGTGTGCAGGTGGTAGCACACCAGAGAGCACGCTGACTGCTGCACACACACTGCTTGACAGTGAGGCACAGCAGCACCTCTCATCGAGTTCCTGTTCCCTTCGACACACACACACACTGCAGGGTGCAGCCAGCTGCAGTAAATGTACACAGTTCTATCAACCTTCGTCATCATTTGCTCACAACCTTCTCTCTATGGCAGCACAGCCGCGCTGCCACTACTGTCAGCAACAGGAACCAACACGAAATCCAGGACTGGGATTCCAGCCGGTGGCCACAGGTGCCTCTGTGGTCACTGACCTTAAATGGCCCCTGTGGCGGGTGTGCTCATCAGATAACGGCGCTGACAGGAAGAAAGGCAGATCTCCTGAACTGCACACCAAAGGAAGATGGAGTGAGATAAACCTGCATGAGTGTCTGGTGTGCGCTGGTCAGAAACACTGTCCCAGGACAGTAATGCTGGGCACTGAAGACACTGGCAGTGAATGAAGCTGATGTTTGCCTTGGTGAGGATTTACTGACAGAAGGTGGTGGGGCGGAGCGCTGGCTCTGTGGCCCAGGATCTGCGCCTGTGGCTGGAAGGTTGCTGGTTCAAATCCCGCGGCCGGCAGAGGAATCCTACTCCGTTGGGCCCCTGAGCAAGACCCTTCACCCAAACTGCTCCAGGGGCGCCGTGTAAATGGCTGACCCTGCGCTCTGACCCCCAGCTTCTCTCCCTGTCTGTGTGTCTCATGGGGAGCAAGCTGGGTTCTGCGTAAAAAGACGAATTCCTAATGCAAGAAATTGTATAGGGCCAATAAAGTGATCTTATCTTACTGTTCGCTCTGCTTAAAAGAAACCAGGGCTCAGTTTTAAGAGCTGTGGGACACCAGAAGCGACCAAATTTTGCTCAGCGATCGAACATTAATTATAAATTAGCTCTGGCTCCTGGCAACTGCATAGGCAGCGCCATGACGAGATTCCTCAGCGTTATGATGCAGGTTCCATCGCAGGCTGCTCGTTGCCAGGCAACCACACAAACAGTGGGACTCCCACTTCCCGAAATGGCTATTCGCTACCAGATTTGGCAGAGGAGCAACAAACACTGCCGCCGCCCCAGGAATGTTAATTTCTTGCCCTGCACAGACCCTCTTACTGCGACGCACACCGACACAAACGCACACCCCTTCAGGTCTTGTCAGGCTCCCCGACACGAGCAGAACCCCCCCAGCGGCGCCCTGGCCCACACACCCTGGCCGCTGAGGATGCTGGGTACCCCGAGCAGGAGACGCAGGTGGGAGACGCGCAGGGGGTGGAGCGAGCGAGCGGGTCGGCGATGGGGCAGCCCCTGTCCGCACGCCGGTCTGCTCCTCTCCCTCCCCCCGTGCAGACGCAAGGTCCACGATCAGTTCCTGCTCACCTCGCCTGCTTTGAAACTGGCTGGGCCAGCGACCGGAGAAGACAGGGGGCGCAGGGGCCGTGCTCCAACTCCGAGGCGCAAGAGAGACGAGGAGTGAGTGATGGTGACGAGCAACAGCGCACCCTGCTGGCCTGGGGAGGGAAGGGGGCCTGCAGACATGGCCGCCGCACGCAGTTCTGAATGGCCTCCTCTCTAACATTCAGAGAAACTCCCCATCCCTCCACTCTCCAGCAGGGGGCAGCCTGCCTACCCAGAGACACTGCGAGGAGCTGAAAGTATTCAGTCCCTGCAGTCTGCACAGGGTGTCCAAGCCAACACCAAGGGTGATTACAGCTGAGCGGGGGTTCACCGCGAGGGTCGGGGTCCAGGAACGAGCATCAGGGTTAGTTTTCAGACTCGAACCAGTCAGTGCTTTTCTGACAGCTAGGGCTAAGGTAGAGCACATGCACAAAGACAAGCTGATGCAACACAGGAGGAGGAGGAGGAGGAGGAGGGAGATCCACAGTGGACAATGGTGGGGTTTTTCATCCAGAAGGCAGCGTTCCAGAGCGCAGGGCGTTGTGTCATCAGAATGTGACGTCACCACGAGTCAGAGGGCCAGGACAGGCTGGCACCGACAGCCCGCCGTGCGGGTTCATCCCCGCAGGGCCAGCAGGCAGGGCGAGAGAGACAATGGGAGGAAGAGAGGAAGAGCGAGGGCTTCCGCCAGAGACCGCGAGCGGGCGGAAAAGTGCCGGAGCGGAGCGGAGGAGACGCACCCTGGACAGACCCCGAGAGCAGAGCAGCCCAGCCCGCACTCAGGCCGGAGATCAGAGTTTATCAACCAGGCGCGGCTCTAATCCGGGAGGAGAGTAATCCTGCAATCTGCTGGAGTGGCGCGGCGCGGAGGGGATTAGCTGCTGGGGCCGGAGAGGAGATAAGAGAGTGAACGAGAAGGGGAGCCGGAGACCCCCTCTCCCCCCGTCTCTCACCCTCGCACTCAAACCCAAGCGCAGCTGTATTGCCAGGGGAAAGCAAGACCAGTTTCAAAACAAAAACCCCAAAAAACAGTGCGAACGAAACTGAATCTCTCTCTCTCGCTCTCTCACTCTGCATCTCCCCCATCCTGGAGATCCAGCGGTGGCAGCTGTGCCGTTCGAGTGCAGAGTGAGCAGCAGCAGCGCAGGACGCACTCCCCCCCCCCGCCACACACTAATCTCTCCGCGGACAGCGCGCGCGTGTGTCTTTAATCCTGCAGTGGGAGCGTGACAGTGCTGCTACCCTGCCCCCCCCCCCCCCCCAGCTGGGGCCTGAGAGTGCCCATGAACACACCGGTGAGCCGGACCTCAGGAGGACAGAGCCCGTGGAGACCCTGAGGGCTGGCTTCTTTAACACGCGCTCACAGGGACAGAACAGTCCTCAAGGCCATACGTGGCTGTTAACTTACAGTCATCTGAACCTGCAACAGAAAGCAGGCAGCTCTGCTGTGACAGTGCAGGTCCTGTGGACTCATCGCCTAACAGCAGTCAGGAGGCCATGCTGGACCCCACCGTGAGGGGCAATATAGGTCAGCACACGCAACACATCCAAGAACATACATAATACATCCAAGAACAACATCCAACGCATACAAATGTGTCCACATGCCCACAGGGGTCAAGGGGCATCTTTCTCTCTCAGGCTGTGACTCAAACCAGTCACTGTGTCAGCGAGTCCCCCTGACTATTCGTGTTCTGAGCCGGCCGCTTCAGGGGAGGTCGTGGGCTCCTATCGCCCCGCAGTTGGATCCATTCCAGGATTTCCTCCGAGCCGACGTGGGGCGGGGCAGGGCGGGGCAGGGGGAACAGGGAAGCAGGCAGCCCTGGCCAGCTGGACTCGCGGGGCTCTGAACAGGCGCCTCTCAGTGATCACCCGCCCGAGACCTGGAGCACTCGGCACACCTGACCGAAGTCGGGGTGAAGCCTGAGACAAGGTGGGGGGGGGAGCAAACAGCTCAGGACAGCGCTTTCACCGGCGAGGATGCAGGGAAACGTCCTCGCTCCTCACCTGACCGCTCTGATACGAAGGCTCTCAGACCTCCCAGGCTGAAGCAGTGCACCCCTTTCCCCACAGCGGAGGCCGGCGTGCACCCCCCTCCGAGAGCCGCTCAGCGCGGACCTGCAGGGACACAGGCCTCATCCTGTCCCACGGCGTCCCGCCAGAACAGGAGCCAATAGCAGCAGCTGATAACCTGGCTTGTTAGCCTTCGGGAACAACTGGGAAACACCTCATCGGGACTCGCGCGGCTGCCGAGTCCCGGGTCGCATTCCACCCTGGGCCACCTGCTGTGTGGAGTCTGCATGTTCTCCCAGGGCCCATACGGGTTTCCTCCCACCATTCAAAGAGCTGCTGGAAGGGGAGCTGGCGTCCCTGATTCTCTGAGGCGTGTGCGTGTGTGCCCGGCGATCGACTGGCATCCCACTCAGTGCAGCCCAGCCCTATACTTACACACGGGCACTGTGACCCTGCCGGGCACAGGCAACTTCCTGTTTTTATAACCGTTGTCGTTCCTATTATCGTTATCATTTACTGGATTTGAGAAGCTGGGTGTGTTGCAGCCGTCTTTATTCAGACCGTCATATCCACTCCCTCACCGCACTCTTCTAAAGAACAGCAGCAAGACAACCGCTCTCTGATGGCTGACACGTTCAGACAGAGCGGGACGAGGAGCGGATCCGTGTGTTTCAAAACGCCCTTCTGACTTCTGTCGCCCGAGCGTATTTTGCGAATTTAGTGTGCATTTGACTCGTTTCCGAGGTGAAGATAACGTTTCACGAACTCTAGCTGTGTGACGGGAGGGGGAAACGAGTCCAGTACACCTGTTAGGTCAGTGTGAAATGAGACAGAAGGTTAATTCGGCAGGAATTCGCGGGTCGTCAACGCAAACGTACCAAAATGATCGTGACAAGCTTGACGTATCCAGCACCTGACGGCTGGGTTAAAAATGAATAACTGCCGTGCGGCGGAGCCCTGCTGTCAATCTCTGACAACGCCTGCCTCGGAACCACAGTGGGCCGGAGAGAGATGTGAGGAAAAGGCGACATTTTGGACCCGTGAAACTGTCGAGGATGGCGACGACCTCTCGAGCACAGGGCACGGGGGGGGGGGCGACTGCGCGCGAGCTCCCGGCATTGCGACCCCCCCCCCGCGTCAGGTCCGAACCACCCGCGAACCAGCCCCGACACGACGCCGCCGACGTGCCCGCCCCACACAGCTGTTTCACAAAGAAAAACCGAGCGGCTGCGGCCGACCGAACCGAACTTCCCCGGGCCCTGCTGGAGTCGGGCTGCAGAGCTCGCCTCTCCTTCAGCACCAGCAGTTAGCCCATCCACTCTGGCCAGAACCTAGGTCCGTTTTCTGATGTTTCACTGCAAATAACAAAGCAACTCAAAGATTCCAAGGGGGTGACTTTCTATCGAACTGTTTCCTTATCAGACTTGCGGTGTTGTTCGTCTAAACGCCACCCGCTTCAGGACAGAACCACCACGGCCGACCGCAGAGGCACCAGGTAGCAGATCTTAAATATCAACAACGTTTGCATCAGAAATCCACCCCCCACCCCTCCAACAAAAAGCTGTTCGCTCCAAGACCGGGCGAAGCTTTTATCTCCTGGAGATCTTTCCGAGACCTCTCAACGGGACGGACATCACCGGCAAAGCGGCGCTGATGCTGGTGGTTACAGAACAGGTCCAGAGATACGGGACCGCCTGCGCTGTTCGCTCCTGTACAGGTCTGGTCGGGACGGGTCTCGCCTGGCCTCGATGACGCCGCGCTCAGCGCGCTACGGACACCGAGAACCCCCGAGCGGTCCGGTCCGGTCCGAGAGCCGGCACGCCCCTGCTCTCCGGACCGGCTCGGTCCAGCACACAACGACAACAGTAAGAACCGAGTCATGAGGTAAAGGCTTTGAGACAAAGTAATTCTCTGCGGCTAGAGCGCGGAACTAGACTTCTCTACCCAGCCATCGAGTAAGTAATAACGGGTCCCCTCTCAGGGCAAGGAGGGTCCGTGTGGCCGAGCCGAGCTTTGAACCCGGAACCTGCTGCCCGGGTAACTGGGCCATCTGGAGTAGCCTCACAAAAGCTCGGGTTTGGGCTCGACAGCGGCGCTTGCTGACGTTCAAAGGAGCACAACCCCGAACTTATATATTTTTTTAAAAAGCCCCTGCTTGCTCGAAAGCAATTCACGGATTGTGTTTCACGGGGGTTCACGGCGCGACGAAGGCAGGGGATCTGGGAAGATGAGGAGGTCGGCGCTCACCCACAGAGCTTCGGAGCAGGACCCGAGGGGAACATCACCCTCCAAAACCGCACCAACAGCTCACTGTCCCAGGGCCGGACCCGTCCTGCAGCGTTACCCGAACCGAAGACGGGTTTCTCAGGTGCGGGTCCCGGGGCGGCGCTCTCCGGCACCTGCCCCGGCATCGCCCCGGTACCCGCCGGTCTGGACTCGGGCCGGTCCGACAGGCACGAACCGTCCCGACTCGCCGCCGAACTGCTGCCCTCAGGAGTTGGCGGGGGGGGGGGGGGAGGCTGAGCGCCTGATACCGGACTGGAGAGAATTCTCGCGCGGAGGAATGCGGGGTCTTCTCGTGTTTTACGAAGACAAAATAAAACGTATGGTCAGAGACGACACGGGGACGTCCACGGCTCGGGGCGTCGTACAGCGCAGAAAACCAGCGCAGGGTGTCGACTCGGCGGCAGACACACCTGCAGTCACCTCTGTCTGAAGTTCGTGCGCAAACAGCTGGGACTTACCTCTCGCGCAGCGGACTCCCCGAGCGAGCGCTGGGCTTCCTATCGACGAGCCAGGTGGGCACAGAAGGACATGAATATCGATCATACGGCAATATCGCACCAAGGACCGCAGAAGAGGTCCGGGGGTCTGGCCGGAGGGAGTACTTTCGGACGACACAACAGGTTGCCGACGAGTCCCCTGTCGCAGCTCCAAACTTCCCAAGCGCACGGGAGCCAAACCCACAATGCATTACGCCGTGGGTCACACTGAGGGAGTGTGACCAGGCCCCCTTCCCCGGCAGCGCGAGCAGGCGGAGCGCGGATTGGCGCCGGCCCACAGCGCCACCTGCCGGCCGCGGCGCAGCGGCGCAGCGACGGGCTCCGAGCTTCTCCAGCAACGGACCCGCGCTGTTTCACTATTTTTAACTTCTTATTTTTGAACTTCTTACTTAACGATGAAGTGATCCACAAATACAACATCCGCAATACATTGTAAAATAATTGACAGCTTATTTACAGTAAAATAATTGAAGTAAAATAATGTTCAGCTTTCATCTTTCATGTTTTGATCGTATTATTTTTTTACACACCTGAAGAAGGCTCCACGGCCGAAACGTTGTGTTTTCTCTCTTCTCTTTTCAGCCTGGAATAAACCTGTGACTTGTTCCTTTGCAGCCCACGCCTGCTGACGCAGCTCCCCACCCGAACTCTTATTTTTTGTGTACATAATGAGCTGTTGACATAATGACAGTAGGGGTGGGAAGTTACAACTAAGGAGTGACGCCCAACGTAGGACCGCACTTGGTCATCGGGGGAGGAGAGAGCGATCTCCTCACCAGCCGGATTAAAAGAGCATCAACGGGATTTCATGACCTTGGTTTAAAGGAATGGAACTTGCTCCGCTCGCTGCACTGGGACACTGTTCGGAGATTCGGTTGCAGTGGGAACAGCGCCGCCTACTGCTCCACTGCAGGCATTGCGCGCCAGCAGCCCCCCTGCACAGCAGGTTCTGGGGTGCGGGGGGGGGGGGGAGCGAGCAACAGCTTCACCCATCGGGCTTCAGGGAGACCCGTGGGGACCGGCCCCGAGAGGAACCGAGCCAGCAGCGACCCGTCAGCGACGCGTCCCGGTACGGACCTGGCCCAGCCTTTCGAGCCTCTTTCCAATACTCAGCGCTCTCGCATCTTCAGGAATTACACCTGGGTTGTGGGCGGCACGGCGGTGCGGTTCTGGACCCGGGGTGCTGTCTGTGTGGAGTCTGCATGTTCTTCTCATGTTCATATGGGTTTCCTCCCACAGGCCAAAGACATGCTGGTGGGTTAACTGGCCCCGGTGTGTGTGTGTCTTGCACCCTCCCTTGTGCCCCATTGCTTGCTGGGATGGGCTCCGGCTCCTCTGGGACCCTGAACTGGTAGAAGGGGTCACAGGGTGGAGGGTGAGTGAAGACCCTCATGCCCGGCGGTCCCTGTCCCAGGACAGCTCTTCCGCTCCACTCTCTCGGCAGCTCAGGGATTAGCTGTGGGCAGGTCTGATGCATCGGTGTAGAATTCCTCAGAGCTGTCCCGGGTGACTTTTATTAATCGCCTCCTGTGAGGGGAGGATGAACTCACACGCTGACTCATCACGAGGCCTTCGAGAATGGAGTGTGGAGGGGCCCCTCTTGCCAGCTCAGCGCTGCTCTTCCTTGATAGCGGTGTTTGTGGTAGACGGTAGAGGAGGAAAGTGGAGTAATTTCCCCAGAGATTCACCTTTCCCAGGTGCTGTGCTCCCTGTTTTGGGATCAAATCAATTTCCTCTTTATCTCCTCCATGTCTCCAGAGTGGAACAGCTGGAAGAGCGCTTTACAGGTACTGGGGATCCCCTCCACCACCACCACCAGTGTGCAGCCCCACCTGGATGATGCGACAGCAGCCAAAGTGTGCCAGGACTTTGGGGTAACACCCCTACCTTTTTAGAGAAACACCCTGGGATTTTGAACGACCATGGACAGTCAGGGCCTCGGTTTTACGTCTCATCTGAAGGACGGTGCCTTTTTTACAGTATAGTGTCCCCATCACTATGCTGGGGCATTAGGACGCACACAGACCACAGGGTGAGCGCCCCCTGCTGGCCCCACTAACACCTCTTCCAGCAGCAGCCTTAGTTTTTCCCAGGAGTCTCCCATCCAGGTACTGGCCAGGCTCACACCTGCTGAGCTCCAGTGGGCTGCCAGCTGTGAGTCGCAGGGTGACACAGCTGCTGGCCTGTGCACATTGTCCTTCTCTCCCCCTGCACTCGTACAAGGGATGTAGCAGCAAGCTGAGCTGATTAAGAACCAGTTATTCTAAATTAATTACCAAAGACCAGATTTCCTTCTAGTTGTGCCAAAATGCGAAGGGAGACAGTACATTTCCTACCCTTTGAAGCACAGCTCTCTCTCCAGGGTTTGCAATATTTCATTCAGTTACTGAATGCAGAGAATGCAGCTCCTTTTAAAAGCCGGTTTCTGGGGGTTTTGTCCGACTTGTACAAGTTTCACACACACACAGATCAGTAAGTTTCCTGCCTTCTACTTTAGTCTTAGCCATGGAAACCAAGTTAACTGTGAACGAAAAGAAGGATTTTAAGTTTATTAACAAAACCAAGTTAAATTGACACGAATAAGGCAGGTCGTCACTTTGCAGAACTTTCAAAACGAACTACGTCTCCAACACCGGGAGACTCGGAATGACTCAGGAGCTGGACCTGCCAGATCCCCCTCCGGGCCGCTTCCTGTGGGCTCTGCGCTGGCTCGGCCCGCCCCTCCCTTCCTGAACCGCTCCAGCCGGCCCACGCTGCACAGCTGTGCTTCTGCCACGGGCCAGGGAGCTTCCTCTGGGATGCAGCCATGTGATTTAGAGGATCCATCCAGCCCCTCCGTTCCCAGTCCGAACAAGGACTGCTTCCCGCAGGAAGAGGAGCAGGTCCACCTCCGCGTTGAGCACAGGGAAGACTGTTCTTGCTCCACATGTACAGCACTGCCAACCTGCGGATCTGAAACGCTCCAGTTTACATTCAGCTACAAAACACGAGCACATCGGTCTTCAGATGCCCGCCGGTGAACCGTGGAGCTGCTCTACCAGGGGGAGGGTTCTTCCACTGAGCTCTAACTCCAGATCCTGGGCCTCGCGGCCGACAAGGGAGACGGTCTTGGAGACAGAGCATCCAGTGGGCTCCCAAGTTTCCCGCAGATCTCTGCCTGCCGACTGCCCGGGCTTAGGGCAGCTGCAGGAACGTGCTAGTCTAACAGCATGACGGGAGCCAACCCTGCTTCAGAACAACACACAAACATCTGGCCTCTTCGCCCTGGGCAGCGTCGTGCTGCCCAGCACTTTGACGGTGAGCCTCCCGGAGGTCTCCTGGGGGCCCTGTCCGGGCTCCTGGACAACTGGACAGCGCTCCGTTCTGCCCCAGGATGATCCCGCCTCAGTCTCCAGGGCAGCGAGAGCCCAGTGTCAATCAGAAGGCAGCTCCTGCCAGTCAGTCTGGGAGCAGAGCAGATGCCTGCACATGAATACCTTCATCAGCTTGTTTTTAAAAAGAGTTCAATCACTCTGCCTGCTATATACTATAGTATTATAGTTCTCCATCAGCCTGCATTCTATTATAATACAGCGGTCAATCAGCCTGAATCCTGTGTTGTATTATAATACAGCGGTCAATCAGCCTGAATCCTGTGTTGTATTATAATACAGCGGTCAATCAGCCTGAATCCTGTGTTGTATTATATTGCAGTGGTCAATCAGCCTGAATCCTGTGTTGTATTACATTACAGCCTTCAACATGACAATGGTCGTAGTATCCTCGAATGGAGAAATCAGACTGACAAACTCGATCCAATAACCATGTATTTTGCAGCGGGTGTGAACAGAATAATGGTTATACCATAACTTTCAATTCAGTATATCCCTATCCCAAAATACATGCAGAGATAAACCTGAAATCAAAGGAAATGCATGACAAAAAACACTGAACCACGAACACGTGTAGCTGCTGATTACAGCATGTTTTATTTCGTTAATTAAAATGATAAAGTATTACAAGTAGAATTACAGAGAGAGCCATACAAATGATTTTATAATTAAATTTTAATATATTAATAATACACTTCCTCATTGCTTCTTCTATGATGACCTAGTTCTGCTGCTCGTCCTGTGATCACCATGGTACTCCGACATCCTCAGAGTAGGGTGACAGCACTAGTTGGAGGGATAGCCTATAGCGATTTTATTTATTTTTTAAATAAATCCTCCACATCAGAAATCCACAATTTTAAGTCTTCACTAATCCCACTGCAGTGCTGCTTTACTGCACAAAAGAAAAAAGTCACAACAACCCCTGGAATGGGGGATGGTTTATTATGAACAACAGCTCCACCAAGTGACCACAGTCAGACATGACACCTGTCAGAGCTAAGGCTCAGAACTGCAGTGGCTTTCAGTGTCCACATTCTTCACACTGTCCACCCTCTTCACTGTCCACAGTGTCCATACTCTTCACACTGTCCACACTCTTCACACTGTCCACACTGTCCACCCTCTTCACACTGTCCACACTCTTCACACTGTCCACACTGTCCACCCTCTTCACACTGTCCACTCTGTCCACCCTCTTCACACTGTCCACACTCAGAGATCCCAGCAAGAACAGACGCACCTGACGCACAGTCCAGCTCTTTCTCACACTGACAAGGGTTCTGTTTGATAACAGGACATCCTCAGCCGGGATCATTATCGCAGATCGGAAAGCAGGGAATCTCCAAGGGACGGCCGCAGAGAGCCGGACCAGGAGCAGGCCGTGAGGTGGCCCGTTTCAGGAGAGTTCAGGCTACCCCTGTTATTAGGTAGCTGTATTAGTGTATTAAAATACAAACTGGGTTAAAATACAGTTGTTGCAAAACTAAAAAGCTATTTAGAAGAATAAAGTCTCGGCACAAGTCACTTAATATTGTTTTTAAAATCACAATAAGAAAAGAGGGCTCCCTTCGAGGCTCTGCTCAGACCCACGTGACGTGCCGGAGGAGATAGAGGCTTCGTCAGCTGCAAGACCATACCGGTGTGGGCCTGCCCAACCGAACTGCAGCTGCCTTATCTAGCGCTCCTGGACCTCCTCGGAATCCCACTCGGACATTTCCCCCGATGTTTAGTTAGCCCAATCTTTCCTTACTTCCCACTGACTGATCAACTCGTCAATCCATCGTTACTCCATCTCCATTTCCCCTCCCCCCTGTGTTTTCACTTTTCCAAGTCTGCCTTCCCCATATTGCACCGCTAGGCTGTCTCCCTACTCCTCCTTCTGCTCCTCGTCTCTCCCCTCCTCTTCCTCCTCTTCCTCGCCAGCACAGGTGCCCGGAACGGCGCTGTCCTCTCCCAGCATCCTGCACAGCTCGGCCAGGCGCTGCTGCATTTTGGGGACCCCCGAGAGCTGGGTTTCGAGGCGCAGCTTCTCATCCTGCAGGGAGAGGCGCGTGGAGGCGTCCAGCTTCTCGAACCGCCAGCCCCCCTCGCCGTCGAACTGCAGCAGGTGGGTGTGGTACTTCCTGTGGGGGAAAGGCAGAGCTGCTCGGGCATGACGTGGGAGCAGGAGGGACAGGAGGAGGGGAGGGGACCAGGGGCAATTAGCACCAAGGGTGCAGCTCTCAGGGAGCCAGGAAGCTCCTTGGTTCCCAGTCCTGGTCCAGTGTGACCCACACTCCTGCTGGTGTGTGCTCCAGCCCAGCCCTCAGTTACACCAGCACGCCCTTCACTGACTTGATAACAATACGATTCATTTGAACTGTTGTTCCCTACTCTTATACGTGTTGGAGCTTTAAGCGTCGTGTTTTGTAAGTGAAATAAAATCCCAAATTTGTGACGAGAAAAAAATATTGCAATGAAGTAACGTCTTGGTCCGATAAAGCCGTCAATAATCGAATTAAAGGGGGGCTGCAGTGAAAAGCAGCAGGTGTGGGGGTCACCGGGACCAGGACTGGGACCCACTGATTAAATCTGCCTTTACAGCTGTCAATCTCTCTCAACAGCTGGAGGAACTGTGTAAATGTTGCACGTAAAGCTAACGATGAGCTTCATCAGGCCGTTAACAGCCGAGGTGACATTGTGCTTCACTGTAGTTCAGGTGGGTGGCTGTGTCAGCATGCGTAGTCTGCAAAGGAACAAGTAATAGTAATTTATTCCATGCTGTAAAGACCCTTCTTAAGAAGACTTCACAGCCGAAACGTTGTGTTTTCTCTCTTCTCTTTTCAGCATGGAATAAACCTGTTACTTGTGCCATTGTGCTTCACTGTTCCACTGCTTCAGGAACCCAGCTCCTAGCTCTTCCTGTCTTCCGCTGGACCGCCTGTATGCTGGCCGAGCACAGTAACCTCAGACACAGCAGCCTGGGGAGTGTGAACTGGCCCAGAGTGGTGCGGAGGTGTGCCCTCACTAGTGGCCTCACTGTGTGGTGCAGCCACACCACCACGCACGACAGAGACGCACTACAGAGGGCTGTGGCAACGGCACAGAGGATTGCAGGATGTGATTGACCATCAATCGGTGAGATTCTCACCATCTGCTGTCACAGTAAAGCCCAGTCCCTCATCCAGGATCCCAACTATCCCAGCCTCAAACTGTTCTGCCCGCTGTGCCCTGGCGAGCTCTACCGCACTGTTCAAGCACAGACCCCCAGACTGGAGAACAGCTTCTCCCCTCCTGCAGCGCGTATCCTGAACAGCTCACAGAACTCTCTGCACTCTGCACTTTGCACTTTGAACTTGGACAGCCACATGTGTGTGGTTCTCTACACTGTATTTACCGTTCTGGATGTTACTATTCATTATGTGCCGTTTTGTAACCTACTGACTACATGGTGTGGTGTTGTCTTGTCTGTCGTACTGTCGTCTGTCCTGAGAGATCGGCGCGAATAAGCCTTCTACTGTACGTGTATATATGGAAATCAACTCCTCTACCTCTACCTAAAAGACATGGGATATCAGAACATAAGAACGCATCTGAAAAGGGCGAGACTTCGTACTTTTCCATGTGAACAGTCACTTGACTTTTTAACATTGTGTAGTTCACGCCTGTAGTTCCAATCTAAAACCAGAGTGAGGCGCTGTCTCTGGTTTATGTACATTCGTGTTATTACAAAAAAGGTTTCCGCAGTCCATTTCTTTTCGACAGTAATCGCACTGCCAAGCCAAAGTGATTCAAAACCAAATTACAGCACACTGGACAGAAATGAAGGACCATTAATTAAATCAAGGGTAATATTTCCGATTGATCATGAAGAATCATTCAGCCAGCGGCGCTGCTCTTACCACAGCGAGGGCCGGTGCGTGATGGACAGGAGCGCTATCCCAGCATCCTTCGCAGCCTGAAATATTTTGCCCTCGACATCGATGCTGACGGCGCTGGTGCACTCATCCAGGAGCGCGTACTTTGGCCTGTGCCGAAGAACACAAGGGCAAACAAAGACGACACCATGAGACGCTTCAGCTACTGATTAAGGATAACCTGGTGCCTACAGACATGCGTGTGGACGCACTCGCGCCAGCTTGTAACAGGGCTCATGTGGAGCTGAATCTGCTGCAGGAGGTGACGTGACGTCCTCAGAACCTAGACGCCACTGAAATCTCCCATTGAAGGGAGAGCCAGAGTTTTGGAAAGAGGAATTCTCCACAGAGGTGCCTGTGTGCACCCATGACTGAATCCTGGCAAGGGAAGAGCTCCACATGCACAGAGACGCATGTAGACATGCAGTAAGAGACATAGGCCCACTAAGACACGTCCCCTCCCAGTCACACACAGCCACGCCCCCCACATACACAACCCCTCCCACACAGGTACAACCATGCCCCCCACAGACACATCCCCTCCCACACAGGTACAACCATGCCCCCCACAGACACAACCCCTCCCACGCAGGTACAACCACGCCCCCACAGGCACAACCCCTCCCACACAGGTACAACCACGCCCCCCACAGACACATCCCCTCCCACGCAGATACAACCACGCCCCCCACAGACACATCCCCTCCCACGCAGACACAACCACGCCCCCCACAGACACATCCCCTCCCACGCAGGTACAACCACGCCCTCCTCAGACACAACCCCTCCCACGCAGACACAACCACGCCCCCCACAGACACATCCCCTCCCACACAGGTACAACCACGCCCCCCACATATACATCCCCTCCCACGCAGATACAACCACGCACTCACAGCCACAACCCCTCCCAGTCAGACACAACCCCTCCCAGTCAGTCCCTCACCTGTGGTAGAACATCCTGGCCATGCCCATCCGCTGTTTCTCCCCACCAGAGAGCACGTCCTTCCAGTCACTCTCTGCATCCCAACCTGCAGCCAGAGAGACAGCTCTCACTGCCCAATCCTCTCTTTCCTCTCTTCACTCCTCTTCCTTGCCCAGTGCCCGCCTCCTTCCTCCCTCCTCTTCCTCTCCCAGTGTCCACCTCCCTGCCCTTCCTCTGCCTCGTCTCACCTCCCTCCCTCTCCAGGATGTAGCGCAGGTTGACGATGTTCAGGATGCCCTCCAGGTGGTGGTCAGTGAAGCCCCTCTCAGTCAGCTCCTCGGCGGTGTCTGGGTAGATCACCTGGTCTCTCAGGGTGCCCACGGACATGTAGGGTCTGGGGTGGAGGCAGATTAATCAGGGATTAATACAACACCTGCTTTCAGATCGGTCACTTTGAGGCATCGATGACTAATTCTGTCATCATTTAAGAGTCCGGTGTGATTTTTGAATGGGTCTGATTCTGAGCTGCCCAGAGCAGGCATCTCCACGGCCTCAAGACTTGAAACGAGAAGCAGGACTTGTCTGATCTTTTAAAATATCAGCCTGAGCCCGACCTCTGAGCCCCCTCTTTTCCGTCCGGAGGCAGTGAGTGTTTTGCTCTGGCTCTTTACACCCCGCTGGGACTGTCATCTGTGAATAGAGCTGCAGGCAGTATTATCTCATTCTTATTTGTGCGGCAGAGATGACTCCTTGTCCCAGTGTAGCCCCCCGCCCGCTCTGGGGTCATACCTCTGGGGGATGTAGAACATGTTTTCTGGGGGGGGTTTGCGTAGCACCCCACTGTAGACCGGCCACAGCCCACTCAGGATCCGGAACAGGGAGCTTTTCCCACAGCCGTTCGGACCCGTGATCAGCAGGTGCATGCCCTCCTCCACCTGGACCCAGGGGGGGGGGGGGGGGGAGATCACCTGTTATTTCTTGGCATGGGACAGTATCGCCGTGATTCAGTCTTGTGGCTTTTGAATGCTAATTTAACGCAACTAATTTAGCAAAATACGATCAAGAGGAGACCAAGTCATTCAGTCAGTCTACACGTCCTCACGCAAGCTGAAAACATCCAAGTTCAAGTGTTAGTTAATATATAGAAAAAATACAGAATATAGAAACAGACTTGGGAGGCCCAATGCTGCAGTGATCAGCATGGCTGCCTCGCACCGCTGGGCCCCTGCTTCGATTCCTGGGGTGCTGTCTGTGTGGAGTTTGCATGTTCTCCCTGGGTTTGTGTGGGTTTTCTCTGGGTGCTCCAGCTTCCTCCTACAGTCCAAAGACATACTGGTAGGTTAAATGGCTTCTGGGAAAACTGGCGTTGGTGTGAGTGTGTGTTTGTTTCTGTGTGTGATGGACTGGCGTCCCATCCAGGGTGTACCCTGCCTTGCGCCCAGTTCCTCATGAACCCCAAGCTCATCTGATCTGCAGCAATGTCAGCCCAACACGTAGTGTGGTTATTTTTCAGCAGGTGGGACACGCTGCAAATTGATTCACATTCACACGTCTTGGATAATTAACAGGTTTAAATGAACGACTTAGAAGACGAGCTTTAGGCAAAAGGCTTTCCTTTTAAAGCACATCACGTGCATCTAAAAATAAAAGATGACAAAAACAGGCCAAAGAAAATAAATCGACTGCGTTGTCTCCTGCTGAGTTTGCAGTTCTGAGTACTTGCAGAGAACATTCTGTGGATCTGGGTTTTGACAATGACTCTGCTGGTCCAGCAGATGGCAGCGTAGAGCTACTACACAAAGGACACCGCCTGATGACAAACAACCGGCTCATTGTCACAGCAGCAGCTCACATCCTCTGCGGCTGCTCACACCACTCCTTTGACAACCAGTCTCCCATCGCACAGCCCTGTGCTGCATTCCGGGTTTTACCAACTGCAAGCCTATGGGAAAAACATGCTGAAAAAAAGCAGAACACCTAATATTTAACCCGCCTACGCACATCGACTCCCTGGTGCTGGTTAGGGCACAGGAGCCTGCAGCTCAGAGGGGAAACACGGAATGGCTCAACGCCCCCCGCAGAGGGAACCCCGATTCCGATCAAGGTTAGAAAGACCTTGTTGTAACCCGGCAGTGGAAGGAGCAGCACTGGCCCCTGGGAAGCTAGAGGCGGCGGCACCCTGGCCAGCCGGCGTGAGAGAGCCCATTGTCAGGAGCTGTGGGAACCAGGCAGGCTCCACTGTGTGGGCGTCAGTCACACGGCGCGGGGGCACGGAGGGCACAGCGCATTACCGCGCGGAGCCGATTACAGGAAGGGGCCCCATGGCGCGGCTGCCTCGATCCTCGCCGGAGGGACGCGGCCAGCTCACACGGGCCTGAGACAGTGAGGCCCGACGGGGCAGGAACCAGACCCGCAGGCACGCACGCGCATGGTACAGAACCACGTCGAGTCGTCTAGAGACAGGAACTGTAGTGACCAGGCCCAGTACGCAGATATCCACGGGGAGGCCTCAAGGGGCCACCTGAACCCCTTGTCAGTCAGTCACACGGACTGTGCAAAGAGGCAGCAGAGAGGAGAGAGCAGGGAGCAGGGAACAGGGGGCAGGGAGCATGGGGCACGGGGCACGGGGCACGGGGCACGGGGCACGGGGCACGGGGCACGGGGCAGGGGGCAGGGGGCAGAGAGCAGAGAGCAGAGAACACAGCGGATAGCAGACAGCGGAGAGCGGAGAGCGGAGAGCGGAGAGCGGAGAGCCTGCGTGTGTCTGGGTCAGTACAGGCACTGCTGGGCGTCACCTGTTCTCCAGGACCCTGACTCCGGCTCTGAGAGTAAATGCAAGGATGAGGAGCTGGCGGAGTGCTGGGGCGCCTCGTGTTTCAGATTCTTTCACCAGCCCTTGTTATCCAGAACCGTGGGTTTTGTGATCACGCAGCTCTGAACGGGGCTGGGCACCAGCGGTCCGACACCGTGAGATTCTGGGTGTCACTCAATTATGTACAGTTCACGATGCTACACGGACAGTTCAGCTGGAGAGGCCCATGGGAGTCAGTGGGACCTGCAGTCCCACGCTGGGCTGGCCAGTCACATGAGAGGATTATAGAGGCTGGAGTCTTCACAAAGCACTTGGAGACAAACAGCCTTTTGTCCGAAGAGGAAACAGAACAATTTCCTCCTTACGTTAAAGGTGGCCCCCCACCTCTTTGACACACATGCAGACACGCACACAAAGCCGGTGAAGTGAAACGATACCGATACACTGACCCCCCCCACCCTACAGATCTCCAATCACAGCAGTGTTCCAGGCACAGACTGTACGCAACTCCCCTCAAGGAGTCAAGACGAGCCGTGCTGCTACACTGTAGTACTTCTCCCAGTAGCCAGTGTTACATTTCTATCTTGAACTGCTAGATAACCACCGGAGAATAAACTCCTTCTTATCCCTGGCTGTCAAAGGAGAGGCACTGCCCAGTGAGAGGCAGCCTGCTTTAGGAGAACTCATACATTTTGTGATCTAAGCGGCAGGTAAGATAAACACCTAAACTGAGAACTAATTTCCCAAAAGAAGGGAGGTGAACAGGGGGTGGGTGCATTCATGGTGATCTCCCCAATAAAAACAATTACAACACAAACATTCATGCAAGAGCTTCACCCAGTTATGCTACAGTCATGTTTAAACTAATGCTTGTTAATGTTGGTCAATCTCACGAACTGAAGGAAAACCGGCTGTTAGTGGGGTGCACCGAACAGTATGGAAAATGCATGAGTAATGCCTCCACAGGCATCTCTGGACTGTGCAGCTACCTTCAATCCTTTTAAACTCAATGACCCTTTAAACCCCTTTTAGTTTAAAACCTTGTTATATTAGAAATTAATGTTCCCTTATTTAGGTTTTCTGTCATGTCTAAAAGTGGCTGGCCATCTTAAGAAAGGGCTGCAGTTACAGTTGACCAGCCACTAGAGGCTGCTATATAGCTCTGTAAAGAGCCACAGTGGGTGGCACGACAAGACTTGGGGGTGTTGTAGGCATCGGTCCTTACCTCGATGTTGAGGCTGGACACAACCACATCTCCAGTGGGAGTGATGATGGGGATGTTCTCACACATAATGCCCTGCTGCACATCGATCACCTTTCCTGTACGCACAAACAACACACACAACAGGCCATCAGTCCCTGCACACACACACACACACACACACACACACACACACAACAGGCCATCAGTCCCTGCACACACACACACACACACACACACACACACACAACAGGCCGGTTCCTTTCCCCAGGCACAGAACAGTGCTCAAACTGATAGAGCAGTCTGGAGCTCCAAATGAGCACTTCTGAGAGACATTAATAACTCTTCTAATCCAACGGCATTCTCCATTCCAGCTCCACTTCCCATTCCCTTTGAATCCGTTCCAATGCAGAATTTGAAGTCCAGCCATGTTGTTGAAGTTGATTCCCTGGTTTGACAAAAAAACAGCTGGAGGAGATCCTGGAATTAATTAACACTAATTACAGAATGGGCCAGATGGGCTGAATGACCTCCTCCAGTGTGTGGCCTCTCCTGGCGTGATGCTCCTATTGCAGCCTGAGCTGTGAGACAGGCTGGAATCAGGTTCAAACTGGAAGGTGATGGGAGCTGCTCACACCTGGATACAGACGGGCAGTAAGTGAGGAAAACAGGGAGTCTTAACTGTATTCCTTTCTGGCCTCCACCCAACCCAGGGTTCCAGGGGGCATTACCTTTGACCTCCAGGGGTCCCTCGATCCTCACGCCGTGCCTGATGACCTTGGCAGCCCCTCCCTCGCCGCCGTTGGCCCCCGCAGAGCGCCGGTACACGCCCGCGCGCACATCCTCGAACACGGCGAACATCTCGTACACCCGCGCGGTGTAGCCCGCCAGCTCCGTTACCTGGGACAGCGAGGGAGACCCGGTGCGCCCGGCTGATCCATCACACAAGTACACGAGCACCCCAGGGAGAGCTGGAAACCCCCGGAGCAGCACCGTGTGGGCGCAAGCTTACTGTAGACACACATTTCTCCACTGTCTATACACCAGTTAATCCCACCGTATTTCTCTTTGCTACATTCTGCTATTGCCATGACTTTTACTACACTACACTCTGATTTTACCCTGCAACAGCACAGTACACTATTATAAGGGCAGGTTATGCCTCCTTCCCAGTGTTCAGTTCCCAGCCCTGGTTCTGATGGGCCTAGAAGACGAAGCTTCCCTCAGCAAAGGCGCCAGGTCTGCGTATCGGTGTGTGGAGTGACAGTGCGAGCACCACAGCGTGTGCGTGAGAAAGTGCAGCCGCAACAGTGAGTGTGCTAGTGCAAGCATGACAGGGTTCAAGAGTACCCTTGCACGAGTGTGCACGAGTGTGCGAGGGCGACAGTATTCGTGCGAGCATGACGGCGTGCCTGAGAGCAGGACAGTGCACATGCGCGAGTGTGACAGGGCACGTATGAGTACGAGAGTACGACAGTGCGAGCCAGTGTGTGAGAATGGGTGCGAGTGTGCGAGGGCGACAGTACTCGTGCGAGCATGACGGCGTGCCTGAGAGCAGGACAGTGCACATGTGCGAGTGTGACAGGGCACGTATGAGTACGAGAGTACGACAGTGCGAGCCCGTGTGTGAGAATGGGTGCGAGTGTGCGAGGGCGACAGTACTCGTGCAAGCATGACGGCGTGCCTGAGAGCAGGACAGTGCACATGCGCGAGTGTGACAGGGCACGTATGAGTACGAGAGTACGACAGTGCGAGCCAGTGTGTGAGAATGGGTGCGAGTGTGCGAGGGCGACAGTACTCGTGCGAGCATGACGGCGTGCCTGAGAGCAGGACAGTGCACATGCGCGAGTGTGACAGGGCACGTATGAGTACGAGAGTATGACAGTGCGAGCCAGTGTGTGAGAATGGGTGCGAGTGTGCGAGGGCAACAGTACTCGTGCGAGCATGACGGCGTGCCTGAGAGCAGGACAGTGCACATGCGAGAGTGTGACAGGGCACGTATGAGTATGACAGTATGACAGCGCGAGTGTGTGAGACTGTACTAGGGAGCAACTCTGCTCCTCGATTGCCCTGGTCACTCAGTCGTCGGCAGACGCAGACCTGTGCTCTCTGCTTCAGTGCACAGACCAGGGGCTGGGGGCGTCTCACCTCCTTGTAGGAGCTCATGATCCTCTCGATGGCGTCGGCGCCGGCGGTCAGCAGGTTCCTGGCCGTGGTGAAGGCCTCGGTCCGCTCGCTCACCAGATCCTCCTCCTTCATCACCATGGCAGCCTGCTTCTTCTCCTCCGAGTCTGGGACACAGAGAGCCGGGCTTACTGACGGGGCTGGGGGCTTCCGGAAAATGCTGCAATAACTGCTTTGCCAAAATTGTGGAATTTCAAAATTCCCTCATCTATATCCGATTTTCCACCTTTGTTGTGCCTGTGGGAAGTGTTCCCCCTTCCTATTACTAGCTAAAACAAAACAGTCCAGTTACTCTGCCACCAGGAATGGTGGAAGAGATTGGGTAACAACACAAATGCAAACCTGGGTTCACATATAACTCGATGTTTGCAAATGCCTCAGTGGCAGCAGTAAAAAATTCCTGGAACTTTAAGAACCCGTCATTGTTAAACAGAACACTGGCCACTGGAACAGTTTCTAAGTTACAATGAACTTGTGGTTTTCATTAACAATTGCAGGCTGTGCTTGCGTGTGCTAATGCAAACATCAAGAAATATTTAGAAAAACATCTGGGTGTAACAAAAACATGATTGACAGGTTTTTTTTTACTTTAGCACATCTATGTAAGCTATTTATTAATGTAATCTTGACATTTTTACACATCAACCAGGGCTTATCAGGATCTTCACACTGACAGACAAAAGGAAGTGTGAAGTAGTCTTGAACAAAGAGGTCTACCAGGGGACATGGTACAAGCACTCAAAATCCTGGAAGACGTTGACAGCCAGCCTGGGATTCCTTCCATTACGAACAGTGAAACACAAACCTGACAAGTCGAAACACCACAAGTTCAAATGACTTGGAAGTGCATTTAAAACTGGGAGCAGGAGGCACGTCTTTACACAAAGGGTGGTGGGAGTGTGGAACACGCTGCCCAGGCATGCTGTTGAAGGCGATGCCCTGGGTTATTTCAAGACACAGCTGGAGGAGACCCTGGGATCAATCAACTACTACACAACCAAACAATCAGGTTGGACTCCTCTCTTGAGTTACTCTGCTCATTTTTTTAGCAAACAAAAAGAATAAAAAATCACTGAACAAAGACAAGGGATGTGGGCGTGTGAATTCCTTCCCTCTCCCGCTGGGCAAATGGTTTTCTTTCATCGCGCCTCACAGATCGACTGACTGACGGATACTGGCGTCTGCGTGCCAGTCATAGTCTACGCCCCTCCACGGACACGCCCGCCCCAGTTTGCACAGAGGTTACAAAACCTGCCGATATAGATTACCAACGGTTTAATACTGAACATACGTCCTTGGTCTTCTGCTGCTGATCAGGCACAGAGGGAAAAAAAGTGTGGAGTAGCTTGGAGTAGCCATGATGATGATGATGAAGAGAGAGACCCACTGTGCTCGGAGTAGCCAGTGGCAGTGATGATGATGAAGAGAGACTCACTGTGCTCAGAGTAGCCAGTGGCAGTGATGATGATGATGAAGACCCACTGTGCTCGGAGTAGCCAGTGGCAGTGATGATGATGATGATGAAGAGAGACTCACTGTACTCAGAGTAGCCAGTGGCGGTGATGATGATGATGATGAGAGACTCACTGTACTCAGAGTAGCCAGTGGTGGTGATGATGATGATGAAGAGAGACTCACCGTGCTCGGAGTAGCTTGGAGTAGCCATGATGATGATGAAGAGAGAGACTCACTGTGCTCGGAGTAGCTTGGAGTAGCCATGATGATGATGAAGAGAGAGACTCACTGTGCTCGGAGTAGCCAGTGGCAGTGATGATGATGATGAAGAGAGACCCACTGTGCTCAGAGTAGCCAGTGGCAGTGATGATGATGAAGAGAGACTCACTGTACTCAGAGTACCCAGTGGCAGTGATGATGATGATGAAGAGAGACTCACTGTACTCAGAGTAGCCAGTGGCAGTGATGATGATGATGAAGAGAGACTCACTGTACTCAGAGTAGCCAGTGGTGGTGATGATGATGATGAAGAGAGACTCACCGTGCTCGGAGTAGCCAGTGGCGGTGATGATGATGATGAAGAGAGACTCACCGTGCTCGGAGTAGCCAGTGGCGGTGATGATGGGCACAGCCACCATGACGAGCCCTGAGGCGCTCCACAGGTACTTCATGAGGAACTGCTCCAGCATGATGTACCACAGGCGCTTGAACAGGATGAGGTTGATCTGGGAGGCCAGGGCCCGGTAGCAGCGCTGTAGCTGGGCCATCTCCACCTGCAGGGACACACACACACACACGTTACAACTACTGCTACACAATATCAAGCACTGTCTTCACCTCACACCACATGGAAGCACTGCCACAGCACTTCTAACTATGAAAACAAGGTGTTTTCAAATGGGAATTCATTTTTCCAGCATCTTTTCTCGTTCAATGAAAGATCGCCCAGTTGATAAATTGCCGAAAGTTCTTGTTTTGTCTCAACTGCTGAGATGATGTGGAGCAGTGTGCAGTGTGGAGCAGTGGTCAAGGCTGTAGGCTCTGGAAGGCTGGGGGTTCGAATCCTGGGTGGGTCTCTACCACGTCAGCCTTGAGCGAGGCCGTGCACTCACTCTTCACGCCCAGCTGTGTAAATGGGTACAATTGCACGTGGCTTTGGTAAACCGTCAAATTTCAAATGCCGAGGAAGCAGGTGACTGATGGTGAGGACTCTGTCCTTCTCCCAGGACCAGGACAAGGCCAGGGCACATGCACAGCCTCAGCTCTCCTGTCTCCTGTCCCAGAGCGCCATCCAGACTGACCCCAGCAGGGCAACAGGGCTGGACCTGGCCAGTATTGGGATTGCAGATCTCCGAGGCAAACCGGGTCGCTTCTGTAAGTGGTGCTGGTGGACCACCAGGAGGCAGCTTTCCCTCTGGACCAGACGTTCCACAAAAAGTAGCTTAGTGTGCTGAGAGAGGGAACTGAGCTTTTGGGTTGAGACAGTATTAATGTCCTGTCCTTTTTTTTTTTTTGCACACTGAAAACCACAAGATAGTTTCACAACTGGTGAAACCTAGTCCTGCTAACAGGGCCAAAAAAACATACTACAAAAGCCCCCCCACTCATCTTAACTGGGCTGCAGTTCCTGTCCTACCCTACCCTCCAGGAACCTCACAGGACATCCTGTTTAAATAAAAGATTATACACACAGTGCTGCACGTTAGCTGTGTTTTGCTTTTCTTGAGTGCGCGTAGATCGGCTCTAACATCACACAGACGGCGCTCTCGGTTCTAAGGAATAAATCCCGAAAAGCGACGTCTGAAATCAGCGGGAGCAGCAGGGCATCGTGGGAAACAGGTGGTGGGCAGGACGTGACATGGCGTCATGGCGGCGGCCACAGCAGTACCAGCTGCAGCTGTGTTAGTGGCTGCAGGGCTGGTCAAGCGCTTAACGAGAGAGAAGCACAAGGAGATCGCAGGGTGCTGCATCAGGCCATCAGAGCCAGGATGATATTTTAAGAATTCCCGCAGGCAGACTCTTTTCAATTGGTTTCCCAAAAATCTCAATAAGCAGAGCGTGGCAGGAAATCCCGTTTGCGATAGCGTGCAGCTCTGCTTGGGTGACAATCTCGGAGATACAGGGCAGGATTGACTGAAATGGGGACAAAGGCTTTAGAATAACACTGCAGCATGTTAACTGGAGTCTCTGCACACATGCTGCATTTTCTCAGTTCTTTGACACCACCTGGCACAACAGGGTAGCCCTGCAGAACATGACTTCCTGGGAGTAACATCATAACCTGATGTACAAGGAGGGCTGAGCCTTTGCCTACTGTACAAGGTTCAGCCAGTCTGTTCCTCGCCGGCCTGCAGAGTCCAGGCAGGCCTGGACCATTATGTAAGACCCCCCCCCCCCCCAACCAAACACTGTTACAATTCTGCTCTCCTGACTCCGAGCGTCTCCCTGACCTTCAGCCTCTGACCCCTGACCCACTGTCACACAGCTCTTCCCCACCTCAGGACACACACACACACACACACTCCCACTCTCTCACACAAACCAGGAATCACACAGCCAAGCCAGCGCCAGCCTCTTCCCTGTTCCCGATCTCTGCCTGACAGGCCTCACGTTGGAAGAGACAGCAGCTCTTTGCCTGTTGACCTATTTAGATATCTCCAGTGCAAACTTACCTACGTGGCACAATGCCCAAGGCCTTCAGGTAATAAACGACCCCTACTCTCACCAGTGTTTATTCCAACACGACACACGTTCACACTTCCACCTGCAGCAGTTTAAGGATAAAGCGCATTTTAAGCCAAAAGCACGGATCTCTGCTGTGTCCCCCCGGATCTGTGTCTGCACGTTCCCTCGCTGCCAGCTGGCTCAGCTCAGGCTGCTTGTGCCAGTGGTTGGTATCTGGGCCAGAAATGACAAAGCACATTAAACAGCTTCTAAAACCAGCCCTGCCGACGGGGCGAGATCAAGCGCGGGCGCCGGCCGGCTCGATACAACGGGAGTCCCGACGCGCAGCGGGCCCGATCCGTCTCGGGTCTTATCGACACACCGTTTTGCCAGCTAGGTCAGGCCCGTTTACCTATCTTCACGCAACTCTCTCGGCGGGCGGCTGGACCGAGCGGGTCCGCGCGCACTGACCTTGTGCCCCCGGTAGAAGGCGATCTCCTCCGAGTTGGCGATGATGCGCGAGTGCATGTAGCGCAGCTCGCCCTTGCGCCGCGCCTCCTGGGCCACCAGCTTGCCGAAGCGCGGCGAGAAGGCGCGCAGCACCTTGGCCGTGAGCACCACCACGATGCCGGCGATGACGGACGGCCAGGTGGTGCTGGCGCCCTTGGACCAGGCCGTGCGCAGCAGCGTGTAGCCCGTCACCGCCACGTCCAGGATGGGCTTGGTGAGGTTGGAGTAGAGGTGGGCCACGGAGGCGGCGAAGGCCACCACGTCCTCGGTCAGCGACTGGTCGGGGTTGGCCAGCCGGCCGTCCATGTTGCTGACGCGGTAGTAGGTCTGGCGGCTGAAGTACAGGCGGTAGGCGTGGCTGACCAGGCGCGTGCGGAAGGCCAGGGTCAGCCTGCCCTCCAGGTAGCGGATGGCGCTGTTGACGAAGGTGGCGGGGATGGCGATGAGCAGCCACTTGGTCAGCTCCAGCACGAAGGCCCGCGGGTCCTTCCGCACGATGGTCCTGACGATCTTGCCGTCCAGGCCGGCCACGTAGATGGACAGGAAGGTGCGGGAGACCAGCGCCAGCGAGTGGACGCCCAGCAGCCCCAGCTCCCTGCACAGCAGCCGCGGGAACAGGATCCGCAGCAGCCGGACCAGCCGGCGCAGGAACTCTTGGTCCAGGCCGGGCGAGCCCCCACCCGCGGCCCCCGAGCCGCGCGGCCCCCCGTTGGCCTCCGGGCGTGGGGTCCCCGCCGCCTTGCCCGCCCCGGCCTGCCGCAGCAGGACGGGGTACAGCTTCTTGACCCCGTACGCCGCCGCCAGCAGCAGCAGGGCCCTCCTGACCGCCGAGGTCCTCTTCAGCTGCGCGGGCAGCTGGGGGTACAGGACCGAAGACATGGGGGGGCGCGCGTCCTGGGGCTCGGGGGTTGGGGGTTCTGCTTTTTATACACGCGTGTACACAGGCGGGGCGGACAGACCTCCGTCCGGTTTCCCTTCTTCGCCCCGAGGTGCGAGGACCCGCTCTGGCACTCTGACATGCGAGTCTCTTCCCCAACGCTGAAAAGAAGGCTCTCGGCGTGCGTGTGCGTGTGCGTTTTTAAATCAGATCAAGGCCTGTCAGCTCAGTATCGTGGGGTTGTAAGGGAGAGGCGGTCCCCCCCCCCGTACCGGACAGCCGAGTGACCTCGGGGAACCTTCTCCAGGGTGACGGCACCGTGCCCCACCAGCACACAGGAACACGACCTAAAAATCCGTCAGTGCGACATCACATCAAGGGGAGAGCAGCACCTTGTAAACGGAAAGCGGACCCGTGACGTTCAACCCGCTTCAGAAAGCGAATCGCTCGGAAAGGTCTACGCGCGACCTCTCGCTCTTTTTCTTTCTGGGGGCTCAAGCAAACCCAGCGGTGCGCTCCTTTGAGGTGTAAAAATAAACGTTTATCTTTTAGATATGAATCAACTGATAACGAGAAAACAACACAACACAACACACAGGCACACGAGGTCGAGGGGCGGCGAGGAAAGCAACCTGTCCCAGGTGACAGGTGGGGGTCCCGGCGGCGGGGTCCCCCAGAAATGTCGCTTCAGTCTGACCTTCAATCAGGCAGCTCGCAATCTCCCTTTAAAGAGAGGAGCAAGAACTCAAAGTCGACGTTATCGGCTAATAAAATCACGCCTCCAGCAGGTGTACAGTGTACACCTGTATGATTATGTAAGTTACATAACTACGTCAAACAGCGTCAACCCGCTCGATCTGCCTTTTTCAAAAAGATTTTAAGAGACCCGGTGTCCTCTGACGGTATTCTACACCGTGTCGCCTAATACCTGCAGTATATAAAAGTTGTTGTTGTTGTTGTTGTTGTTATTATAAGAAGCTACAGGTCGACGCACCCGGACCGCAGCGCGTTTCCTGAAAAGAGAAAAGTTGCAGGACGTCTTGACAGCGACACTGGAATACACACGGAAACGAAACGAGTCCCGGGCGCAGGAAGGGTGAAGTCGCTGGCTTTTCTGTCCAAAGAAAAAAAAAAAGTTTTCGCTTTTTAAGCCTTCCGTTAAAACCCTCGGTGAACTTTACGCACCGACTGTTCGCCGTAAAAGAGGGGAAAAAAAAACGAGTTTCGTAACTTTGTTGGAAGTGTGCGTGAAAGAGGGGGAGTCTATTCGTTTCGCTGCAAATACATCCGAGTCTCGAAATCCGCCCCTCGACGCCGGTCAGTCCCGCGGCGTCGATCGCGGTATCGACACCCCCTAGTGCGGCTGCTAGTCCGCTCTCCGCTCGCTTCTGCTTTTCTGCAACTGTCAAAGACGTAGGAAGTCCTCCACCTATCCCACAATCCCCCTCGCACCCGGCTTTTCTGGACGCTCTTCATGCGCGACTGAGGATCTATGGTGGCAGCGTGTAAATGTGAGTGCCCCTAGGTTAACCATCTGACAAGTTTTTTTTTTTCGAAACACGCGAATACTTTCATAAATCACGCCGCCTCACCGCGCTCTGCGTAGTAGAGCTGTAGCTGAAAACATTAACCCGTTCGTGACTTTGTGGAGTCACAGACTTTAAAGTACTTTTTTTTTTTAGCTAGCTGAACAATATAAAGAGCAATTAACTATTTCGCCTGTTGCGGTAATAATACAGCTACATGGATTCATATGTATATAGGCATCCATGTCTCTGTGTCTGTGCGACTGCGTGTGTCAAATATTCAGTTTATCAAGCTTTATTGGCATGGCTTTGTTTTCTAGGAAATACAGCTTCATCAAGGTGGGCAGAACTATTTTAACTCCTTTCTACAGATCATTTACTTAAACTGCTTGTAACATACTGTCCTACCTGTTGGTAGGTGTGGTACAGTCGATGATAATATTGGTCCCATAAACTGTAACAGGTTGGTAAAAGCACTGACGATAAGCAGCAAAGCCATCCTAAGTATCTTCTACAGAGGGTTTGTATAGAAAGCTGAGTGCATTATGGAGTGCGTCTCGCCCCCTCCATGGTGAATTTACACTCCTCCCCTCTGGGAAACAATAGCAAAATAGCAGTTACAGCCCCCTGCAACCTGACTCTCCAACGATGTAAATATCAATTCAATTCAATTCAATTCAAGGTGCTTTATTAGCATGACCGATGGGTACAATCAGTGTTGCCAAAGCAAATGAAAGTAATGATATTTACATGAAACAAAACAAAAATAGAAGTAAAATAAAATCTACAGACATATTACAGACATTTACAACAAAGACATATTATAAAATATTGACATATTCTGTAGGCGGCTGGAGCATTATTGGGAGACAGACTCACTGTTCCTCAGGCTGTGACAGGAGATCACATACTGGGCTGCCAGTTCAACTGAGTTCCCTCCTCCCTCTCCCAGTAGGATTGGGACCCGTTGTGATTCTGGCAGGTGTGGGAACTCTGGGATTAGATTTCTGAATTTCGGGAAGAATGTTTCTCTAATCCCAGAGTATCTGTCACAGTGCAGTAGGAAGTGCACCTCTGTCTCTATTTCTCCCCGCTGGCAGTGGGAGCACAGCCTGTTCTCTCTGGGCAGCCAGGTCTGCCTGTGTCGCCCAGTTTCTATGGCCAGGTTGTGGTCACTGAGCCTGTACTTCGTCAGGGTCTGTTTCTGTTTGTTATTTTTTATTTTGGTCAAATATTCAGCTAGTGTGTATTGTCTGTTTAAGGTTCTGTAACATTCCAGTTTATGTTGTGTTTGTGTGTGTGTGTCCCAGTGTGTGAGATATTGCTGTTTGATCTGTGCTGTGATGTGGTTGAGTCTGGGTTGTGGTGCTCTAGCAGTGCTGTCCTGAGGCTGGTTAGTGTCGGTGTGGCTCAGGTCGGTGAGCCTCAGGACCAGCTGGCTCAGGGGGCTCTGTTTTGGGCTCAGCTCTTGGCTCAGCAGGGCTTTGTGGTGGTAGGAATTTTGGTCACTGTTTTTTAGGTGTAGCCGATACTTTAATATTCTTTTCTGTATGTTTATCAATAGTGGGTACTGGCCTAATTCGGCCCTGCACCCGTTGTTAGGAGTTTTTCTCTGCACACGGAGGATGTTTCTACAGATCTCCATGTGCAGAGTTTCTATGGGGTGTTTGTCCCATTGGGTGTAATCCTGGTCTGTGAGGGGACCCCACACTTCACTGCCGTATAGGGCAATGGGTTGGATTACACTTTCAAATATTTGGAGCCAGATTCTTGTTGGTGGGTTGATGTTGAAGAGCCTCCTTCTTATTGCGTAGAAAGCCCTGAGTGCCTTCTCCCTCAGTGCCTTCACTGCCAGGTCAAAACTCCCAGAAGAGCTGATGGTGAGACCGAGATATGTGTAGCTGGATGTGTGCTCCAATGTGTTGTTGTTCAGTGTGAATTTGTACCTGTTTCCCTGAGGTCTGGCTTTCTTCTTGTCCAGATTAACTGTCAGCGCCCAGGTCTGACAGTACTGCTCCAGCAGTGCCAGGTTCTGCTGCAGCCCCTGTTCTGTGGGCAACAGCAGGACCAGGTCATCTGCGTAGAGCAGGAACTTGATTTCTGTGTCGTGTAGTGTGAGACCAGGAGCTGCAGACTGCTCCAACATTCCTGCTAATTCATTGATATAGATATTGAACAGTGTTGGGCTCAGGCTGCAGCCCTGTCTCACCCCGCGGCCTTGGGTGAAGAATTTAGTCCTTTTGTTTCCAATTTTCACTGCACATTTGCTCTCTGAATACATTGATTTAATTATGTCGTACACTTTGCCCCCTATGCCACTTTGGAGTAGTTTATAAAACAATCTCTCATGCCAAATCGAGTCAAATGCTTTTTTGAAATCGACAAAGCAGGCAAAAATTTTTCCTTTGTGTTTTTGGTGGACGTGTTTGTCTATCAGTGTGTGTAGGGTGTAAATGTGATCAGATGTGCGGTGGTCTGGCAAGAAGCCAATCTGACTTTTACTCAGGACATTGTGTTCGGTAAGGAAGGCTAGTATTCGTGTATTTAGGATACTGCAGAATACCTTCCCCAGGTTACTGTTCACACAGATGCCCCGGTAGTTGTTGGGATCGAGTTTATCTCCACTCTTATAGATGGGCGTGATCAGTCCTTGGTTCCAGGCCTCGGGGAAACATCCAGCTGTCATGATGAGATGTCTCTCTCTCCTGAACACCGGTTGTCCTGAACACTTTGTGGTTCTTGTATTGTTGTGCTAGAATCTGCCAGAAAACATTTCCCCCAGGGATCTGGAGAGACTTCTTCCTGGACAAAGATGACTGAACTCTGAGAGAGACTCACAGAGATACAGACGCACACTTGGGCTTTAACAAGACACTTTATTAAAAAGATGATATACAGTCCCTCTCCCCAGTACATATTCAAAAGTGGCATGATTTTATATTTAATAACTTCTCTTCGTCCCCAAAACACCTGGTATTATTGGGAGACGAGACCCAAAGGTCAGAAGTAGCGATAGAAATGCAAGCGTCTCTTCTTTATAATAGTTTTCTCTATCTACACGTTTCAAATTACAATTCAAGTCATTGTGGAAATGTCAAGGTCAGCTGCCTGTACCCCTGTAAGTGAACTGTCGGCTCCTCCCACAATCCTGCACAGACTGCACACGGCCGCCTGCCCCTTCTCTGCAGCTCTTCCACGCAGAGACGCCAGTCTGGACGCAGGAGTCCGCTGTGGCGCCGCGAGTGGCAGCGCGGACTGAAATCACATGCACACACCCCACACACACACACACCCCCCACACACACCCCACTCCTCGTGCTCTGCTGGTGAAGCCGAACTCGGCTCGGGGCGGTGCTGTCGCAAGACCTGCACGCCTCATGGAAATGTCTGTAGGCAAATTTTCAACCGGATGAAAGGGGGAAAAACAACCAAACCAGCCCACATACCACCTGAGGCTACCAGGCCTGCAGCCCTCCCAGCCCGCTCCCCAGCCTGTCGTACTGCAGGCTGCGTTCCCTTGAGGGCCTGTCGGATCTGTGCACGAGCGGAGCTGCAGGACAGCGGTGGACTGGAGAGGAAGGAGCTGTAGGCTGGCGCGGAATGGAACTGCTTGATTAGCCCGACAGAGGACAGGGTTGTTAATCGCCATGTATTATACACATACATGGATATTGACAAACACAGTACAAGCAGTCATGTATTGCTTTAAAACACTATGCAAACTTCAGTTACCCGTCTACTTCACGGGGAGACTAATGATCTCTGAGGAGATGTGAAGGCTGCCTGATCATAATTCTTAATAGTGGAGAGCAGTGGACATCATGGTACCGCGGATCAGCACCTCAGCAGGGCTGGACTGACTGACCGGGTGGAACTGGTTCTGCCTGTGTAAGACAGCCCTCTAGTGGTGAGAAGGAGTAAGGCAGCAGGGGTTGAAGGAACTGCTGGTCATTCCTACGCGTCTGGGGCAGGAATGGACAAGTTCAAGCCTCCAGGGTGTTTTTACAGGTTTTACAAGTAGAAGAATCACGAATTAGGGACCGGAGGAGAAATCAAAACCACAGGACCCTGTCACTCACCCTCAAGGACATGGGGTGCACATCCCCTGGTCTCGGAGAGGCCCAGGAATTTACCAGCTCCTCTTAAAATGGGGGGGGGTTATTAACACTTTGAGTTAGTGACTTTTTTATCACTAAAGCCAACGGTTCTGTTCAGCTCAGTCCAGCTCTGATCCTGGAAGGATGCAGGTAAGAAGCTCCCAGTTTTCATGCCCGAGGGCGAATCTCAATCTGCTCCACTGGGTCGGAGCTCTGAAGGGACAGGGCTGGAGATCACGAGCTTTATAGGCGCCTTCACTGCAGAAACCCGCAGAACTAGGTTTCCTTTTCCAATGGATCAGGCGGGTAGACCATGGAATTACACTGTCGTCTAACTGCTGAGCGAGCGCCTGTTCTGGTCTCTCCTCCGCCCAGCTAACCTGACCAGCCCACCGAGAGCCACGTCGAACCTGGGGCCAGGGCCATGGGCAGAGCCTGCTTCGCTGGAGTGGGGGGGGGGGGGGTTCAGCTGCTCTGCGGGGCCTCGTCTGCTGGTGAAGAATGTGGGGGAGTCACGGCTGCAGCCGGAGGTAGCCACACTGCTGCCGCCACCATCGCAAAAAGATTGCCCAGATTGCGTTAGGAGTACCGCACGGGCGAGCGCACGGACGGCGGCGTTTTGTTGAACGCCCTTTCCCTGGCGAGAGGGGTGGCGAAGCGTGCCGGCGTGTCCCTAGGGAGCGCTGGAGCGCTCTGCAGGCCCGCGCCCGACAGGGCACAGTCCAAACCCACACCCAGATCCAAACCAACACAGGGGGGCCTGATACTATCCCCTTCCGGGGTCACCAGCTGATGCCTATAGGAGGTGCTGCTGAAAACAGAACCCTCCTTGTTCTACTGGACTGCAGAAGCTGGCCCGGCTCGCTGGGATCGGCCCAGAGGCGGATTAGCTGCGATTCAACCCAGAACACAAGCTGCAGCACTACTTGTAACCCACTGCTGTCAGCGCTAGGCGTGCGGACCTCTGGTCTGTGTGGCGTGAGGAGGCTGGAGTCTCTCCCCCCAAGCCACGGCAGTAACAACTGGGCTGTTCTGCTTACAGGGGCACAGGGCAGCAGGAAGATACTGGACAAGAAGAAAAAATATTACTTTATAATTTAATGACATAAGACCGGCTTATGCTGGCACCCACAGTGCAGGGTCGCCTGTACGGACGGTAACGTGCCAGGAACCTCGCGCCCTGCAGCCCCCTCTCCCAGCAGCGGGCGCCATCCATCCCGCCAGGAAGAGGAAACCACATCCCTGAACGGTCCAGAACAGGCTCTCCTCTCGAACTGCAGAAGGGCAGAGGATTGTACAGTGCAGCTCAGTCACTCCTGTCCACAAAGGTTCTGCCACAGTTTCCTCAAGGCTTGTTAGAAGCAGTAGTTTGATTCCTGTTTTTTGGCCTTTGAGCCTAGAAAATACTACATTAGACATTATATCAGCTGGCACCCTGTGTCTGAAATGAGGTCATTCACTAATTTACGAAGTCTGTTTCACTGTCAACGATGCATCCTGTACGTATACTGCAGACTCGCTCTTCCAAGCCAGCGAAAGTGAAGAATTAGCTGCTGTACCAGGCAGGGGGTCAGGATCACAGCAGAACCCGTTGAGAATCATTTCCCTGTTTCTTGACCGTAACAGATCAGATCCAGCTTTCCTGTACTACCAGTGACCACTGCGGAGATCCACTACAGTAATGTTGCACGGCAGGTTTGTCCTTTCGCCCTGGTTTTCCTCCGACACCGATTTACCAAGCTGTCCGTGGGATCCTCCCTGGGCCTGACCCCTCCGAGCTGCGTTTCACTGCTCTGGCCCACAGTACCGCCACGCCGTACTGCGAGGGAGCCTCTCGGACGGATCCCGGGAATATCGTAGTCCGGTAAAGCACAGAGCCCACAGCCTTGGCGCGCCTGGTCGCGGTCTGCCCACCGCGGCGGCTCTCGCCTCGAGCGCGCGCGCGTTCCTGCTGGCGCGGTCGTGTGCGCGTCAGACCAGCGTGCCCGGGGGCGGCGGGTCGGCCCCCTGCTCTCGCAGGCTCAGCTCCTGCAGCTGGGGGTGCAGGGGCTCCTGGTACAGAGAGAGCTCCAAGGGCCTGGGGGAGAGAGTCAGAGTACCCACACTGTAAAAACAGGCTCTCAGAGATGAAGTTGCCCATCACCCCCTCCACCCCCACCATGTGCGAACAACTTCGAAAGAGCCAAACAATCAGTTTCCCTTGATTCCTTTTTGCCCCTTCTTCACAAATGTCAGGATTTGACCAATTTCAGCAAGAAAGCAGGAAGTGCTGCAAAGCCACAGTCGTGGGCTCAGCTCAGCGGCTCCCGCTGGGATGAACCAGAACGGCGTTTGTTACCCCGGTGCCCCCTTGTGGGGTACTCACCTGCCCTGCAGCGGATGCCCGTGGAAGGTGGCGGACTGCGGCAGCTGGGTGCTGTGGCACTGGGGGTACGTCGGTTCCGGGGCGCAGGGCTGGAGGGCGTGGCCGTGCCCGGGAGCGGCCCTCCTGTTGCGGGGCAGCGCGGGGGGGTGGCCCAGGGCGTTCCTCAGGTACCAGTCTCGGAGCCCCTCCAGCGCCAGGGCCTTGTGGAGGGAGCGGGTGGCGTCCTCGGGCGGGTGGGGAAGTGGCCTCCGGGGCGGGGGCTCGGAGATGTAGGGGTAGGGGTAGGGGGCGCCGGGGGAGGCAGAGGCCGAGGGGTAGGGGGCGGTCAGGACTGTGGGAGACTCGGAGAAGGTGGAGAGCAGGAGGGTCTCCTGCTGGGGCTGCTGCAGCGGGATGAAGGGGCCGCAGGACTTGGTCCGCGTCACCCTGACTCTCCGCGGCTCGCCGGGCTTGCCCCGCAGCATCAGGGGGCTGCCCGGGCCGTAGGGGGCGCCAGCGGAGCTGGGGATGACCTCTGCCCTCCAGGGTCGCGTACTCCCCACTCCCTGGAGCTGCTGCTGCTGCTGCTGTTGCTGCTGCTGCTTCTCCCAGATATAGTCCAGCAGGATTTCATTGTAGC
Source organism: Atractosteus spatula (assembly GCF_055471065.1). Lineage (NCBI taxonomy): Eukaryota > Metazoa > Chordata > Actinopteri > Semionotiformes > Lepisosteidae > Atractosteus > Atractosteus spatula. Next base: position 2,623,699 of record NC_142707.1, read on the forward strand.
CCCCCCCTCCTCCGCCGCGCCCCCCCACCGACACCCGCACCCGGCCCAGCTCCAGGTGGCCGTTGGCGTGGGCGTGGCGCTCCGGGCTGCCCCGGTAAGGCTGCCTCAGCTTGCCGTCGGTCAGCGTCTCCGAGCTCTTGTAGGGCCCCCCCCTCGAGGGCATCCCCCCCACGCCTGCCCCAACCCCCCCACCCCCAGCTCTCCCTCCGGCCACCCCCCCGGCCTCCGGGGCGCCCGAGCGGTCCAGAAGGGCCTCCGAGCTGTTGCTGCGCCGCGTGCGGGCGCTGTACGGGCAGCCTCCCCGATCGAAGGACCCTTCCGGTGGCGGTGGTAGCGGCAGCGGCGGCCTGAGTCCATCGGGGTTGTCCAGCCACTGCCTGCCGCCCACTCCTCCGCCCGACACCTCCGGCCTGGGGAGAGCGAAGAGCAGGAGTTACTGCCTTCACCGTCTTCCTCCTGGTGGGCACGATGCCATATAGCCTGATGCACACCACAGATCACTACAGGGCTCACCTGGGAATTAGGATGTGCTGTAGCAATTTACAGGCTCTAAGACAATGAAGTTTATTGTGGAGGCTGTATGAACGTTGACGAAACATTGAAACGGCGGATAAAATATAGTGTAACTGGGAATTCAGGTTCACACTTAGGTCAGCTTCTGAAAACGTTTCTTTTTTGGTTTTTTGGGGAGCTGTACTCCAGTAGTGGACTGGGTTTGGTCTAGATGAGATCTATGTTCAACTACTCTTACAACATTCTGCAGGTGCGCTACTGAGAGTGTGCTCACATATAGGATTACAGTGTGGTTTGGCACCAGAAAGGTGTCACAGGGGGTGATCAGGTCAGCCCAGTCCAGCTCCCCTCTGCTGTGGACATTTTTTACAATGCGCTGTCTCAGGAAGGCTGGGAGTATCGCTAAGGATAACAATCATCTCGTTTCTCACTTTCTCTCCCCTACCCTCTGGTAAGCCCTATAGGAGCATCAAGGCTCGTAGCTCCAGATTCAGAGACGGCTTCTTCCCGCAGGCTGTCAGGTTACTGAGCTCTACTCCCACCACTGGCTCCCACTGACGTTTCTTTTTTCACACACTGCTTGTGCCGAGTTTGAAGTTGTGTGTTATTTAACTTTGTTGTTGCTGCTGCTGTTCTGTGTTTAAGTTTGGCGTTTCCTTAATGTCTCTGTATTGTTGTGCACATGCAAATAAGCATTTCCATCGCCCTGGTGCATACGACAAACTGAAATAAACTGAACTGACACCGCGGCTGCAGCTCCAGTAAACTCCAGCAGGGGGAGACGGGCGCTCACCTGCCCTGGGCCGGGTGCGGGGCGTTGCGGCTCAGGAGGGGCGTGGCGGGCACGCTGCGGCCCTCCACGTTGGACACGCTGCGCGGGAGCGAGCAGCCGGGGCTGAGGACAGAGAGAGAGAGCGTGACCAGAGGGCACGGAGAGGAGAGGAGGCGGATAGGCCGAGGAAGAGGAAGAGGAGGGGGAGCGCACCTGGAGGAGCTGGCCACCGAGTTCCGGCGGGTCTTCATCTCGTAGTAGATCTCCACGGGCGACAGCTTGCGGGTCAGCCCCCCCTTGGGGCTCCCGGGGGCCAGCCGGGACCGAGGAGGGGGGGACAGGCGCTCCAGGGCTGCTCCGGGCGGGGGTTGCCTCATCCCGGAGGGGGCTTCCTCTGGGGGACAGGGTGCAGGGAAGAGAGTTCAGACACGCCCTCCCCTCGCCTTCCGGCGAGCGTGACGAATCTTGCTCATACGGAGCCGGGTGCTTTCCTTCACCTCGGGCACTGAATCGCTGAGGGCGACGTTGGCTCTGAAGGGCTGCTAGGCTCCGAACAGCACCCACCCGCAAGCTGCAGTGTGCGCGAACTTCTGATGTTCCTGCACAGCTCATTGCTACTCCATCATTTACCACCGGCGTGTGTTCAGGATGGCTTACTGAATGCATTAAGTGGATGCAGTCTGTTATTGGCTACGCCGTACAGTATATCCGTATTGTGTGAGCTCACCGAACCAAATTCCACGCAGCTAGTTGTTATGGCAATAAAGTATCGAACTGAACTGGATTTTGAGCTGGAGTCTCCCGTCTGCTGCACTGTCCGACGGCAGGTCAGTATCCGGGAGCAATCGGGGCAGAGGCCGAGATCAGAGCGCAGACATTTCGGCTGGACCGGACCAGGACGCTGCCGTGACAGTGGTTTACAGTTTCGTTTCTGGGTGAATGTATGAGATCTTGGGGTGCTTCAGTGTAGCGGGCTGCCTCCCTCCGCCCAGCCCCCTCGTGTACTCACCACTGTCGTGACCGGTGGAGTCCGACATGGAGCTGCTCTCCGACTTCACCGCTTCATCTGGGGGAGAGAAGAGCACAACGCTGAGCTCCTGCCTCACTGCAAACCCCGCAGCCTGCAGGCTAATCGGGTTAATCTGACCCTGTCCGAACTGGAAGAACAGACACGGAAAGACCAGCAAAGTGGCGAGAAGAAAGGACGCCGTGCTGTTGGGCTTGAAGGTTCTCAAATCCAAACACGGTTCTTCACTGAGGCCTCCAAGATAGTACTGTAAGCCAAGAACCCACGCTTGTCAGAACCGAAGAGACGGTCACCGAGCGGGCACGCGGGTTCGAGCCCAGATGTGACCTGCCCTCCCAGATCCGGTACCTCAAGGTTAATTTTCAAAATCTGGTTAATTAGCCAACCTGTTAATTGTCCCCCTGTGCTTGCGGACGTGCACGCCTTGGCGTCACTGTTTTGCACCATGGGTTTCTGGGGTAAGTCCCGGGTTGCAGTGACCTGTGCAGCTTTCCGATAATCAATCGATGGATAATCTTACCGTCCAACACGTCCAACATACTACTCGCTGAAGCCGATACCCTGGATCTTTCAAACAGCGGAGATGAGCTGAATTGTAACTCAGTTGTAACCTTTTGTGTTTTCTTATGAATGAGATAACTACACCTGCTTCAATTCCATTGGCACAGCCATGTCAAAAGCACTCTGCAGTCCTCAGAAAGTACTGCCTCCCGGACATGTCCTGAGCCGACAGAACCTGCCATGGACAGGAGATTGGAAGAGCTTGGAATTGCCTCTGCAACAGAGAAGCGGGCATCTTTACACAAAGGGCAGCAGGAGTGTGGAACAAAGCTGCCCAGCCATGGTGTTAAAGCCGGTACCCTGATGCTTTTAAAAAAAACAGGATGAGACCCTTGGATCAGTTAGCTACTATCAAACCGAACTGCACAGGCCAAATGGCTTCCTCTTAATCGTAACTTTGTGCATGTTCAAACTTTAACAGCTTTAAAGGAGTATCTTTATTACTGTATCTACAATGATCCTCAAAAAAATTAAGGTTATTTGCAAAATTAGCAGCTTTCGGTGGAATCGAAAGGTCGACCTCGGACGCCCTGTGTTGGGGAAGCCAACTGTCCCCCTGCGCTACACTCTCATCACCACCAGAGGGCGCCACAGCACCGGCCACACAAGAAACTAAAACGCAGGGCCGCTCCTCTTGACTGTATTTAAGGCATCTACCTGCAGTTAAAGCTGTAACGATCGTTCTCCGTTTAAGCACAGCTATGTTCATTGATGGAGAAAGGAGTAGCTCACAAGGAGCTTTGAAAGGGGTGGCGTTCTGCCTTTTTGGATGCTGCAGCCCGTTTCCTAAAAAAAAGCTCAGGGAAAAGTCCCTGGTGTAAAACGGAGAAAAAAACGCTCGTCGAGGCCTCATAAAACAAAATTCTGGCAACTGCAATAATTAAGACTAGGTCAACACTGCAATCAGAAGCCTTTCCCACCACACATCAGTGCACAGACCCGAGCCGCACTGCAATTAGCTTCCTCTGGCATTTTAATTAAAAAAAACACACTGATTCAACATCTGTTCAAAGGTGAGGAGATAAGACCTCGTCGCTTCCATTTTTAATTTGGTTGAGTACGTTCAGGATACTGTAATAAGGGGGAAAACTCATTAGGCTTGGAGCAGCACCGTAGTGCCATTTTCACTGCACTGCCTGGAGGTTTCCACCTCTAAAAAAACCTCAGCCCCATCGCTGCGCTGGCAGCGCGGGCCGAGCCTGAACAGCAGAAGTCTGCCCCTTCACGACCCCTGACCCCAGGCCGCCGCCGTGCTGCCACAGCGACAGAACCCCCGGCCCCCTCCCGCCCCATTCCCAGCTCTCCGGGAAGAAAGTGCGCAGGGTGCCAGGCCAGGAGGGAAACGGCGAGTCGGGCAGCTCACGGGTTCCGAGCCCCGGTTCGAGAAGAGCAGGCTGTAACTGCAGCATGCGCCACACGGAGGCTGGGCACGATCTCGCTGCTGTCATGGCATCTGCAGTTTCCTTTTCCACCCAGCCCCGTCACCTCTGGAATAATGTGTGGAAGAGCCCCCCCCCCCAACACTCACCGTTTCCCCTCTGGCACTTTCCCAGCTTCCTCTCCCTGGAAGCGGGCAGGGAAGAGCTGCTCACTGCGCACCACTGCCTCACCCCCCCGCAGACACACCCGGGACCCCCTCCCCTCTCGCCCCTCAGCCCGCCTGTGCCACGATCGCAGCGCCGGTGGGGAAAAGAGTCCTGGATGTCTGATCTCGTGCACAAGTGTCGCCTCACGCACAGCCCGCCGTGTAGACCGCGTCACTGCAGCAATGGGTGCTGTGAGCCTGAGAAACTGCGCACCACAGCACAGACTCAAACCCAGGATAAACAGGATGCACACCTGTACCACACCCATCACCGAGTCCGGGCCCCACCCCCGTGCCGTACCTGTCAGCGCGAGGCAGCTCCGGCCTGCGGCTCTCTTATTCTGCAGAGGCAGCTGCTCGGCGTCCATCGGCCTGCGGAGGGTGCCACTGAGCACCGGCTTCTTCTTCCTGCGGGGCTCCGAGCCGGGGTCCCCTGAGCCAGCCAGCCGGTGGGGTACCCCCCCCTCCTGAACACGACACAGCACCGTCACCCTCCATCTTCCCCAACACCACTGTCATCATCATCATCATCAATGCCTATCGCGACGCTGGTGCCGCGACCGGGCAGGGCAGCCGTGTCGCAGCCCCTGCTCCTCCGCGAGGCAGGAGCACGAGCCAGAGCTGCCCTGACCGGCAACGGCAGCAACGCAAACAGCGGCTGCGCGATGCCAGAGTTCGCTTTACATCAAATTCCTCAGCTGGGAACGTAGCAGAGAAATGTGCGCTCCGAATGGCACGGCTGGAAACCAGACTCCGATTCCAACCGGCATCCCAGCTCCGTAATCTAATTTGCACCCTGGCATGTGTTTCACAGCTCCGGAGCCCCAGCTTTGACAGCTCCGCCAAGCTGTGCGATTTTAATTAAACTGGGGGGGGGGGTGAACCGCCAATCTCTCGCACATCACAGACACCGACTGCGACTATTAAAACCGTGGCGAAGACGAGCGGTTATTGCTTTTACCCAGGAGCCACTGGGGCCGCGTGTCCCACACCCTGCGAGCACCTGACTCGCGTCTCCCTCCCCCCTGCAGCAGGGAGGGCGAAGAGGGCCTCTGTGCCCCTGGGTCCCTGGTATCACAGCAACAGCCCCTTTACAGACCCTACTTAATATTCCCCTAATATTGACCTGGAGTGAACCTGGGTCCAGTGCTGATCAGGGTGTTTGAAGCCAGTCCCAAGCGTACAAGAGCCCCCCCCACCACCCCCCTCCAGAGGGCAGAGTGGGTACTCCTTTCTGCTGCTGGGGATGACCAGAGCAACGGGCATGTTGCACTCCCCCTCCCCCAGTCCATAGTGGAACGTTCCACTCACCTCTCCTTTGATGCTGACAGAGGCAGGGGCGGAGCCTCGGTGGGCCGCTCCCACTCTGCGCCGGACTAGGGGGGGTCTTTCTCCAGCCTCCAGGGGATACTCACTCGGCAGCTCTCCTGTCAGCTCCTGCACATGGAAAAGAATGAGGCTTTTTGTTTTGTTTTTGTTTTTTTTAAAAAAAAGAGGAAATGCATTGCCGGAAGAAGTGTGCACTGAAAAAGGGGACAGACTCACTGCCTCCTGCAGACAGATTCGCCTCAGTTCTCCCAGTCGGCTGTTCAGTGTGCTCTGCAGGCTCCGCCTCCTCTCCTGCAGCTCCGCTATTCGCTCTGCCAGGTGCTTACTGCCCTGTTCACTGAGCTGGGAGTCTATACACACACACACAAAAAAACACACTGCTTACTGCCCTGTTCACTGAGCTGGGAGTCTATATATATATACACACACACACACACACACACAACACACACTGCTTACTACCCTGTTCACTGAGCTGGGAGTCTATACACACACACACACACAAAAACACACACTGCTTACTGCCCTGTTCACTGAGCTGGGAGTCTATATATATATACACACACACACACACACACAAAACACACACTGCTTACTACCCTGTTCACTGAGCTGGGAGTCTATATATATATACACACACACACACACACAAAACACACACTGCTTACTGCCCTGTTCACTGAGCTGAGAGTCTATACACACACACACAAAAACACACACTGCTTACTGCCCTGTTCACTGAGCTGGGAGTCTATACACACACACACACAAAAACACACACTGCTTACTGCCCTGTTCACTGAGCTGGGAGTCTACACACACACACACACACACACACACACACACACACACACACACACAACAAACACTGCTTACTGCCCTGTTCAGTGAGCTGGGAGTCTATACACACACACACACAAAAACACACACTGCTTACTGCCCTGTTCACTGAGCTGAGAGTCTATATACACACACACACACACTTATGATTTCATCATGCAAGTCAGGGTTTTACTGCAGTAGGCAGTGTATGCCATGATTTACCACAGTGAATGTGTGGTGCTGATTTGTAAGGCAACAAAGGTACCATCACATCGTTTACTGCACTGCCTTCTGATTGGAATAAGAGGCACAGGGTCACACCCAACACGGCTGCACATCCTGCTGTAACGACTGCCATCTTGCTCATTCCACAGGTCCCCTGCAACCTACCTGGGGCCCCCAGGCCCATGCTGGTGATGAGGTGCCCTTTGACCTCCATGTCACGTGACTCCCGAGAGGCCCTGCCACTCTCGCTGCCAGCCAATCGGACGCTCACCTGCAGAGGGAGGGAGGGGCAAGCTTAGAGAGGAGGGATGTCTGTGCCGTTCGGGTGCTTTAACACACTGAAGAGACGCCTGCTCCATTAACAAACATGAAGCAGACAGCCTGACAAATGACTACTAATTGATGATAAGCACAAGTATTCCTCACTTAACACCTGCCTGCGCGACGTCTTTCCGCATGAATCGACTCCTTGCTTAAGGAGCACTTTTCCCCATGAAGCAACGCTGCCGAGGTGGACGAGCGGCGAGTCAGAGTTCATCGAGGCCACAGGGGGATGTACGTCTGTCTCGGGGCTTTGCTGACTGTCAAGCCAGACAGTCGTGATCATGTGTGGTTTGACTGCATCTTTAATTGCAGGCTGCACAGTATTATCCCTTAGCTCGAGGAGCACGCACGCACGCACGCACGCACGCACGCACGCACGCACGCACGCACGCGGTGATACCTTCGCTTCTGCCAACGAAAAGCACAAGAAAAGCCCCAACTAGAGGAGAACCTCATAATCACAGAGTACAGAGCACGGAATCGCAGGAATCTGCGATATCGCCCTTGCTGTGAATCTGACCGAGTCAACAAGTACCCTTCAAGGTCAGTCATGCGTCATCTTCATTGTCACATCGTCTTACATGATGTGTGCTGTTCGATCAGGCCATCTTTGTTACCCGGAGACCTGCCCACGTGTACACACCTCAAGGCTGTCAACCACAAACAGATAAAAACCCAGAACACTCACACTGGTAACACACAAACACACGTGGGCATGCCAGCACTTGTGCACACACGAGCACACACTGCACGTGAAAATAACACCACCAGAATGAAACCCAGGTTTGAACTGATAGCCAAGAACGAAACCCTGGCCTCTTCTGTTAGTTCCAATGGTAAAACTGTTCCAGCAATAAACATTTTCAGATGAAATGCGTGTTTCTGGGAATGGGGCTCTGGTGTTGTGTGAAGGATTCCTGGGATTTAATTACTGGTTTAATTCCTGTGGAAGCCCCTTTCTCTCCCTGCAGTGCAGAGATGCCCGGATGCAAACCAGCCCCCCTCTCCCGAGCCAAGAGTCTCTTTACCACAGGATACAGAGGCGCAGGATAACTGGTGTGGAGGAGTTCAAAACGTCAGGTTATTACGCCATGAAGTAAGACTAAAGGAAAAGTTCTGAGGTGAAGAAACTAAGGAAGTTTTCTGCTGGACTAGGAACACATTCCTTGGTGCTCTCATCGGGTTTTTCCCACTTTCTTCCCACAAAGTGCCGAGTGAACAACACAGGCTCGGGAGACGTCAGTCGCTCCTGGTCGATGTCACCCCCGCTGCCTCCCGTGTAACTCTGAAGCCGCTACCCGCCTCCGCTTACCTTGCAGTAGTGGTCATGAGTACCGCAGTGGTTTGGGCTTGTGGCCATTCAGTACTGTGCGCGCCTGCAGGCCGCTGCAACGCCACCGACTCCCAGCGGGTGGCGCCACTGTGCTGGGGCTCCCCAGTCTCCTGCAGCAAGGTCCTGCGGGACAACAGCAAGCAGTGCTCTCAGAGCCAGAACCTCAACCCAGCGTCGCCAACGCTCGTGTCCAGACCCCTCCGCCACCCGACACCGACAAGAGCAGCTGCCCGCGCCCCTTCCTAGAATTCCCCAACACTGATCCGCACAGTAATTCGCTCTCCTCTGGTTTCACCCGGTTTCCCGGAGGTCACTTGGCCTTTGTAATTAGACGAAGATGACAAACGAGAGGCCACCCATCAACACATCAAGCCTGTCTGGTAGTTGAATTAGTCCAAGGAGCTTGTCCAGTCATTTTTCGAAAGAAGCCAGGCTTAACATGGCTGGTTCACTTGCTCCACACTCCTACAACCCTTTGCGTAAAGACGTGCCTCCCTTTCTTGGTACCGAGGGTTACATGCAGCTGAGACTGGAAAGATACCAGGTTTTTGGCTTCAACAACATGGCTGGGCAGTGTGTTCCAAACTCCCACAACCCTCTAGTTCTGACATGCTTTTGATCTGCTTAAGCTCCACAGACTTTTATAATAATACTACATTTAGGGCTTCTGGTTTTCAATGCTTATTTTCAAGTTGCACTCCTCCCTTCGAACTGCAATTACAGCTTTTTCAGCCATTTCTGTTCCTAATTAGGAGAAAAACCTGCAGCCGTGGCCTGTGCTTTAGATCATTTTCAAAACTCATTAAAAACCTCAACTCTGTGATTCAGACATCATGTTTCAGAGAGCATACAAGCACAAGGATGTTTAATGGCGCAATAATATCCATCTGGAGATCCGTGTACAACATGTGGCAGAAATAACCCGCAGTACAAAGACACACTGGAGGCTCAGCGAGGTTACTGGAAGGCGGAGAGTGACGCAATGTTTTCCACGAGGTTCACTTCGGTTTCGGGAGAGGGCGAGATTCTGTCAGGAGGGACCGGTGCCACCTGTCCGCTGGGATTCCCCGTCACCAACACAGGGGAAGTTCAAGCACGATCAAATTCAGGTGAACGAACGGATGACTGAATTTGTGTTTTTAACAAACACGGTCAGCTCACGGCAGCTTTAAAGAGACCATGAAGCAATCAAATTTAAATTAAAAATGCAGAAAAACAAAAGTTGGATGATTGACAGTGTTCTGCTGTTACAAGGGCTGTCCAATACTGAACTGAAAGATGTGGAGAGAAAGAGAACCGGAGTGTTGAGTCCAGTGAAGTAACGCAGAGAAATGGCTCTCTGCCATGATCGGGCAGCATTCAGTGCCGTGCCTGACAGAGCATCTGGTGAGCGGCTTTCAGTGTGCTGCTGAGCAGTGTTCAGCGTGGTGCTGGTAAAAGGCCCAGTACGCAGTGTTCAGTGTGCCGCCAGGCACTGTTTAGTGTTGTGCTGGGCACAGTGCCCAGTACATGGTGTTCAGTGCACTGCTGGGCAGTGTTCAGTGCCATGCCAGGCAGAGTGCCCAGTACACAGTGTTCAGAGCAGTTCCGTCTCCAGACACTGTACGGGAAGCTGGTGAACCCAGAGCTAGAAATGAGGAGAAGGTTCTCCTGCAGGGTGGCGCAGGAAGAGAGGAGGCACCAGGACAGCTCCTTCACGTCCACCCTGAGCTCTTATTTACACAGGTGGAAAAGTGGCACAGAGATATACTGCAGAGATCCCCCTCCCTGGCCTCCCCTTGCAAACTGCTCCCCCTGAAAACTCTACAGCCACCAGCTAGGAGAGCGGGAGATCCGACTGTGCTAAGCTCTTCGGTGCAAAGTAAGCGCAGCACAAGACAGCACAGCGAATCCCATCAATAATGGAGAGATGACAGGTGGAGAGCGGGACGCACCCCGAGGGGCCTGTCGGGTTCACACAGTACACACACCGGCGCGTGCGAGTGCATGTGTGTGCGCAGCCCCGGGGAAGCGCAGGGCGCAGGCAGGTAGGGACCAGTCCCTCACAGCGCCAGGCTCAGGAGAGCCGCGAGACATCAGGCGCGGATGGCAGAGTGCCCAGAAGGAGGAGGCCGCCGCCCAGTCGCACAGCTCTCCAACCTGTCAGTGACGAGATCGTGCGCGAGAGCAGCAAGACAAACACAGATGCACAGGCTTGTGGTACTGCGGGCGGCTTGTCTGCGTCTGGCTCGTTTTGTGCTCGGTGCTGAGCAGCTGCTTGACGTCTCTAATCGCAAGGCTTCTTTCGGTCTTTAAACATCGAGTACAAAACCATGAGACGAATCTGTTTTCCGAGAAACATACAATTTTTAAGAATCTGATAAAGTAGTGGGAACTGTGGGTCCCCCCCTAAAACCATGACTCCCATCCAGAAACGGGGGGACCCGTGTGCTCCCCAGGGGCGCAGACTCACCGTCTCCCAGGGAATCAACTTCGCTGTATCGCAGCCATGCGATCACGCACCGCGTCTCTAGCGCGCGCCGGTGAAGCTCCGCCCGCTCAGCAAACCCCTGCCGTTTCAAAGCACAGGAAGAAAACCAATCAGAAGCCTGAAAAAATTAACATGAAGGCCGCGTTAATCGAACACCAGCTCTCTGCTCCCCGCGGGACGAGGCAGCGAGCTGGGAGAAGCAAGTCATCAGTGAACTTCCTCCCCCTCTTGCATACAGCAGGAGTACCTGCCCCTGGAGAGGGGCAGACGACGTGCACACGCTCTGGAAGGTCAGCTGTCCCTACCAGCTGCCAGCTGCTCACTACGGACAGCAGGGTGGGCACGGCAGGCAGAGGACTTGCCAGCAACACTCTGCAGGCTCTCCTCCATCCCTGGACCCCTGATGGCTCAAATCCTCACCAGGGATACCCGCCACAGTCCGCGAGATTTGAACACGCAACCCCTGGACGGCAGAGCCCAAGCCTGCAGGATGAAGGGGGGGGCCTTCATAGGTGGAGGCAGTCCAGCTCCACTTCCAAGACTGCAGCAGACAAGGCAAGCCAGGACAGCCAGTCTCAAAACACCATGACAAGAACACAAACAAGCTCCGACACCTACTCCTGCTCCCTCTCTTCAAAAGCCATAATTCACATCGTTAACCCACGCCTGCCTTTCAGTTGAATGCAGCCTGCTTTCCCAGGTCACTGCCCTGCGATCTGCTATTAAAGATCACTTCTCTCCAATCAAGCACCAGTGTTGACAAGCTCTCGTCGAGCTGTCGTCTGGAGCGCGTCGGAGGAGGCCCCCGGAAGTCGGTTTTCTCTTGAAGAGCCGGGTCGCTAATCACCTGGGGAGCCAGGGGGAGGAGGAGGCCCGCAGACAGGGCTGCTGCCTGATTTTATAGCAGGATCGAGGATTGTTCTAATGAGGCAGGGCTGCACATCCCCCCCATCCTCCCTCCCTGAGCCCCAAAATCATTTCCCTCACAGCAGGTTCCCCAGTTCCACACGACCAACAGGGCTGCCTGATTTTGATTCTAACTGAGCCACAATCCTGGCATCTTGAGCCCAGATCGCCACGGTCCTGAAGGCTTGGCTGCCGACGCCGATGAGCCCTGAAGGATTAGGGGTCCCCAGGACCAGGGCTGGTGACCAATACAAAGAGCTTGTATTGGGGGCCCTCCGGCCAGTCTGGCCCGTTCGGTAGTTAGTGGCTAATTGATCCCAGGATCTCCTCCAGCTGTTTCTTGAAAGGGACCAGGGTAACACCTTCCACACACCTCTCTGCGCGTGGAGGAGCCTCTTGTTCCCAGTTTTAAACGCACCTCCCTGCCCTCTGGATCGCGGTTCTCTGCTCAAACGCCTCTTCACCAGCCGTGTGCGTGAGCTGGCAGGGAGGAGCAGCTGGCTGGCATCTGGAGGCGCAAGTCGTCGGGGGGGGGGGGGGGTTGGGGGGGTCAGAGAGGCTCACCAGAGGGAATGAAAACGACCTGGGAAAACTCCAACCCTGGCAAACCCTCATTGATAACGAGGAGGCAGCAGGCAGGGAAGACAGGCCGCTCCCTCCGTAGCCAGAAAGGATGGCCGCCGCCTGCGTTTTGACACCCGGCCAGGTCAGCAGCAGCGAGGGAGCAACTCAACGCCTCATGAAGACTCAGTTCCCCGCGCCGGGGCCTGCAGGACGGCTCGCGGTCGGGGAGGAGACTGCTGCGAACGCCGCCCCTGCTCATCCGGCCAGACTATCAGATGCGCTCGGGCCACGGAGGGCTTGTGGGGAGTGAAACTCGAGGCCCCGCGATGCTCCAGCACTTGGGCAGCCCCGACATCAAGCTGATCGCCGGCGAATCGAATCCACACGTACGATCTGCAGGACTCTGCTGGCTCACACGGATCCCGCCAGGAGGCGACCCAGCTCCAGCGAAGAGACTCGTTTCGGAAAACGCAGCACTGTCGTTTCTCCCCTGAGCGCCGGTCGGTCTCGAGCCTTTCTGAACGCCGAACGCACTGCAGCACAGAGCTCTGGACTCCTCCGGCCAAGCTCCATCAGCTCCACAAGTACCCGGAGCCCTCAAAGGCGCCGGCACTCTTCGCTGAAGAGCGAAACACGTACCAGAGGACAAAAAGTGGGACCATCTGGAGATGCGTTTAAACATCCTGAGAACAGGAGACCCTTCTCCACAAGGGGAACAAGCTGTCCAGTCACGTTACAGAAAACCCGGGTTTCTTCCAGAAAATGGCTGGATGAGATTCTGGGATGAATTAGTCCATCTCTTGAGCCCACAATGCTGTCCTACACTCTGTTCAGTCACGGCCCCTGAGAGCCAGGGTATTATTACAGAGGTGCCTGAGCACACACCTGTGGGCCAGGTGTGCAAATATCCACTGGAGCCAGCGTGCAGACAGCAGAGGCACCTTCACTGCAGTGTAAAGCACAGTTTGTACACAGTCATTATAGACTTAATGTATACCGTGTCCCACAGCACTGTCTCCAGCTGGGATAACACAGCTTTGCGTCAATTACTGTCCCAGACCAGGCCAGGATTCTGTTAGGATGCTGAAGAGCATGAGCATGAGCATGAGCATGAGAGTGAACTGTTTTTACAACAACCCAAAGGAGAGGTGTCCCTAGCAATGCTTCGAGGGAAGCTTATTTCTATGTGCGCCCATAAAAAGAAAGTAAGACCAGGCAAATTGAGAGGGAGTTACATTTGACATAAAAATGTACGGAGCAAACAACATAAAACAAATCATTCACTCGCACTATATATAAACAACTATTGAAAGTCAGGGTGGAAATAAATAGCAAATTGTGGAAGTACAAACAAAATTAAAGTTCCTAGGAATAAGGAGCTTGGGACCACTCGGCTGAAGTAGCTCGTAATTTAGTTAACAGCACAAAGCAGAAGGAGACCCAGACCACTGTCCTACAGCACCTGGCCCACAATCACCTGCACACGCAGCAGTGGCGAAAATATACATTTATGAATTAAATATGATCCACTGAAATGAAACACAAGAAGAAAATAAGATCAGCATCAGGCAGAAATGGACCAACGGGATTGGAATTTCTCGGGGGGGGGCACAGGAGAGTCCAGATGTGCTCAGCACATGTGGGAAGCACATGGCTGCCGGAGCCCGCGGCGTGTGTGGGAGAGCAGGAGCTCACCTGACACCGGCACACCGCCACCAGGAGGAACCCAGACCGGCCGCAGGCGCCGAACTGGAGCAAAACGCCAGAGACAGAGAAGAAATCGTGCAGCAGCAGCAGCTGAGCCTGGGGGTTGAGACTGCAGCCCACTGGACCAGCAAAGCCTCTGACAGGCACACACACGCAGAGCAGTGCCTGAGCTGGCGCACACACACACCCACCCACCCCAGGACTGGACACTGCCTCTCACCCCAGGCACCGGGCTGAAGGAGACTTGATTGTTAATTGTACTTTTTTAAGCCAAATGAAGGAGAAAAAAAAACAACCACCAAAAAGGTGAGTCAGAAATAAGCCAAATTCATAACCCCCCCCCCGCTATGGGAAAATAATGCAAATCCACCCCACCACCTCCCAGCAAAAACACTGTGTTCAGGCTGGCAAGTGAAAACCAGCTGCCTGTCTACGATTTCACATGAACCAGTCCCAACAGCACGCAGGTGCTCTTCAGAGGTCTCGAACCGCGGCCCGGCGGGAGAGGCAGGCTGTCAGAGCGGAGAAGAAAGCGAAGGCGAAGACGGGAGCTGATTAAAACATGACCGTGGAGGAGGCAGACGCAGCCCCAGCGCTCCGCACATCACAGGGATGCAAATCCGCAGCCGGTTTCAATATTCAAACCCTGCGGACTGCGCCGTGGCAGGGGAGGGGAGGGGCGGGGGCGGCCGAGCCTGCTGGAATCCACCTCCCCCCCGCCCCCCCCGAGGACACACGGAAAACGGGAGGCGCCCCACACCCAGCACCCCACACACGAGACCACAAAACACCGAACACCCGGAGACGGAAACCAAAAAACAAAAACACAGAGGGAAAAAAGCACAATGCTGGATGGAGGGGGAGGTGATACAGCACCACACACAAAAACGAGGTGGCACAAACACGGCAGCATCTGGGCGCCTGGTCCTGTCTGGGCCAGGCCGGGCTACGGGCCCTGCCAAAGACCCTGGCTCGAGAAGGCCGACTGGTGAGCCACAGGCGTGAAGGCACTGCAGGAGACAGGAGTGGCAGAGACCGGCGGTGCTTATTTGAAAGCATGTTTTACCATCAAGACGCGCGCAAGCTCAGACAGCAGTACCTAGGCACACAGGTCCGCCTGCTCTGAAAGCAGAGCCGCACTCCTGCGGCCGGAGGAACCCGCTGCCTGTCCCGGCCCAGGGCCACCCACACACCAGGCGCAGTCCGGCGCAGAGGACAAGGACAGTGTCCTGCCTCAGGCAGCTGGACAGTAGGTCGAGCGAGCCAGATCCCAGATCCCGACACCCACCTCATTCCCACGACGCAAAGGGAAAGAAACACAGGAATTCGGTTTGAAAAAAAGAACTAAGAAAAGGCCGTTTTCAACATAAAATAGTCCCTGTCACACTTGCCAGGGGTGGTGTGTGTATGCATTTCAGACTGACTTGGAATTCATCCACAACTGTATGCCAGGATACAACAGTAGGATCAGCCCCATACCAACACAAGTGGTTCCCGCAACGGCCTGCATCTCCCAGCAAAGCCTGGAGTGGATCACGCTGCTCCGCAAGCGGGAGCCCAGCCCGTTTCTCCTGCAGATGGAGAAGCTGCTGCTCTCTGCTACAGTGCGAGGCGGACCGGCCTTGACCACGCTCGCTTGGCACAGCCACCGCTGGCACACAGCAGGCAGGATACGGCCCTCTGAGCACGGGAAACGTCTGCCTCTGCAGCTGTCTGGAGATAAGACCGGCCCAGCGCATGCAATGAAGAGGGACGCCCGGACCAGCCCTGCTCTGCAGGAATAGGGCCGAAGGCGGGGATAATAACAGTGCGTTAATAACAGGGACTCTTATTATAACACTGCATGCAAAGCAGAGCTTGGAAAGGAGTGCACGCCTGTCTCTGTCTGTAGGGCTGGCTCGACAACGAGCACCTACAGGAAGGGCTGAACAGCTCCATAATACCAACTCTGCGAGCAACTCACTGGTCAAAACACCCTGCTCCGTTAATCCCGGACCAACAGCAGCC
Source organism: Atractosteus spatula (assembly GCF_055471065.1). Taxonomy (NCBI): domain Eukaryota; kingdom Metazoa; phylum Chordata; class Actinopteri; order Semionotiformes; family Lepisosteidae; genus Atractosteus; species Atractosteus spatula. The sequence goes on from NC_142707.1 coordinate 2,639,844, forward strand.
TGGAAGCTGGGAGGCAGAAGATCCTTGACCTCACTAAGCCCGCCCACTCCCGAAATCCAACAGGAACAGGCTGTCCGCACGGAGAAGCCAGATGCCCAGGTATTCACAATCCTCAAATGCCTCCACATCACTGTTGAAGCCGATACCCTGGCTTCCTTCATGAAACAGCTCTACCTGGCACCAGGGGGGTTAGTGCCTCCTCTGTTTCATGGCTGGTGTTGTCAGGGTGGAGAGGCCCACTATGCCGACACTGTTTCTCTTAGTACGGAGGCACGCAGCTCAAAGCTTGCGTGCTGTGTGGCGTTGGCACACGCAAACAGGAAAGGCCTGGATTTAAAACATCACAGAGACACCCCCCCACTGTGCAGCTGACCAGCCAAAAGAATCTAGGTTACCCCCCTTCTTCCCTTCACCCCCACTCCTCTACACTCTCTCTCTCTCTCCTGAGCACGCCATCTCTCAGCCCGTCTCTCTGAAGGCTGCGCTGTGCAGTCAGCTCTTCCCCTCTGTCAGAGCTCTCAAAGGAGACCAAACACAAAAACGCCAGTGATCTCACTGCAGGAGCTAATGACTGCTTTGCAACGACCCGTTAATTGCTGCAAATCAACAGGCTGGCCTGCCTGTCTCAGACAGGCTGCACAGAAAAACAAAACAGCTGCAGGTCAGAGCCGGTTTCCCTCCCTTCCACGACGCTGGTGAGCGCTGGGCAGGGAGAGATCCAGACCTGCAGACTGGCACTCGCTCAGCAGCGACACTGCGACTGTGGATCAGAGGATAATGCAGAGAGGGCACTGATGAAAGAGACGTTGACGCATCTTTTACGTCTCCTAGACAACGTGGAGAAGCAATAAAAAGAAAACGCGCAGAATTGACACCGAGAAGTTAAAATCATACTACACCCTAGTAAGACCCCATACAGAATATTGTGCAGAATTGTGGTTGCCAAATAGAAAAGACATTGCTGCTCTGGAACCAGTCCAAAGAGCAACCAGGTACATTCAGAAACTTACAATGTCTCCGACGGGCTGAAGGTAGTGATCCTCTCCGGTCTTGAACAGAGAAGACTACCAGGGGAGCCGATACAGGAACTCAAACGCCCCACAGCATGGACAGCGTCAGCCCAGTGCGTTGCTTCAGAAGCTACAGTGCAGCGCCAACCAGATGGTACCAGTGGGAAGTACATGTAAAACAGGGCAGGAGGCTCTTCTTTACAACCTGGGTGGTGGGAGTGTGGAACAAGCCACAATGTTGTTGAAGCCCGTTTCCTTCAAGAAACGGGTGGAGGAGGTTCTGGTATCATTCAACCACTAAACACCGAATGGGCTGGATAGGTAGCAAACCAGAGGGGGCCATTTGGCCTCTTCTTCTTACCAGCAAAAGGGAATCTGATTATTAATCACCTCTGCAGTTAATAGTGAATCAAGCACAACATGTGGCAGCCAGCCCACCGTGCAGTTGAAGAATGAAACCCGGACGGGCTCAGACTGCTCCACAGCGTCCACGCTGTTACTCAGGAGGGGACAACACCAGAGCCCACACCCTCGAGGCTGTTACTGTGTTCTAATCGTTTACAAATACCGGCCCGAACTACGACCTGCTGACCCTGAACACATGCACCTGTGAGCTGCTGTCTACAGGCCAAGCCACACAGGGCTGTGACTCTTGCTGACGGAGCTCCGAGAGGCAGCCTTAAAGAAGCCATAAAAGTAAAGTAATTGTAAAATACTGAGGGAAAAGATAAGAATAGACAATTTTCATGTGGGATGTATAGTGGTAAATCTTTGGATTGTATAAAAGGATTGTGTTGCATTTCTCATCTGTATTTAAAATGGTTTTATCTGTTCTCTAAAATAAAGAATTGGCTCCCCCCCCACCCCCCCCGATGTTACTCATTATGTTTGCAGGAGGCAGCATGGGTTCAGGCCCAGGAGCACTACACTGGCTCCAGTGGTGGATGAGCTCCCAGGGAAGTGCAGCCACACCAGTAAACCTGCTCCACTCTGTGCTCCAACTGGGCTGAGAACAGATCTGTTGCTGCAGAGGGAGGGGAGGGGGGGGCTGTCAGTGCTGATTTACTCACCCTCCCCTCCCTCTGCAGCTGTCCTGGTGAAGACACAGCTGGCACTGACAACTACAGCAACATACACACGATCACAACCAAACAACTGCACATGCATGATTACACACACACACTCTCAAGTGAAAAGACCTTTCCCTGTTAGTAAGGGGATAATTGCTACACAGCGACTTCCAGATTTAAAATAAGAAAATAATTCCCTGCAGACCTCTACTGTAATTGCTCAATGGCGTTCTGGGAGACAGATCCCCAGCAAGGACAGCGCTCTCCAGAGCTATCGTTAACCCTGGCTGCTCCGACTTCCACCCAGCAGCACAGAAATCAAAGTTAAAAAAAATTCTCAAGGTTGCAGGATGGTTCTGTGATGCTGTCTGTGTGAACCGAGAGCCCAGAGCTCTGTTACCAACACTCCTGGTCTGATCTCTGATCTGGAGTTCTGGGGTCATCCCCTCTGCATGCAGCCTGGACCCCAGCAGGGGTAAGAGGATCCCCCGGGCAGTTTCAGAAACAGCAGAGCCCCACACCCCCTCCCAGCCCAGGCAAAGACAATCCAACACTCGCAGGGCAGCCGTGCCCTGACCCCTGACCGCAGCCCCTTCTGTCACATCAGAGATCCCCTCGGTCTTCCAGGCAGCACAGAGGCCTGCCTTTCCCAACACTTCCCGCTAAGATTTTTTCTTCTCTCACAGGCGCGTCGTCAAAACCCATACCCCAGCACCCTCAGATCCATCGGCTTTTAAACACGCAACACGCCAGACAGCCTCTCGTTTGTATCTTGTGTTCTTACTAGACCGCTCTGTGCTTGCCCAGTGTGCATCGGACACAGCGCACGAGGAGAGAGACTCCCACCTCGACACCAGGACTCTGCAGGACCGGAGGGGAGGCGCTGCTCGATGGAGATCATCACTCGGACCGAAACACAGGTACGAGAAAAGGCACCAGTCCTACCCTCAGCAGAGGCAGCACCTGCGTCACCGAGACCCTCTCTCGGTGGCCAGGACAGGGCAGCATGGAACAGCGATGCACCCTGGGGACTGTGGAGCATCAGAACGGATCTCCCTGTGTGCACCCACTAGTCTACCGATCAGACTCCCGCTGCGCAGCGATTCAGTCCATTCCTGGGTTTCAGGCGAGCCACACATCCACATCACGCGGGTCACCTCTGTGTGCAGCATGACTGCCGCACCCTGGTTTTCCCATCTAAGATCTCTCCAGCTTTGTGCCAAAAAATCAATTAGCAGATTTTTTTTTATGGTTCAGACACCTCGGACAAAGGCACTGACTAAAAATAGTAACAAATAATTGCACAATTGCTGAATCGTTAAAAGATTATCTCTCTGCGTCGCGTCACAGCAGTTGCTCGGCGAGTCTGCAGAAAAACCTGAAATGGATCGAGCTGCTGTGCAGTGGGAGTCCGAGCCCTTTCCCTTCACCCTGGCTGACCCTTAGAGAGTCACCCCCCCCCCCCCTTTTAACCTGCATAGTACCCAGAGCTTGCTGGGAGCGCTGGGCGTCTGAATCACAAGGAAATTACCCCAAAAAGGGAGGAAAAAAACAAACAACCCCACCTGGCAGGCAGTGGCTGTATTTGCCTCTCTTAAACAAACAAGGAGCTCAGCAGGGAAATGAGGGAGTGAGAAATGGGACACAGGAGGCTCACAGCCAGAGAAGTGCTGCTGCCTCGGTCGGCGGGTTTGTTTTCAAACATTCGTTTCCTTTTCAAGCTCCACAGAAGCCAGTAACCCCCGAGCAAACTGCCCACAACAAGCGGCACAACACCTAGCACAAAAGGGAGCCGTCACAAACACGGTGGCGTGCGGTAACTCCGGCTCTCCGGCCTCCTGCAGAGGGAGGCGTTGGGAGGCTGATGCATGGTTACGGCCTTTTCCTGGCCGAACTCCAAAACCATCCAGTGCATGCAGGGAATAAGGTGAAACAGATTTGTTTAATAAAATGACAGCGAGGCACCAACTGGTCAAGCAGCACAAACTGTAAGAACTAAACTCGACGCTGCACATTGGTGGTGGTGGACAGGAGTCCCCATTACTTGCAAAGCGCTTTGAGTGGAGCGTCCAGAAAAGCGCTGTATAAGTGTAAGGAATTATTATTATTAAACAGCACGCAGAGAGTGGAGTCGGAGCAGCAGTGCAGTAGGTCTGTCGGCATGTATCCTTTGCTCATAATGAGTAAGTGCTATTTGCAAAAACACATATCCTCCATTGCATGGGAAGCACTGTGAGAAAACCGGATCTGTATGGATGTTGGGACGTTTCCTTCCTACCAGGAAAAGGTGAACTATAACTGAACTACAAGCGACCTCCACTGCCGGGCGGCTCCAGCGCTGCCTCCCCGCGCCGTGGCTGTCAGGACACGCCAGCAGGTTTCGGGGAAATGACTCCCAGCCCCGCGCGCACGCAGAGAGACCAGAAATCAAGCGCGCCGATCCAACAATAGCGGCTTTGTCTCGGCGGAGCCGTGAATCCCACGTGATCCGAGCTGCTGATCTCCAGACTGAAGGAGGAGAGGATCGGACTTGTCTGCCGCTGCCCACTCGCAGGGGAGCTCTCCCACGGGAGAGAGGATCACCCGGGGGTGCCAACACCAGCGGTGTGGGAGCAGGGAAGGACGCCAGCCAGGGCAACAGGCCGACACTCCTGCCCCAGCCTCTCTTCCCCCGCCCCCTCCCGGGGGATCACGGGACAGGAGGCTCAGGACGGGCTGGAAAAACCGGACTCCGGTCACACATCGGACTCCCCCCACGTGCCGGGCTCCTGCGCACAGGCTGTGCTGACGAAGTGGAAAGCCGCGTCACGTCGCACGCGGGCATGAAACCGCCAGTGCCTGGCGTGGGCTCCGATGCACGGAAACCCGAAACGACAGAGGCCCGTCCGCTGCGCCAGTGAGCCAATCAGCATGGTCTAACCCCCCCCACTGCCAGCTGACCGACACCCCAACAACCCACCAGTACCCCCCAATCTCCACTCGGGTCTCCAAGCACCACGGTAAATGTCAAGAAATCTACTGTTTTGATTTGCACGTCCTGGCCGGCTGGCTTTGACCCAGGCAACGACCCCTGCACAGCCAGGGAGAGGGCGAGACACCTGGACTCGGGTGCGAGGCAGCAGCCTCTGGGCGTGGTCCAAGCTGGCAGCTTTACTGTGCTGGCCACTCGGGAACGGCTCTTGACACAGGCTCAGAGACGAGAGCAGGACGCTCGACCCAGCTGGCTCATTCGGCAACAGAAGCCTGGGATCAACTGGCTACAACAGCGTGGCTGGGTAGCTGCTTGTTCCATGTTCCCACAACTTTTTGTGCAAAGAAGCACCTCCTGCTCCACTGGCGCCCTGCTCGCGGGCCGGCATCTTTGTCCAAACACTGGCCGGCGCGTGTTGCTGCATGCCCCTGTTGCCAACACACACACTCCAGGTAGAGCTCAAATAATCCACCAGCGTAGATCCCTCTCCCTCCCTCCCCCCTCACACACACACTGCTTTCCTTGCAAACAGCCCTATCAGGGTGACATTGTTACCACGGACTGATAAGGCTGCAGTATCTGCTCTGGCCTCGGAAGCCTCTGTCCTCTGTCATCAGATGCCCAAGAACAGCCACTGACCAGTCGGGAGGGCAGGTGATGGCCCTGCAGCGCGTCGGGGCGATCACACACACACACACACACACACACACACACACACACACACACACTAAACTCTGCAATGGAGACAGACAGACAGGAAGCGTTTCATCCAAAAGCCTGGATGAAATGCTTCTCGCTCTCTCTCTCGCAGGCTGATGACTGAGGCCGCAGCTGTGTTTGTCCGTAAACATGGAAAAATCACTCCGGTTTTTCCAGCACGCTCCCATCTCTTCACCCGCGGCAGCCCCTGACCCGCTGCGGAGGCGACAGTAAACCAGACATCCGCCACGCACCGGGTCTCCCGCTCCCACCATCCCGCACACCGCGCGGCAGGCGAGGAACCGCTCCAGCTGGAGGGAACGGCGCAGAGACGGACGGCGGCCCTGCTCCCGGCTCTTCCCTGGTGGATTATAACAGGGCCCCGAGGTGCTGTCCTTCGAGACGCTGTGGCTTTGAAACAGCGCCATATAAAAATCAAGACCAAACTGGCATCAGGGTGCAGGATTTCGGACACGAATGGTGCGCGTCGTTTGTTTGGGAAAGGTGCGCACGGGCCCCACAAAAAAACCCTACCATTCCTTCACCCGGAGCATGCCCTGCAAGAGGTCATACCGCCCGCTCAGTCAGCTTTTCCACTGAAAATGAGAATTGTCCTTCGCACTCCTTATGGCAAAGAATTCCTCACATGACCATCCTGCTTTTCATCCCAGAAGATCTCAGTGCTTCACATGTAGGAAGAGATCTACTTCATTCAGTAATGAATCACAGCCCCACCTGGGAGACGCAGTCATCATTCTACACCGGCAGCCCCCCCCTGGGAGACGCACAGCGGCTATTCTGCACCGGCAGCCCCCCCTGGGAGACGCACAGCGGCTATTCTGCACCGGCAGCCCCCCCTGGGAGACGCACAGCGGCTATTCTGCACCGGCAGCCCCCCCTGGGAGACGCACAGTCGCCATTCTGCACCGGCAGCCCCCCCCTGGGAGACGCACAGTCGCCATTCTGCACCGGCAGCCCCCCCTGGGAGACGCACAGTGGCTATTCTGCACCGGCAGCCCCCCTGCACAGCAGATCATGGGGAGGAGCGAGCAACTACTTCACCAGCTGAATCAAGGCTGAAGCACATCTGTGGCGCAGTCCATGGTTCATGGTCACCCGGGGGCTTTAAGGTTGAATCACAAACCAGAGGACACGAACTGCTTGAAAGTGCAGGAATGAAGGAGCCTGCGAAAAGCTGCCCAGCCATGCTGTTGGTGCCATGGTGATAGACCATCCACCCAGGACAGAACACACCTCTTAGCGTTCTGTGGGTGTGGGTGCACGCAAACAAGCTACCCCATCAGGCCGTTGGTGCCAAAACCTGGCTCCTTTCGGAAAACAGCCGGATAAGCTCCTCAGATCCTGTAGTGACTAACAAACTACCTGCCAGACAGCCTAGATGGGACAGGAGGCCTGTCCTCCTATGTAACAGGAACAGGAGGCCTGTCCTCCCTCTCGTGTTCAACACGGGGATCTCCAGGAGGGCCAGACTCACACGAGACCACGCAAGTACCATGATGCTCCAGGCAGAGCGTTTCTAAGGCGCATTTCCCACCATGCACTCTGGCATTCCCAGACTCCAGATGTAGCCGTGAACCCGCAGCCAAGCAGATGGAAAAAAAGTCATCGGGGTCCTGCAGCTGACAGGGTGGGAACCTCCCTGCGGTGGGGGTGCACTGAATGTGGATGAAGGGGAGGGGGTGAGGTTACCCACTTAGCTGTGGGAAAGAAGGAAAAGCCGGAGAGGGGAGCAAGACAGGACACACCCCCACTTCAAGGACCGCAGGAAGCTACAAGCACTTGTGTCTTCCTCCGAGCGAGAGGGCATTCTGACTCCTGGCCCAGCGAGGCGAGAGAACAGGGGGAGGGCGCCGCGCTGGGACTGGGCTGAGGAAGACCAGCCTGGAGAAAGCTCATCCTCCGGCCGCTCCAGGGAGCAATCCCGGCGCAGATGCATCCTGCCCTCGGAGCTCCTGCCCGCGGGCTCTCGCCGGCACCTCTCGGCCTCGCCCCGCCCTTGTCCACCGCAGGGAATAAAAAAAAAACCCCACCACAGTTCCTCCAAATTTAGAGCGAGCGCACCGCGCCACACTGGCCGCAGAGACCTGCCGGGAAGCCGACAGAGAGAGCAGTCGCCCTAGCGCGCCGTTCAGCCCTCCTCAAACTTAAAAGCGGCAATCAGGACACGAAACCGCTGCCGTCTCGCGAACTCCTTCACCACCACGGCTTATCTTAGCGAAAGACACCGACGTGTTTATAAAACGACAGAGAGGAAAGGCTTCCCCAGCCGGCCGGCGTCCGTGTCTCAGGACTGGGGGCTGAGCGCGGCCGTTCCCTCCCGAGCTGCGCGCTGGCCAAACCGTGGTCAACTTCGCTGACCGCTTCACCACACGACAGCGGTAAAACCCGACCCGACCCTTGGCGCCGCCGTCCTCCCGGTTCTCCCGGGGTCGCAGCGGGGGCTGACGCGCCGGGCTCAGGTGTTGTCAAAGCCCACACCGTCACCTGCAGCTCCGGGGTCTGGCAACGACCCGCCTGCCCCCACAACACCACAGGCTTAGGACGTCACGAAACGTTTCAACTGACAACAGAAAACAGACGACACCTACATGTGAAACGGCATCTTCCCCAATCTAAAATAAATAAATATCGCTTTACAGAACGGGTAACACGCTGAAACAAACTCATCACAACTCGCAACTCCGCGGTTGTTGTGCCGCGACTGCTCCTGGGGGGGATACCGCTTGTAACAGGAGCGAAAAGCGTTAACGAGAGCCTGTCGGTGTGTGTGTGTGTGTTTGCCTGCCACAGAGCCTCAACACACAAACCTCGAGCACAACACCGGCAGTCGCGTGCACGATCGCCAGCTCCGCCGCCAGCGCACCAGAGAAAGTTGAGAGGCGTCCTACCTTGTTGTACTGAATCCGGTTTTGTTTTGCGATATTACAATTCTTAATTTCTAAGCGGCTCCTTGCTGGCGACGATGTGTATTCCACATTCCGCTCGGGGAGGGCGAGAGAGAGAGCGGGGAGGGGGGGCAGGAACACAAGAGTCAGATCTAGAGGAGGGGTAGAAGTTAAGTGTTAAGACATCTTCTCCGCGTCCGTCCGTTTCCCTCACAATCTAACAAGTCGAGCCTGCTCTCCGGCTCCCCGGCGGCTGAACTCCAAGCGCCGGGTAGGAGAAAGACGACACCGCGAAATAAACACCCCCCACTTCATAAATAAATTAAAAACGCGTTTAAAAATGCCGGAGCGGCGCAGTCCAGCCTCACGGTATCACCCGCGGAGCTCGGCACCCTGTACTTCCTCGCAGGTTAGTTTACTCAGCACAGTTCGGCTGTAAACCGAGGCAACCAAGTCTCCCTCCCACACGGGGGGGAGCCGAGCGAGGGAGAGGGGAGGCTCACCGCTGTCTCTCGTCGCCGCTGCGTTCAGACGCACACGCCTTGAAGTTCCGGCGACTCGAAGACGTGTTTGCGCACAGGCGTTAAAATCAGCGCTCCCTTTACGATAGACGTTTTTAGTTTAGCCTTTTAAGTTTAAAAGTTGAGGTTATCACCTCCCCCTCCCTCCCAATTCTCTCCAGCTGGTTTGGTCCAGAAGGTGCCCGGTGATAAGGATTCCAAAAATTCCAACTTTTCTTCCCCCCTTCAGTCCAAATTCTCCACGGACAGCTACGCGAGCCGTGAAGTAGTTTTTTTTTTTAAATTAATTCACGCTGCGATGGAATTTTATAATGCGTTTTGTTATAGCAGCAAGCAGGTCACAGCGTTTCGCAGGGGTTCCAATATCTTCTGGAGAGATACACTGCCGACGACGCCAAGACAAAGTTACTGGAATGAATCGATTTTTTAGAAACCACCGATAAGCGTCTTGCCGTCGATTACAAGCTTAGCTGTGCTTCTGTTTCGGCATTGCTTCGACGGTAAATAGCAAAGGTGCATTGCTCGAGTGTGAATATCTTCGTTTAATATAAACCTTAACCTCCTAGGTATGTGTAAACAAATGCAGTTTCCCGAAAATAGCATTAAAATGGATACTTTCTGCAGCCTCAAGTCCGATTTGCAGTTTCTGTTAACTCCCTGTGGTACTGCGCATCTTCCCGGTGTGTGTTATCACTAATCTTTAACCCCTGTTCAAAAATGCGTTCATCCGTTCGACTCCACGTTGACGAGAAGATAACCTCTTCCCTCTGGTTATATCGTTACATCAGCAATAGTAATGTCATGCAATACAGTATATTGGAATTCTCTGTCATAAAACAGCAGAGAATCCACTGGAGACTGAGTCGGGCACACAGTAATGTATATTTTGCCCTGGGAACATTTCCATGCTGTTTGCCTTTGCCAAATGTTCAAGTAAATTGCTGCTAAAACGCTTTGTCGCTGTATCCAGTACATCTCAGGAGCTCCAGTCACTGGCCCCCCAGGGGGTCAGCTGTGCTCTGACCGGCCGGTGGACCAGGTGTGGACACCAGCGGGTGAGGAATTCGCACGTGGAGTTTACACACTGAGTGAGCTCCTGACCTTTCATGGGCCCAGGGGCGCCGGTCATTCACATAGCCTGCTGTCCCAGAACTGACCAGGGACGTCCGCAACAAAAATGAAAACAATGGCGAGTTCGTGCCTGGCTGGGGTCCCTGCTGTGCTGACGTGGGGAGATATCTGGAGACTGGGAGACAGGTCAGTGTCTGGGAGACACTGGGAAATGTGACAGTGTCTGGGAGACGGGTCAGTGTCTGGGAGACAATGGGAAATGGGACAGTATGTGGGAGACAGGTCAGTGTTTGGGAGGCACTGGGAGATGGGTCAGTACCTGGGTGAGGACACTGGGGGAAGGGTCAGTGTCTGGGAGGCACTGGGAGACACTGGAAGACGGGTCAGTACTTGGGAGACACTGGGAGATGGGTCAGTGTCTGGGAGGCACTGGGAGACACTGGAAGACGGGTCAGTACTTGGGAGACACTGGGAGATGGGTCAGTGTCTGGGAGATGGGTCAGTACCTGGGTGAGGACACTGTGGGAGACACTGGGAGACTGGTCAGACAGGGAGCAGAGGGGAGAGGAGAGGAGGGGGTTGTGTTCCAACTGGTCCTGGGCACAGTGCAACGTCCCGGGCCCGGGCGGCCATTTCGGTTTTGGTCCTGTCACTATCCCTGCAACCCAAGAACACCAGCTAGCAACCGATCCCAGAGCCTTGCATTCCCAAAGCGAAACCGTAGCAAAGCCTGGGCTCTGTTCCCAGCTGTGCAGAAGCCACGCGAGCCGGAGGCCTGCCGAGCTCACGGCAGTCACCTGCTCTCCCAAACCCCGGACACCTCCTCCACAGGACGCCGTGCGCCACAGGCCACAGCCCCAGTCTGTGTTTGACTTGAGCACTTGTGCAGATAAGACCCTTCATGAACATTTCCAGAAGAAAAACAAACGGACAACACAGAACTTTCACGATCATGAAGACAGCAGGACAAATGTCTTATGAGGTTTATCTTTTTTTTTAAACTCATAATGCTGGAGTTATTGTTCTTGCTATTAGTTGTGGTATTGCTATTATAGCAATACCCGATATTGCTATTGCTATCTCTGTTGGCTTTAGTATAAATGTTGCTTTTGGCATTGATATTGCTAATTGCACTGGTATACTCATCGCTATGGACATTATTTCCCAAAATAGCAGTAGTGCTCCTCTAGCCTCTACTGTATTTCTGATGAGCACTGTGTATTCTTGGTGACACACAAGTAAGAAAGTCATCACGCTTCTATAAGACTGATACTCTTCAAAACAATTAAAAATTTAAGCCTTCATGTGTGGACTGACAGATGACAATACGCTGAAATATATTTTTCTTTATGACAGACGTGGTCCCATTCAGATTCCTTCAGCTCAGGTCTTTAATGCAACCCGCCAGTTAAATGAATCATAATTAATTAACGAGGTGCGCGTGCCAAACTCCCACAGCGGAATAGATTGGAAGGACTCCCCTACTGTGGGAGAGCCAGGCAGTGACAGACTGATGCACGCTGTCTGCCGGTCCTCGGGACATTAAACATCTCTCTTTCACCGGGCTCCGCTTGGCTGAGCACTACTGCTCGTTCCCCTCCCCCCAGCGATAATCACTGGGACACCCATTAACACACAGCCAATGATCCAGTAAATGTAACGCAGGATTATGGAGGAATCAGCCTGATGCCTCCAGACTGAAAGAAAGTGTTAATACAGGGCATGTGCGTGCAGCATCGAGGGTGTGTGTAGGCCTGGGCTGCACACACAGATACACACACACGCCCCCCGATTTAACACTTTCTTTCTCTTCAGGCTAATCCCCAAGTAATCCACTGGCTCATTGTCTGTGTGAGCGGTGCAGGACGATATCAGCAATGAGTAGGTACTGTGATCTCCACCCCAGGCCCTGCGCAGTTGCTGCACTGTAGGCTGTAAACTTCATGCTCCAGCTGTGCATTTCTGGAGAACGTGCCTTATACTATCAAATCAAACAATCAGAGCCACTTGAAATCATTATTCTCAGCTGGGAGTGAAAACGGACAGATTCTGTGGCTCTCTAACACCGGGACTATCCTACAGAGCCGTGAGCCCTGTGATAAAACATGTTGGGTTGAGAGATGCAGTGACACAACACAGTAGCCAGTCTGAAAAAGACACAACAGCTCTTGCACTTTCTGCGATGCCTAAAGAACTGCGCTGCGGGGAAGCAGCTACACATGAGCTTTTACCGCAGCACCAAAGAAAGTGTCCTCACTAGTGGCCTCACTGTGTGGTGCAGCCACACCACCACGCACGACAGAGACGCACTACAGAGGGCTGTGGCAACGGCACAGAGGATTGCAGGATGTGATTGACCATCAATCGGTGAGATTCTCACCATCTGCTGTCACAGTAAAGCCCAGTCCCTCATCCAGGATCCCAACTATCCCAGCCTCAAACTGTTCTGCCCGCTGTGCCCTGGCGAGCTCTACCGCACTGTTCAAGCACAGACCCCCAGACTGGAGAACAGCTTCTCCCCTCCTGCAGCGCGTATCCTGAACAGCTCACAGAACTCTCTGCACTCTGCACTCTGCACTTTGACCTTGGACGGCCACATGTGTGTGGTTCTCTACACTGTATTTACTGTTCTGGATGTTACTATTCATTATGTATCTTTTTGTAACCTACTGACTACATGGTGTGGTGTTGTCTTGTCTGTCGTACTGTCGTCTGTCCTGAGAGATCGGCGCGAATAAGCCTTCCAGTGTACATATGGAAATCAACTCCTCTACTACTCTACTACTCCAACCACAGGAATGCCATCCGAGCACACACTGACTCTTAATTCTCTGGGCTGCGCGTCCTTCCAAACTAACTCTGTCAGTTCACCTCAGAGATGTCATTTGTTTCGGTTCCTGTGGAATATTTCTGTGGAACATGCTTTTAAGATTTGGCCATCAAAAAAACGCCACTTGATTCGAAGCACTGTGGCTCTAGAGCTGTTTCGGGTCCGGATAGAAGTGCTGTATTTTCTTTTCCGGTTAATCGAGCAATTAGGCTCACTAAATAAGAAACGGCCAGGCAGGAGATGAAAGCCAGGAGCCACTGGCTGCTTTTTCCAGACACTGAGCGGGGCAGCCTGTTATAGCCACTGTGTCCAGTTAAACTGCCCACTACAGCGGTCAGATGAACCGAGTTCACCTCTTTACCAAAGGGCACACAGGCAAGTTCCCTCTCGCCCTGGCAACCCCAATCCAGCAGGTCGTAGGTCAACACTTAATCACCAGTTTCTAAAGAACTGGAACCACTGTGATCGATTAAACAGGTGACGTGTGAAACTGAGCAATTAACAGTTCATTTAGGACTACAGTCTGAGTAGTCTTGAGCCCTCCAGGACCAGGGTTCTCTTAACTGAGCAGACTACCTGCTGGACTCCTCAGCAGCTCACAGGTGATGCCTGTCTTCAGGGACAGTTGACCTGCAGGAGAACCCCTGCACTAGCATGTCCTCTGGGACTGCGAGGCAAAGCGACAGCGGTCTGAGTAGAGGAGAGGATGGCCTCCGGAGCGATCCGAACAGGCAGCTGAACGCCTTGGGCTGACGTGCGCCAGCAGCAACGGACACGTCGACACGCCCCAGCGGGGAGAGCCGATTCCCAGTCCCGGTCCGAGCAGCTCCGAGCGTGGACGGCTGACAGGCAGCCAGCGGAGTGAGGAGTCGGGCGCAGACGCGGCTCCAGAGGATCTAGGAAAAGGCGAAGCTGGGGAATTTGAATAGGGGGAAGTCCAGCTGGGCCTGTGGGAACAGCAGCCCCTTCCTGCAATTCTGCCACAGAGGAACCTTCGCTGGCAGGGGGCCACGCTGCGCTCCTCTCACACCTCCGGCCCGGCCCGGCTGACAGGCCTTCACACCTGAGCAGGCCCAGAGGAGAGTTGGACCAAGGAACTAATTAAGAGCTCAGGTGGATGGAAGGGCCTGAGCTCCCCCCTGGCCTCGGGGGCTGTATTTGAATAGAGCCAGGCTTAAACAGCACAAGTGAAAGGCTCGGGCCGAGAGTGAAAACAGGGCGATTATCACTCTGAAAGGGAGAGGAGTGCTTGTTCCATGCAAATTTAATGAACAGCCTTCACAGCTGTACTGAGTCAGATACACAAAGAGAAACCAGCGGGATCCCCCAGCGTCCCACACAATACACACACCCTGACACAGACGCACAAGGACACACACAGGAGTGCGTACGGTGATGTGCACATGAACACACACGGACACACACAGGAGTGCACATGGATACACACAGGAGTGCGTACACTGACGTGCACAAGGACACACACAAGAGTGCGTATGGTGATGTGCACATGAACACACATGGACACACGCAGGAGTGCACACACTGACACACACGCTCATGGACACGCACTGGAGCTCCTACACAAACGCACTGTAGGAGCATAAATACAGACACAGGCACACATGTGGAGACAGGGATGTTCACACATGGACACACACAGGAGTGCAAAGACACACACCTGTGTTTTTAAATTAAATTCTCATGGGGGCAAAAACAGTTCCCAAAAGCATAATTTGAGCACTTTTAGAATTTAAAAGAGACTGGCCCTCAATGCAACACACACACAGACTGAGAGGCGGCAGGGAGACGTGCTCACTGGAATAAAACCTCTCTAACTAGCGCACTCTCTCAGTCACTCCACAGGACAGATACCAGAGAGAAGAGGAGGGACAGGCAGGTCAAGAGAGGGAGACGGGGGAGAGATTAACAATGACACAGAAGGTGAGAGAGGGGAGACAGAACGAGACACAGGAGGAACAAAATGGCCCAGACAGGGAGAAGAATTTGAGAGATTTCCATCTGTTGTGTTTAATGATGTTTAGATTGCTCCCCCCCACCATGTCCAGCTGCATTCTCACAGGTGTTTAAAATGAGCGGGAACACAAATGGCCTCTCTCTCCCAGCCCAGCCCTGAGCAGCAGCTCCCTGTCACGGTCCACAGAGCGAGCTGGGGGTGTCCCCAACCCCAGGACCCCAGGACCCCAGGACTCCGCACTGAAGAGCAACGCAAACTCAAACAGATTTCAGTCATTTCCCAGACCGGGGCCAACACCTGGCAGAGGGCAGCTGTGTCCTTAATTACAGGCAACAAACACACAAACTACAGACCAGGAAACGCTGACCTAGAAGAGACTATTTCACGACGAGGACTGAGGTGTGTGTCGACATCACTTACATCTTCTAGACAAAGCAATGAAAGAATACAAATCTACAGTATATATATACTTTTTAAATATATACAATGTAATATGAATAAGAATAATTAAGATAGAATACAGAATTTCAAGCATATAATGTCAATAAAGGGATTTGCTGAAAATGTTAAAATTGTACGAAGCAATTGTAAGACCTAGTTTTAGAGACGTGTGTCCACCACGTCACCGAAGGGATGCTCCTGCTCTGGAATCAGTCCAGTGTAACCAGACACATTCCTGTGGCTTCTGGGAATGACCTACACTGACAGGGTGAAGGAACTGAACCTCTTTAGCCCTGAACAGACAGCAGGCGGCCTGATGCAGTTATTCAATATCCCGAAAGACATCAAAAAGCAACCCAGTGGATCTTCTCAGAATGAAAGGTGAAACACAAACCAGGGGATACAAATGCAATTAAAACAGAGAAAATGGTGGGGGGGGGGAATTCTTTACACGAAGGGTTGTGGGAGTCTTGAACTCCCATGCTTGAAATTGATATCCTGGCTTCTTTCAAGAAAGCTGGAAAAGATCCTGGAATCCCTTCCAATTCCACTTCCACATCCAGTAATTAGCTACTCACGGCCCAATGGGCTACAGGGGCCAAATTCGGTGTGTAACCTTTTATATTCTTGTGTTAATACTGTATGTCTTGGTACCAAGCATCCCCAGAACAGCCTCCTAATGGGTTAATTCTCAGACTGATTTATGATTCTGGCAAATCTTTCCGAATATCTCAGCTTTACAAGTGCCAAGCTAATGTTTGCAAAACTGAAACTCTTGGCTCTCGTTTAGAGCTTTCAGTCAGCTTTAGACCATTCTGTCATCTGTCGGTCCGCACCTTTGCTCAGCTGATACGTATCTCCTGTTCCTCTAAGACCCTTTATACCTTTTCATTCCCTCTTTCCACGCTGTAAAATATTTTTTTTAAAAAGCAGAAAACTGCTGTTTGAGATGTATGGGGTAAAAATAATGCTTAAAAGGCATCTTTAACGCACTACAGACAGAGCTTACTGGTGCCTGGTGACATGAGAAAGGCAGACAGGAGGTGGCCAGGACAAGCCCTCTTTCACTTAAAGAAGCCCAGAGGGGGGCTGTGACCTCTGACCCCTGACCTCTGACCAACAGCGGACAGGTAGGGAGGATGAACGACACGGCTTCCAGCTATGGCCCACTGGGAAGGTGCCGGGACGGCATGAGCAAATGTAAACCATTTGTCTGCAGAGTGGGGGGGAGGGGGGGGGAGAGATCTGCAATAAACTAACAGGGAGAGAGAGAGAGTCAAGACAGCAGTAAAAACAGCTGTGCTTTCGTCCATGTCTCTCAGTGGTAACACATTTTTATTATATTTTTATTTAAACATAATAAATCAAACAGAGAACAAAGATAAAGCAACAACATCCACCCCCCCCCCCCCCCCACACACACATCAGTGGTACCTCCTCCATGTTTTCTCAACCTAACATTCAGGAAGAGACATCACACCAAACCGACAGTAGCACAGTGTGACAAAGCCCTGACCACATCATTCCCTGCACTGGCACCGTGCTGACGCTGCCCAACAGACAGACCTACAGAAAAGAAAACAGGATCCAACCACGAGGAAGGGCTTGTGGAGTTGCCAAATGCCGTGTCAACAAACCCCTTGTCAGCTACAGTGAATCCGGCCAGTTGTCAGAACCCAAGACCAGAGCCATTGTCCAGCAGAGCCATCATGCCAGGCTTTCCCTGTGGAATCTCTCTGTTGAATGTAATTCTGCTCTTCTGCCCTGATGCAATGGCAAAATGTAAACCAGAAACGCTTCTAAGAAAAGCTGGGGGATATACAGTATGAGCACCAGCCGATCCAGACAAGTTTACTGCAGCCCTTTGTGTCTCCTGCCAACTGGCCCTCTTCCCTCCAACCTGATCTGGACTAATCCCTCCTCCACAGCCCCCCCTCCTTTATTAATTCACGAGGTGTACAGACTTGCCCTTCTCCATCAAATGCATGCAAGGCTGCACAACGAAACTCCTCAGTTTAAACTTTCTCCCGGTAGTTCTTGGCTCGCTGAAGTCTCTCCCCTCTTCTTCCCAATCACTTCTGGGAGGCCAACTCAACGTTCATGCGGGTTTCCCCATCATCAGCATAAAGGCGCCGTGATCTGATCGGACGGCACTGAGCGACTCAGGCATGCTGCCGCAAGAGAATCGAGCGGCTGGAGGGAGTCTGGGGGTTCTGTGCGATCTGATTGGCTGTGAGGTGTGCGCTCTGTCCTGTGCACACTGCGGATTGGTCAAGATCCAACCCTGGGGAAAACTCCCAGAATGCACTGCTAACCCACCCATCTCCACAACAAACTCTATACTGAATTCATGGCCTGACCCAGAACAGCAGAAACACAGGCTAGGCCCGTAGTTACCAAACTGTGAGCCGAAATTGTCAGATTGTTATAGAATCAAGAAACCAGGAGTAAGATGGGGCAGAGGAACCTGTTTGCTTTGGAATCTCTATTTGTATTTTTTGTTTACAACCCAATCTGGCATCTCTGACTTCCTCTCCAGCAGCGACTCCTGCGACCCCTTGGCAGAGTGACAGATCTCCTCCTGCAGATCTATTATCTACTTGTCCAGATGCGAGCTAGCACAGCGTCCCCTGGAGGAGCAACCACCCGCGCTCAAAGCCTACAGGTGCCCGGTGACGTTCGGGAGCTGGCGGTTGGAGAGACTTGGCTTTGCCCGTCGGGTGTGGCAATTTGCAGCTCGGGGATAAAGACATGACCCGGGTTCGAACCCGTGATCACAGAGCTCAGCCTGCGCTCAGAAAGGCCCCACCCTTCCGCTGTACCTGTGTCCTCCCAGTGTGAAAAGACTGAGATTTGACCTTCTAGCTTCTACCGTAGGCAAAGAAAAGGTTGTAGTGATGTTAGCTGTGCAGGGGATAATAATGGGGTATATTATTTAAACAGGATCTGGATCTTCTTATTGATATTTTCTGTACTGTTACCATTTTACGTATCTGAAGCTTTTATCCAGAGCAGCTCACATTTGCACACATTTATACAACTGCAAACTGAGCAGCTCAGATGAAGTACTTTACTCTTTCAGACACAGCAGCAGTGTCTCACCTGACATTTGAACCCACAACCAGGACTCTGACCTCTGTGCAGCAAACAGCCCACACTGCCCCGGGCACAGGCCTGCCTGCGTTCCCGCCCTCGCCACGCATCAGAAATGCCCTGCTTGGCTTTTATTGCCCTCCTGAGTTTCAGTGAATGTCGAGCGCAGAGCAGAGCTGCATGTTGAGGAGGCAGGTGGCAGACGGTGGGTAAAATCAGTGTGGCACAGAGCGGGCATGACGGTCCGTCGCCCATCCTCGCTGACCCGCCAGCCTCACCCACAGGGGCTGCACACAACCCCAGGGAAAAAAAGAGAAGTCCGAGGGTGCCGACGTGTTGCGGAAATGCTGAGACAGTACCCCCACGCAGACCGCAGCTCCTGACAAACACACAACATGGGGACGTGCTCACAGAGGAAAAAAAGGCTTTTTTCATGAGCCAAACATCTTCTAATAAATCAAAAAGGCCACAAATATTTGCTCTGTGTCTGTTTTCACCTCAGTGTGGAGTTTCACTGGAGCAGGGTTTGAGACAGTAAATAAAGCAGAATGAGAGACAGTGAGGAGCTCCCCTACAAAAACGGACGTGTGTCCAAGTGTTGTGTGTGCTTGTGTGTCCATGTGTTGTGTGTGCTTGTGCGTTCAAGTGTTGTTTGTGCTTGTGCGTTCAAGTGTTGTGTGTGCTTGTGTGGTTAAATGTTGTTTGTGCTTGTGTGTCCAAGTGTTGTTTGTGCTTGTGTGTCTCTGTGTTGTGTGTGCTTGTGTGTTCAAGTGTTGTTTGTGCTTGCGTGTTGTGTGTGCTTGTGTGATTAAGTGTTGTTTGTGCTTGTGTGATTAAGTGCTGTTTGTGCTTGTGTTTCAAGCGTTGTTTGTACTTGTGTGATCAGGTGTTGTGTGTGCTTGTGTGTCCAAGTGTTACATATACATGTACTTGTGTTTATAGGTGTGTGTGTTCAAGTGTTAAGTGTTAAGTGTGCGTGTTCAGGTGTCACTTGTGTGTGCGAGTGTGAGAGCCCAGTCTGTGCAGAGTCCTGCCTGTGGATTCCAGCCCTCATTCCCCTCCTCCTCTCTGCTCCCCAGTCACACTTCCACCAGCACCTGCTCCTGATTTCTGAGGAATGAGGGAATGTGGCTCTCGGCTCCCTGAGAAACCGGGGGGCTTACAGATGAAAGGCCGGAGCTCCGGCACGAGGGTCAGCAGCCCGGCATTGCGTGCTCCGGAACCTGCTGCCCGGAGCGGAGGATTAAACCACATCAGTGCAGCCGAACGAGGCCCAGCCGCACCCGGCTCCGGAGGTGTCCCTCGGACGCCAAGGGCTCTGCCCGTTCCCCGGATCTGAGGGCCAACCAAAAAGGAAGCCTGTGGTGGAAACCTCCTAGACTTGTGGAACGTGTCTGCTCTCCGTGGAGAAGGAAGTGCCCCTGGTTCACTGAACCAGTCATGGGCTCCATTCTTCAGCCAACGTGAACCGGAGATCACCGGTGCCCGGGATACAGCCACAGCAGACCCGACACACGCGGATAGTGGGGACCCAGTGCCAGAAACTAAGATCCTGGGGTTAACATGGGGGGGAGGGGGGGGCAGGTCAGCTGACAGTTAACCCACAGCAGGGCACAAGCACAGCCTGGGGGGGGACACGTGTGCTGTTAACAGTTGATCCGATAGCCAGTCCTCCTTGCCAGAGTTACCTCCCTTCTCCAAGCCGGGCCCGGAAAAAAAAACTGGATGGCTTTAGTTAGGAAACGAGCTTGAAACAGAATTAATAAGGGGGCAGAAAACGTTACCAGCCAGCACAGCACAGGCAGAGCCAAACCTTGCTGTAAGAACAAGTCCCCGTGTGCAGGCTTTGAAGACAGGAAGGAGTGTGGTTTTCAAAGCAAAAGAGCTCACTTAAGTAAAAAAAACACACACACACACCACACCACACCGCCTCCTGAGTCAGCACTCCTCCTGTATCCCCCGTGTCACAGTGAGCCAGAGCCCAGCCCAGCAGGCACAGAGAGCACGTCCTGGACAGGCGTTCACCCAGGGAACACACACTCTCTCACACACACACGCACGCACATGAGGGTGGCTTAGAGATGCAAATTCTTTCGGATAGCAAGTCGTTGGATTGTGGGAAGAAATTGGAGGACATGGAGGAAAACCTGCATAGACACATGTGAGGGAGGGGGGAGATAACATGCAGACTCCACACAGAATGCTCTGGATTCAAACCCATGACCCTTAGCAACAGCGCTACCCCCCCCCCGGCACCCCTCACTTACACATCCCCACATCCCCTCTCTGGGTGAGCCCTGGCTGCTGCTGCTTTCTCACACAGTGCCCTGATCAGGGCTGCGGGCAGGTGGACCCGGAGGGCTCGCGCTCACAGCGCTGAGCTCGGAGGTCCTCTATCTGTATTTGTGTTTCATGGGGAAGATGAAAGGGCCCTGTGAAGATGAAAGCTGGCTTTGAAACTCAGAGGTGTGGCGGTCCAGACCGCAGGCAGGCTGCCCGTGCCAGGTCACTGCAGACGGGAGACGGGAGAGGGAAGGAGCAGTGGCGCTGCGCCAGGGGACTGCAGCCGGCATTAACACGGGGGGGTACTGCCGGCTGGACCCCAGAGAGGGCACCCCGAGCTCAGGAGCACAGCCAGCCACCCTCAGCCTCTGGCCTTGACCAGTCATGGCCTCCTAATAACCCCCCTCTCTGCACTGGCTTCATCACTCTGCTCTCCTCCCCACTGAGAGCTGGTGTGTGGGGAGCTTAAGGGTGCATCATCCAGGTGGGGCTGCACACTGGTGGGGGTGGTAGTAGTCACAAAAGAATGGAAAGTCAGTGTAGTTATTGGGAGATGTGGACAGTAAGCCTAACTCTGTCTGCTCTCCTATGTCTTTGGTATGACCGAGATTGACCCCCAACAAGCACTTCATAACCTTTTGTTTGTGTAAAAGGCAGTGCAATCTTACACAGTGCATCTTTCCTATTGCTCCAGACGGGGCAAGAGCAGACTTCCCTGCAGGATCACAGAGCGAACTCCCAGAGGCCCCGGACTGAGGGGGGGTTGGGCGTGTATGTGTCTGTACACGCAGTTCGA
The DNA here is from genome assembly GCF_055471065.1 of Atractosteus spatula. NCBI lineage: Eukaryota > Metazoa > Chordata > Actinopteri > Semionotiformes > Lepisosteidae > Atractosteus > Atractosteus spatula. Next base: position 2,661,510 of record NC_142707.1, read on the forward strand.
GACTCACACACGGGCACACGGACCCTGGCGGCTCCGGGCTCCGCTCAGGAATTCAAGAGCAGAAAGTTGTTGTCAGTGTGATGAGCAGCCTTTTACTGGGCCTTGACACCATCACAAAGAAAAGGCTCTTTTGTCATTGTTTTTTTAATCTAATTTAAAAAAAGACTTAAATATGAAAGCAACTGTGCTTAAGAACAATGCACTGGTGTCCCATCCAGGGTGTGTGCGTGTGTCTGGTGATGGACTGGTGTCCTGTCCAGGGTGTGTATGTCCTGTGATGGACTGGTGTCCTGTCCAGGGTGTGTGCGTGTGTCTTTGGTGATGGACTGGTGTCCTGTCCTGGGTGTGCATATCCTGTGATGGACTGGTGTCCTGTCCAGGGTGGGTGCGTGTATCTCTTAATGGACTGGTGTCCTGTCCTGGGGTGTGTATGTCTTGTGATAGACTGGTGTCCTGTCCTGGGTGCGTGTGTCTTTTAATGGACTGGTGTCCTGTCCTGGGTGTGTATGTCTTGTGATAGACTGGTGTCCTGTCAAGGGTGTGTGTGTCTCTTTTAATGGACTGGTGTCCTGTCAGAGATGTTATTTCAGGCGACGAAGGCTCCACAGCCGAAACGTTGTGTTTTCTCTCTTGTCTTTTCAGCCTGGAATAAGCCTATTACTTGTTCCTAAGACAACCGTCCTCATCAGCGGAGGAAGAGGTACCTTGTTTTCACTGTACGCCCTCTGCCTTCATCATGCTTTCACAATGCTTCCCACTGGGGATGGCAGCAGACTGAGCCACAGTCAGTGCTCACGTGGGCAGTGCTGCTCCGCCCTTCTCAGCACCCCCCCCGTAGTAAATCACTGCTTTGTCAGCAGCCAGCAGAGCACATCACAGAGCAGGCGTGTTAAAACCTGCAGGAGAGCGTGGCTAAATCAAGGGAAATTAGTGCGAAACGAGGTGGAAACCTTCCTGATTCACCACGGAGAACTCCACCACAGGCAAAGACAGTGAAGCCCCTGTGTTCTTCAGATCCTGGACCTGTGTAGGGTGCTCCGCGCTTGCTAACCTCAGGATTTCCTTGGACTCAAAGGGGAACAGTTGCACACTTGGGAGTTTCACCATCCGCCTTCGTGGGTGGTGTGTTTCTGTGGTGCCTTGGCGCTCTTACCACAAACTGGTGCAGTACCACCACCCTGTAGCTTGATCAAGTCGGATCTTAGAAGCTGAGCAAGGCAGGATCGAGTCAGTGCTGGGACAGCAGACCTTCAAGGAAAACCAGGTCACTTCTGTAAGTGGTATTGGTGGACCAGTAGGTGGCGCTCTTTCCTCTGGGAGCAGAATTTTAAAACCAATGGCCCAGTACACTATGCTGAAGGAGGCAGTGTGCTCTGGATGAGACACTGAGGTAGTCAGGACCTGACTACTCGATCACGAACGAGCCCACGGTACTGTAGGAGTGTAGACTCCCCCTCAGAGTGTACGGTGCCTGCAGGGACAGAATGGCAGCTGGGCAGCACTCAGGATGGACCTGCACTCCACCGCCCTCTAGTGTTGGGATGAAGTGGGAAAGATGAGGCCCAGACAAAGCAGAAGCACTGGGTCCCACAGATGCAGAGAGAGAGAGAGAGCTGTGTCACTCGGTTTTAATCACAAGCGAGGCAGCCTGGAGAGTGTGCAACAGCTGCAGTGAACTCAGCGGCCCTGCGCTGGAGGGGCTGGCTGTCCTGGAGGGGCTCAGTCAATACCAGGAGAAATCCGCTGCAATCTTCCCTGCAGCAGGGACCAGCTCAAGGACTCTGACCAGCGAGGAGAGGAACTCGCGCCGCATGACAATGAGCTCAGTATTCACTCTTATCAAAGCGCTGTCGCGGTCGATTCGCCTGCTCATTTCCCGGCTTTCGCCTTTGGGAAAAAGGCAGAACATCAGAAAATCCGAGACCCTTTTTTTTTTGACAGCTGCTGACGGCTGTGAGATTTCACTTCCGGGGTCAAAGGCCAAGGTGGGGCAACATCCTTGTGTTTTATTACGAAAAAATATAAATTAATGACTTCTTCACCAAAACAAAACCCAACACACATGGGCCGGCACCGATCCGAGCAGCTTGAACATTGTGCTGGCTTTCCCAGCGCCGTTCCGGCTGGGATTAAGCACCTCTGGAATGTGCGGGCTCGCGGTGCGGATCATGAGAGAGATCACGAGGGGCCTGCAGTGGGCGGGCTCCGTGAAGGAGCTCTGCGGGACAGGAAAGCGCTGTGCCCTTGATACAGTCAGTTCCCAGGCCGCCAGCTCTCCCCCGCGCAGCGCAAACACCGCGTTCCCCAGATAAGATAGCGGGCGGATTGTGCTTGCTCCGACAGATCTTGGCCAAAACAACCTTTTTGTTTATTCTGTTCGTTTTTCCCGGCCCCTCCCCGGAGGGAGGCCGTGCTGTAGAAAGTGACGGATGCCCTCCGCCCGGCCAGTGAGCAGGCTCCTGGCGGGCTGTCTCTCACGGAGCCCTGGGCACAGCTGGGCAGCGGTGTAGCCCAGATCGCCTGGAGGGCAGTGTGGACTGCGGAGAGGAACGCTGTTCCTACTGTGGATAAAGCCCAATCCCTCATTCAGGATCCCAGCCATCCCGGACACAACCTGTTCTGCCCCCTGTGCCCTGGCGAGCTCTACCGCACTGTTAAAGCACAGACCCCCAGACTGGAGAACAGCTCCTACCCTACAGCAGTACCCATCGTACACTGCAGAGCCTCAGAACTCTGTGCACCTCTGCGCTCTGCACTCCTAGCTTGGACTGCCAGGTTTGTTTTTTTTATTGTTCTGGTTGTTATCATTCATTGCGTTTGTACTGCACTGCCTAGATTGGCCGGTGTTGTCTGTCGCACTGTGTCGTCTGTCCTGAGAGATCGGCGCGAATAAGACTTCCAGTGCGAACACGTACATGTGGCAGTAAACTCCTCTGCTCCTCTGCTCTACTCTACAGGGACACAGGTACTCCAGCTTCGTCAACACCCAGTGATTCTGCCGATCCTTGGATCTCGGACAGAGGGGGCTCGGGGGCCCGGTTTCCTGCTGCGGGACCGCGCTGTCCGTCCAGCGCCACGCTGAAGCCCGGACGTGCCAGAGACCCGACGGGGTCCGAGAGAGAAGGACAGAAGAAGAAGACAAGGACAGCGTGAGCCGGAACGAGACAGAGAAAGAGAATGAGAGGGGACGTCCAGGAGAGAGAAGGGAGCTGTGGCTCTGTGTGCACATAGCGGGACAGAGAGCAGGATCTGCACACAGAAAGGCGCGGGGCCCGGCGCACGCCGCGGAGGAGAGCGCGGGCACGACGGCATGAACGCGCCCGGCGCCCCCCAGACGGCCCTCGCCCCCAGCAGGGTCTGCGCCGGAGCGCGCGGAGGCGTCCGCTTCACAGACCTGACCTACATCTTTCTGCCCGAGCGAGCAGGGAGCCGCGCGGCAGAGGAGGGGAGGCGGAGGGAAAACCAGGCAAGACGGGCAACAGCAGGCAACACCAGCGCCGCATGGCAACAGCGTGGAAAATCCCCTCTAAAAATAGCCCCACAGCTGGCCCAGACGGTGCAGCCAATAACCTCGCAGCCCAGCTGGACGGGCCCTGGGGCCGTGGTGGCTGAGATCCGAAACGTGTGGGTCACCCAGCCAGCCCGCAGCCACACACTGCGCCGTCACGCGCAGCCTGCCGGGGGCGCCGTCGGGGCACAAGGCCATCCGTGACGACAGCGGGCCCGTCGGTGGCACAGCTCTGCTCCCATGCTCCCTGCTCCAGAAGTGGGAACTAGGCTGTTATAGCATGGAGAGATGGGAAGCAGAGCAGAGATATCCGACTGTGTGTGATTGTGTGTTAAGGTGTAGAAGCTGCAATCACGTGAAGAGACACAGGGCTGCAGCTCATTCACACAGAGGAAGCTCAGGGAGGGACCGACAGAGGCACGGGAGGAGAAGAGATTGCTTTCAGCCGCTACCTTCAGGTGGCTTAATTATGTGTACAATGTTTTATTGAAGGCTTCGCCAGGAAGGATTATTCAGCACAGGCGGCGTGAAATCGAGGTTTAAAGCTGCCGGGGGAGAGAGCGTCTTTGTGTCGTCTGTATATTCACACTGGTTTGCAGGACCCAGCAGGACCTGTGACTCTGAGAAGGGGTGTCGGGGTCACTGGTCTTCAGCACAGTGAAGCACCCCAAGAGAGGGAGGGTACTGTGGGCACCCTCGCTGCTCTGTGACCTTTACCCTTTCCCTGTGGCATTGCCAAGCTCTCACTCAGGGGCACAGCACAGCACACTGACATTGACCAACTGAACACACCACAGCCCAGCACACTGACCTGCTGAACACGCCACAGCCCAGCACACTGACCTACTGAACACACAACAGCCCAGCACACTGACCTACTGAACACACCACTGCCCAGCACACTGACCTGCTGAACATGCCACAGCCCAGCACACTGACCTACTGAACACACAACAGCCCAGCACACTGACTTACTGAACACGCCACAGCCCAGCACACTGACCTACTGAACTCACCACACCCCCGCACACTGACATGCTGAACATGCCTCAGCCCTGCACACCAGCCTACTGAACACACTGCAGTCCTGCATGCCACAGGCCAGCACACTGACATTGATGAGCAGAACACCCCTCAGCCCAGCACATTGACATGCTGCAGCTGAACTCACCACAGCCCAGCCCATGATGACACTAAGCTACTCAACACACTGCAGCCCAGCACTGCAGAAACATGCTCAGTTCTCGATTTAAAACTGGATGTAAACTCCTGGGAGGACTTCAATGAGATGTGTTTGACAAGCGCCCTTTTTTTTTAAAAAAAAAGCACCATTCAGTTTTGCATACAGATCAGGCAGTTACTCAGTTGCAAGGCTCTTGAAGCAGAACAGCGCTCCCTAGTGGCTGCAGAAAAGACATGAAGCCAGTGGGTTTCAGATCAGGACAGCTCAACACGTTGCGGTCATCAGAAGGAGTCAGGCTGCAGACATGACAGGACTCAGGGCTGCATGTTCTCAACACGTGTGCCGCGGCTCTTCCTCATGAACAACACACTCAGTTTCACTCCAGACCTCAAGCTGCAGTCAGGAGGCACAGCTGGAGCAGGAATTTCAGCCCAATGGCTCAATAAAGCCTTTTTGAAATGACGCACAACAGGAAAGGAAAGCTCTGTGAAACATAAAAATACCGATCGGGTGGAGATTCCGTCAGACCCTACAGCCTCTCCACATGCTGAGCCCTCACCCCAGGCGAAAGGGAACCCCCCTCCCTCAGGGGCGCTGCCAGCCCCCCCTAGGTGGCCCTGACTTGCAGTGGGCAGGGCTCTGGACTGGTAACTGGGAGGCTGTGGGCTCAGATCCCTGGCGAGACACAGCATTACATCCTTGAGCAACGCACTTCACCCTGATCTTCTCCAGTAACACACCCAGCTGGATAAATGGGTGCAAATTAAAATGCTCTGGGTGAAAGGCACCACATAAATTAGTCATAATCAAATATTTGTCACAATGCCAGATGTGGAATTAGCTCTGCTTCACGTGTTTAACTTAGTCTGCTACTGCTGAAGCCCTGATCATTCATTCCTTTTTCTGCCCTACGGCAGTGTGCGTCATTAACAGCGAACTGCACAATCCTCAGCACTCAGAGCTCCTCTGCACTTTTCACTTGACTATCTCGCACTTATTGTGTGTTTGTTGTCCTGTACTGCCTGTACAAGCCTGTTGTATGTCATTGTGCTCTGGTGTACTGTTATTATTATTATTTACTGTGGTGTAATGTACTGTACAGATCCCAGGAGAGAGTGTGAATACCAACGTTCATGTACATATCGCACATTAACTCCTCTCTCTCTTGTGTCATTGTTTTAGGGTATTTTATTACATCATCATCACTATTGAGAAAAAACAATCCTTCGTACATCTAAAAAGCGAATCTTGGAGAACTTTGTTCTTGTAAACACTGTCCCAGAGCTCTTGCTAAGGAAGTGAATGAATCTGCTGCCTGACGGTTCAGGTTGAAGTACGAAGGGGAAAAGAAACTAGTAAACGTTGATGGCCAGCATATAAATATTCCCGTTAAAAAGGCCTGTGGGATGGGTTCATTAAAAAAAATCCACAAATCCATGGTTTACCAGAAAGCTTCAGTACAGCCAGTTCTTTCACACTGTCTGCAGGAGTAGCCTGAGCCCCACAGCAATCACTCCCAGCCCCCTTGTCACCCCCCTCAGCACTACTTGAGAGCCCCCTCGTCGCCCCTCGAGAGCCCCCTCGCCGCCCCTCACACCGCTCAGCAGCAACACCAGGCTGCACTGGTGGGCAGCAGAGACCACCGCGCTGACCCCAGGCTCCGCAGACTCCCCACCCTTTCTGCGGCTGATTCACACTTCGGTCTTACCGCACTCCCTGGGCCCTCTCAGCACACGCCAGACGATCTGAACGCCAGGTGACGGGCTGGATCCAGCAGGGCGGAGCTCTTCGGCATCACAGTCCCACCAGCTGGCTGGGGGAGAGAGAGAGAGGGGCGACTGAGCACCGTGCAGATTTATCGGGGGAGCACGGCTAAGAATTGCAAAAGGAATAAGAAAGAAACTGGGCTCATTCTACCCGCAGACGCACCGGCTGAAACGCGAAGCGAAGGCTGTCCCAACTGAGCCCGTCTGTTACATCAGCAGCCCGACAGAGCTGAAGTAAAGGTGTGATTACCAGGAGGTTCCTAGCTCAAACCCCAGCTGTGCCACTCATTCGGCATGCGCTGCTCCTGGAGAATCACCGGCCTTCCTTGTGCTCCATCCTTCGTATCCAATGGAAAACCCCCAAACGCACAATAACTCGGAAGCAGAGCCCGGACTCGATCTCATGACCCCAGGGCACGGTCAAGCACCAGGGCAGGCCCTCATCGGGGTTACTTATGGACCCCTGAGCGACACCCCCCCACAAGCCAAGCCCCCCGACTCTGGGCTGCGCAGGGCGGAGAGGAGACAGGAGCAGGCTCTCCGGCTTGAGCTGCAGTACAGGAGCTTGGCTGCATTATGCATGAGACGCCCCACATTCCTCTAACGCATCCTGTCCCACATTTAAAAAAAAAACACAGATGCCGAGAAGAGAAGGGGGGAGAGAGAGAGAGAGAGGGGAGAGAGAAGAAAAAAGACTTTGATTTGGGCTCTGATTAAAATATTCAGAGAGCCTCGAGTGGGAAGGCGCGTGCTGTCCTGAATGTCTAATTAGAGAGCAGGAGCAGGAGAGTGCACTCTAATTATACTCCTCTCCCTCGCCTTCTCCTTCCTTCCTGCCCTCTCTTTCTCTCCCATCCGTCCTCCCCTCTCCCTCAGCTAGGAGCTCCAGCAGGCGCCTGCGGCTGGAACCTCTTCCTCCCCTGCTCTTTCCCTGCAGTTGTGGGTTTGCCTGAGCCTTTCATCGGGGGCTCGGGCGGTTTACACCCAGCAGGAGGACAGAGGGCCGACACAGCCCTCGCCTCGGCCAGCTCTGCGCCTCGCCCACTCCACGTGCAACAGCCGCTCAGGGTGGATACCCGCTCAGGGTGCCCCCGCTATCTTCCCGTCGGGGAAGACGGAGTGGAATGAGGAGGGCAGCAGCTCTGTACCAGTGCTGCCATGGCAATGACACGGTTGCGGTTATTAAGCGAGCGGAGGACACCCACTGCCACACCCACAGCAGGTACAGCTCCACACCCACTGCCACACCCACAGCAGGTACAGCTCCACACTCACTGCCACACCCACAGCAGGTACAGCTCCACACCCACTGCCACACCCACAGCAGGTACAGCTCCACACCCACTGCCACACCCACTGCAGGTACAGCTCCACACCCACTGCCACACCCACTGCCACACCCACAGCAGGTACAGCTCCACACCCACTGCCACACCCACTGCAGGTACAGCTCCACACCCACTGCCACACCCACAGCAGGTACAGCTCCACACCCACTGCCACACCCACTGCAGGTACAGCTCCACATCCACTGCCACACCCACAGCAGGTACAGCTCCACACCCACTGCCACACCCACAGCAGGTACAGCTCCACACTCACTGCCACACCCACAGCAGGTACAGCTCCACACCCACTGCCACAGCCACAGCAGGTACAGCTCCACACCCACTGCCACACCCACAGCAGGTACAGCTCCACACCCACTGCCACACCCACAGCAGGTACAGCTCCACACTCACTGCCACACCCACAGCAGGTACAGCTCCACACCCACTGCCACACCCACAGCAGGTACAGCTCCACACCCACTGCCACACCCACAGCAGGTACAGCTCCACACCCACTCAGGACAGGAACGATCAGATCCAGCACTTCATCAGCAGCCTGCCCCCCAGTTCCCCTGCATAGCTGCTGATCCCCCCTCGCTGGGCCACTCAGCCAGCACAGACAGCCAGCGCAGACAGCCTTCATGAAAAGAGCAGAGAGAGACGCTAATCCGCAGAGCTTCCCCAGTCACGATGAGGTGCAGAAAGGGCTCTTCCGAGCCAGCAGGCGACCAGGTCTGCTTCCTGCAGAGAAGCAGAGGCCGGGTCTGCTGTCACCCCACAGCTCAGCTCTGACTCACCGCCTCCAGATCTGTGCTCGGTCTTACGAGTCGCTGCACTGCACAATACCTCTGCCTTCAGCTCCATCAGGTGTGCTTTCTGGAGTTATACGCTGTGCCGGCGTTGGGGTTCCAGATGATGAAATATGCACCCCAGCCTCAGGCTAAGGGCATCCAGGCACCAATCAGGGAAGCACAGGAGGCAAAGCACAGGATGCCAGCCTGGCACAGCAACCCCGCGCACACGTTTAATTGAAAAGAAAGGCTGATTAATTTGCCCGTTGCTGCAGCTGCTCTCAGCTCCCAGCCTGTTGGAGATGCCACGTTCAGAGCTGAATCCCCACGCTAACCTGGAATCACGGTGAAAGATGACCAGGCTCCAGCTCTGGGAACGGCCAGAGCAGTCTGGGGTCCCAGGTCCAGTTCAGGAGCCCGTAGTGCAGAGGCTTGACGGGAGGCAGGCCGTCCAGTGAACCCCAGGGGCCCGACGGCGCCACCCTGTGGCCATGTGGTGTCTCCGCACTGACGCTGCCCCTGCTGCCAAAGACTGATAGACCCCCCCCCGCCCCCTGCCCCCAGACTGCCGGCCCCCGGGAGAAACCGGGCCATCTGCCTTCAGCCCAGCAAAGCCCTTCATCTCTTAACTCAATCAGTTATTGGTTTAATTGGACCTAATTATCGCCGCCCCCAGGCCTGGAGCCGGCAGGGAGCTGACAGCCTGTAGCCCCCCAGGTCTGCACGTAGTGCCGGGCCTGCCAGAGCGTGCAGCATCCCCATTACAGGATTTCCACACTCTCAAACCCCAGCCTGGGTCTGCAGCTGAAGATGGAGCGCCCCCAAGAGGCGCTCTCACCCCCTCACGCCGCGCGGTCATCAGCTCCCTGCAGCGCTGCTGGTCCCAGCGGAAACGGCGGATACAGACTGGAAACGTAGCGGTGCTCTGGACCTCATCGATGACATCAGTGGCAAGAGAAGCCCAGCAAGGTTGCACATCGATGCTGGGCATGCCAGGATTTGGCCAGAGGCTGCTCGTTCCTGGTCGGGCTAAGAGGAGCCCAGATCCTCCTGTCCCAGGTGCACAGAGCATAAATCAGGACTGCACCCTGGACAAGACGTCAGTCCAACACAGGACACACTCACACAGTGGACGGGACACCAGTCCAACACAGGACACAGTCCAACACAGCACACAGACTCTAGACAGGACACAGTCCAACACAGGACACACTCACACAGTGGACGGGACACCAGTCCAACACAGGACACAGTCCAACACAGGACACACTCACACAGTGGACGGGACACTCCACACAGACAGCGCCCCAGGAATTGAACCCGGGGCCCCAGCGCTGTGTGACAGCAATGGTAACCACTGCGCCTGCACACTGCCCAAATTAGAATATTTTCCCCCGCAGCCCGCTCCAGCTCTCCCCCTGAGTGTGCGGGGGCTCACCCAGCACCTGGTGTTGGAGGCGGTTGTTTTTGAGGCGGGTGCTGTTTTCACCAGACCGGACTAGACAGACACGTGATCCAAGGGGACATTCGGAATGCGGGGAAGTGGCCTGCTGTCTTGGGATAGCCAGGAACCTCCCTGTCCGGGAATGAGCGGCTCCCCAGTAACACGTCCACGAACCAATGTTGCCTTTTCGGCCGGTGTGACGTTTAAATAGCGGCTCGCGGTAAAACCCGGCACGGACCCCAGCAGCCGTGCAGTGGGAGAGGTGCTCGCGCCCCCTGCAGGAAACACAGCCCCCACACGTGACCGAAGACACCCTCGCAGCCGCGCTCCAAAGCGTCTCGAGATAGCCCGAGGCTCCGCTCAACACCATTTGGTCCCACGAGGGACTTAGGGCCCGATCCGGGCGAGAGGACCCGCTCCACAAGGCGGGACCAGACACACGCACAGACACTACCACACACCCACTCGTGTGAGTGAGTACAATCATATACTGCACGCCAACTCGTGCTGTGTCGCTGCAAACACCGCTCTGACGGGCGTGCATGCGCAGGTCTCAAAAACGTTACTGCCCCTGCAATAACAACTAGCATTTTTGAATTCCTTCCCAGGAAAACACCGAGGAAAGGTTGCTGCGCGAACAGACGCCAGCACATTTTTCTCTCCCGGGAAGACGAGAGCGCTGTACCTGTGCTCCAGGCGTCGCCGTCCGCTGCTGTGGTCACTCCGGGCGCCCCGGACTGAGGGGAGACCTCCGCCAACCCCGACGACAGCCGCACGTCACAGGGGGGTAGGGGTGGGGGGCGAGGCCAGGCACGGCCCAATTCTTCTGCTACTCCCGCCAGCACCCCCGGATTGGATCGATCGGGAAAACTTCGGAATTCCTTCGGAGAGAGACGCGCCCCGAGTGTCGCTCCTGCGCGCAACAGGGCCGGCGAAGGCAGCGCCTCAGGGATCAGCCGCGGAAGGTCTTAAATCTTCCTCCGGCTCAGAAAGCCTTGGGAAATAAAAGGGGGGACATCGAGGCGGGGGGTGAACCGACCTGCACCCCAGAAGCATCCGTCAGCCCGCCTGCCTCTCCGGGGGCCGCGGGGCCGGTCCCTCACGGACGGGGAGGCTGCGGCTCTCCGGACACTCGGCCCGTGGACTGCACGGACCGAGCCGGCCGCCCACACTCGCGCTGCCGAGCCCAGTTAACACCCCGGTCACGGGAATGAACCGCGCGGCGGCGGAGCAGGAGGGCGCGCGGGAGACGGGAGACGGGGGTGGGGGCGGGTTGGAACCGAGCCCCTGCAGAACCGGTCAACAAAGAACCGCGACACCGGCCGCGGCTCCTAGCGAGGAGCCGGAGGGACCAGCGGGCAGCTCGTCCGGGCGGCGCGCAACATGCTGCTCGGGTCCGGAAACCGTCCGTCCGCACGGCAGTAACCGTGCTTTCCGCGGAACGTACGTGTGAGATCCACAGCCCGGCGACAAGGCTGCGGGCTCCAGTCGCCTTCTCAGTCGGACGATACGGCGCCTTGCCTAGACATGCAGTCACACGTCCACGCGTGGGCCAGATGTGCGCGCGTCCAGCTCGGGTCCGCGGACGCGCTGGCCGAGCAGGTGGCGGAGTCTCACGCCGGAAGGTCGGCTCCGCTCCCCGGGCTCAGAGGCGGCCAGCCCGGCGCCCCGGTCCCGCATGGGTCGGGCACACTGCCGCACCCTCCGGCGCTCGCAGGTGGCGGCTCCTGCCCTGCCCACTCAGAGAGCCCCTCTCGCCCGGCCGGCTCCCGCGTCTTCCCAGTCCGGTCCGGGCCCCGGGGTGCAGAGGCGGCGGCGTGCCGGAGCGCCAGCTCTCGAACCGGGGGTCTCGCAGTCAAGCCGGGATCCCCTTTCCCACCCGCCCGCTGGCGCGCTCCTTCCGAACCTGCCTCCTCGGCCCGTCCCCCCCGGAACAGCCCCCAGCGGCACCGCGAAGGGGTTGATCTCTTCAGCGTGCGCACACGCACGTTTAAATACACCTTCACAGGATCTGTAATCCCATCCCGTCCGCCCGTCAGTGCGCGGCTCTCCGTCTTCAGATCAGACAGCGGTGTGTGCGCACACACACACACACTCTCTCTCTCTCTCTCTCCCCGACACGCTCGTATTTTTACACACACACACTACACGTGCACGCGCACGCGCGCGCCCTCATTTACACATCCAGGAGCGCGCTTCCCCCCCCCCCCTCCCCTCCGTCAGTCCGTCTCGCGCTCCAGCGTCTCGCTCCCCGCTCGCGCTCGCCAGACTCGTAGATACGGTAGTAGCGGCTCGTGGGCCCCGCACGCCGCCGTTAACCCCTCCGCCGCCTCGGCCTCGGCGGCCTGGCCGTTATGACGGATTGCCGTCACCCCCGAGGGCAGGAGAGAGCAGAGCTCCAGGCGGGAAGCCGAGGCAGAGGACCGAGTCTGGAAAACCCAGACGTCACCGCCAGGAAAAAAACATCAGCAACTGTCGTGTTTGTTCAGAGCTGATTCACAGCGACGTGTGAGCTGAAGCACCAGGAGCATCTCTGGGGGCTGTGTGCTCTTCTCTAGATCCGTGCACATGAACTGTTTCAGGTATATATACACGCATACTGCTGTGCGGATTTCGGCTGGTGTTCTGTTTTAGGCTTTTATTTACATTTGCTTTAAGCTCTTAAAATGCGCCCTCTCTGAGCTCCCCGAGCTCTTCTCGAACCCTGCACCCTCCCTGAGCTCCCCGGGCTGTTCTCGAACCCTGCACCCTCCCGTCTGCACCCCGGGCTGTTCTCGAACCCTGCACCCTCCCGTCCGCTCCCCGGGCTCTTCTCGAACCCTGCACCCTCCCGTCCGCTCCCCGGGCTCTTCTCGAACCCTGCACCCTCCCGTCCGCTCCCCGGGCTGTTCTCGAACCCTGCACCCTCCCGTCCGCTCCCCGGGCTCTTCTCGAACCCTGCACCCTCCCGTCCGCTCCCCGGGCTGTTCTCGAACCCTGCACCCTCCCTGAGCTCCCCGGGCTCTTCTCGAACCCTGCACCCTCCCTGAGCTCCCCGGGCTCTTCTCGAACCCTGCACCCTCCCTGAGCTCCCCGGGCTGTTCTCGAACCCTGCACCCTCCCGTCTGCACCCCGGGCTGTTCTCGAACCCTGCACCCTCCCGTCCGCTCCCCGAGCTCTTCTCGAACCCTGCACCCTCCCGTCCGCTCCCCGGGCTCTTCTCGAACCCTGCACCCTGCACCCAATGACTTTTTCCCCCCCAAGGATGCCATGTCTGCTGGAGTTCATTCTCGCCGGAGAGCCGCCTAGCGAACCTAGTTATCGCCTCGTCAGTGAACTGCATGAGCCGTCCGGGTGTTTTTATCCTGGTTTTACAGTCGACGAAAGAAGAAGACGCTCTGGATCTGAGATACGGAACATCATGGCACCAAGGGCTGCCGTTTCCATCTGTTTACTGAGCCAGGGAATCAGAGCAATTCCGCAGCTGACCTGTGAGGCACACAAGCACCCGGGAACTGTCGGAAACTGCACCCGGCTCTGCCCACCCCCCCTCCCTTCTCTCACCCCTGGGTGCTTGGCAGGTGGACGGGATTTCTGCTTTCCTCGCACGTCCTGCGCGGTGAGTCACGCTTCGCTCGGATTCGCACCGCTAGTCCTGCCAAAAAAAAAAAATACAAATACAAATAAACAAATAGAGACGCGGGCGGGAGACGTCCGTGTCAACGGGAAGAGAACGCTAAAGCCCCCGGCCTGCCAGCCGAAACAGCAGAGAAGCAGCATTTCAGACCTCTCGCAGCGGGAGACGTGAGGGAGCGCCCGCCAGTGGCGAGATCCGGGAGCTGCGGCCGCGATCTTCCCCGGCAGAGGAGACCGCTGTGACGGTTGTAGCCCGTGTTGAGGCTTAATGGTGAGGAATTCAGCGCTTACCGTCTCACCCGGGCTGTAGTAACACCCGCAGGTGAACCTGGGGACCGTCATGCCTGAAACGAACGGGACGAGCTCCGAAAGAATAAATCAGTCCGACCGCGACACTGTCTTCCCTCGCCTCTTTAAACCGGCACGACAATTTTGCGACCCCAATCGTAGCTGGAGGAGAAGCGAGTCGCCCCGCTGGGCCGCCGGGCACGGAGCCCCTGGGGGGCAGCTCTGCCCCGCCGAGCGACCGGTTCTGCCCCCCCGTCAAGCCCCTCTCGCGCGTCCGCCGCCGGCCCCCCCACAGACTGGCCCCGTTTCCTTGACCGAAATTAGAGCCGGGGGGCTGCACGGGAACAAGCAGGGGCTTGTATGCTTAAAAAAAAAGAAAAGAAAAAGAAGAATGAGAGGAGAAAATGTCTGCACTCCCGAGTCTCCGGGCTACAGGGCTGAACCCCAGAGGCCGAGTCCAGGGGCAGGTGGAGGACAGCCCCGTGCGCGCAAACGGGCGGGTCTGAGGAGGAGAAAAGACGTTCATTTACGTGCGGGGGAAATGTGCGAGCCAGGCTGGACTGGACTTCTGTTTTATGCAGGTTGTAGCTTCAGTGGGATACCCACGGAGCCCTGGCAGACACGGCGAAGGAGATCAGCTCGTATATACGCGCCTTCTCACACTGCGGCCCAGGATCCGCGCCTGTGGCAGGAAGGTTATCAGTTCAAACCCCGCGGCCGGCAGAGGAATCCTACTCCGTTGGGCCCCTGAGCAAGGCCCTTCACCCCAGCTGCTCCAGGGGCGCTGTACAATGGCTGACCCTGCGCTCTGACCCCCAGCTTCTCTCCCTGTCTGTGAGTCTCATGGAGAGCAAGCTGGGTTCTGCGAAAAGACACATTCCTACTACAAGGAATTGTATAGGGCCAAGAAAGTGTTCTGATCTTAAGTAACTGAGCTGTGCTGCACCCTGGAGGTATAATGATGTATATGACAGAATAAATCTGAATGAAATCCTGTGGCGCACATCTGGCTACTCTCGATGAAACATCTTTTAAAGCCTTTTTATTCATCTGGATTCCCAAACTGCCTGAGAGAAATGTAAACCCAGTGTGTAAACAAACGTGAACGGACAAAAACACAGACTCCAGGTCAGAAGATGGATATTTCGCTCCGTGGTTTAATTCTATGGATTTCATAAAAACAAACTTGAGCCATTTCTCTTAATAATGGCAGTGTGAGACCTGCCCAGAAAGGATTGTGCACAGGACCACGTACAAAGAGTGGAAAAAATAATAAAATAACCAACATAATACAGATAGAGGCAAATTGATCCGAAAATTGCATTTAGAGCTCGGTTTCCACTGCCAGGAAACCGAGCAACTGTCATAGAATTTTTACAGATTTGTTCCAGTGTGTTAAATGTTAAACCTTACTTCATTTTCTTAAATAGAGTATTATTGATATTTACAAAAAAGCAAAAATATGCACAGTATTCAAAAAATAGGTCTCCTTCAAAAAGTTGAAAAATTCAGAGCCTTTGGAAAAAACTTGTAAAAATAACAAATAAAAATGAGAACCAGCAGGAGAGAGAGAGACACAGGATAAAACGGAGTCCAGTCTGCGGCAGGCAGCGCGCGCCCGACGACCGCTCCGCGCCCAGGCCTCTTGCTGCAGAGCCCTCGACCAGCTCAGACTGCCCAAACGGCCCGGGCGACACGCCACGGGGCTCTCAGGAACCCTACACTCTCTAAAGACGCGGTGGTGTTTTTAAAATACCATTTTCCTCGATCGGTCAAGATGGAACTGCCCGATTGTAAATCGCCGTCTCTCTCCTCGCAGCCCCCGCTCCACCGCGCCCCCTACCGTCCCGCGAACCGCCAGCCCGCCGGCGCCCAGTCCAGCGCCAGGACCAGCTGTTGGAGGGGCGTCCTGCTTGGACTCCGCCTGGCCAAGCCTGGACCCCCGAGCCAGCTCCTCTTCCCCTCTCCCCTCACCAAACGCGGCTTCTTTCATTGCGGCCCGTCACAGGCGCTTGAAATCCTCTCTCAGCCTGCAGCAGGCGCTGGGGTTCAGAACTCTGCCCATCTAGGTGCCACGTTTCGCAAGGCAGGGAGCCTGGAACACCGGTCGAACGGCCCCGGGCAGAACTAAGAAGAGGCGCTGGCAATGGGACACCCGCATCTGCGCATCGTTAACCAATTAGCAATCGAGAGCCGCCGGGCAGTCACAAGGGAGCGGATATTTAACGAGCACATCAAGGACAGACAGCTGGAAGACGGTCCCTTTTTCCAAAGCTTTTGCTAGGCATCTATACCCCCACAGAAGGGTGTATGTGAAACCAAAGATCAGTGCAGAGAACACAGTCTAATTCAGGAGGGCCTCAATTAATTAATTAGATTAAATAAGGTCTAAAATTGAATAAAATGCAGGGTAATTGTGACAGCTCAGTTTTAAAATATGATGCAAGGGAGCAGAGGTGGGCACACCTGGTCTTCGAGACCTGCAGTCCAGCACATCGCACAGCTCGGGTCTTCTAGAGAGCACAGGCCAGGGATCTGAACTCGAATGGCGTTTGTTCAGCCACAGGTTCAGTCATGTGTCCGGCGCTTCGCACCAGCATGGGCACTTTAGGTCTGGGAAGCCAGGGCCCCGCGTTTTCATTCCAAACTTTCTCGGGGCCACTGGCCTGCTTTAGGGTTTGTGACACGTCTGCGGTGACCGACCAGTGAGATGTGCCAGATCAGGACGCCCCCTGACCAGGGCCCACCCGTTACGGCAGAGGGGCGAAGACGGGATTCTAGCCTTCTCACAAACACTCCAATCAGCCCCCACCTTCGAATACGCCCGCTCTTTCAATCAAACAGAACTGGACGCTCTTAACAACGTGCTGAGCTTGGACAGGGAACACAAGGGTGTGTACAAGCGAATTTTGCTGCACAAAAAGACACAGGCTTTTTTTTAACAGACCATTTTGGCACAAAATGGCACTTCCGCCTGTGCTTTGCAAACACATAAGCTGTAGTGTTCTTGAGACGCAACATTAATGCTTTCCGAGAGTCAGATTCAAAGTAGCAGCAACTTAATTCCATCCAACACCAAGCCAGACAATCTGATGGGACCTGAAAAGGCCAGTCAGGTAAGTTTCATTAGGAAAAGAAACAAACTGTTTGACAAGGACCTGCTTAATGTAGCTTAAAAGGGTCTGCTGTTCTACAAGTCGACAGAAGAACATTTGCCACAGTTACATGTATTCAGTGCAGTGGGATTGGCACTCAGTTTTTTCAAATATTTGGATAGTTTGCCTTATCTCTTACAAATCCCTTTTTCCCATCTAAGCTGTGCGCAGTCACGTTTCTCATGCTGAAGGGCAGAGACCAGGGAAACCTGTTCACATCTGTCTTTTTAAAACCGAGGCCCACTCAATCATTTTCCGACTATGGTTACTCGAGCAAGGATGGTGCAGCTATTCTCTCGGTTTCGGGCTCAGCAACAACCCCTCACCCCACCCCCAGAACCGCCACCCGATGACATCACAACGACAACCCGTGATGTCACTTTCCATGGCAAGTGTTTCAGCTGGCGCTGAGCTAGCAACACTTCTAAGGCCAACACACCCCCTCAAAGGCCACAGTCTCTTCGGGATTGTATTCTTGATGACTTATAATTGATCTGTTTTTTTTTAACTAGACCAATGGAGTCCGTTTGCCAAGTTTCCCGCTACTGGGAATCTGCAGGAGACGGAAACCCTGCTGGGCTGGGGACCCTCCCACTGCCAGCAACACCTGCTGCGCCAGAGCGACCGAAAACCAACGAAAACATTCCCATCAGGAAGCGACTCTCGGAGACACGAAGGCAAGACGGGAGAGCGAATCATGTGCCGGACACTGTTTCGAAGAGGTAGAATCCATTAGCTTTGCTTTTGGTCCGACAGGAGGAGCCCCCCCCAGGTAGACGGCGGACGTTGGTGCCCCCCCCCCCCCTCCCCCGGCGGCGCTCCCCCCGGTCCGTCCCACGAGCTCCGGGGGGAGGAAGGAGGAGAGGACTGGCAGCAGAACCGCGAACAGAGAGAGAGGGGCCGGCTCTCCTCCCTGTCCCGCAGTCCGACTGCTCGCAGGGCTGTGGCTGGGGTGTGGCAGGAATCCACCCTCCGGCGCCCCACAGCGGCCTGGGAGAGGGGCACTAGGCACCCCGCTAAAACAACGCTCGTCACGCAGACGGGGGCCGCCCAGACGCCAGCAGCAGGGGACACTGGTGAGGTGCCCGGCGATGCCCAGGGAGGTACACATCTTCCCACGACACCCCTGGCCTTGCCGGGCAGTGCACATCCGCAGAGGGGGGGGGTCAACAGGAGCTTGATCCTCAAGTTTCTGCCCCAGCTGGGGCAGGACAGCCCAGGCCAAGCGGCCAGACGGGGGTGTCTGTGCCCGCCCGGTGATTTCCGGTACCCACTGTGCCAAGAGCCACTTTGCCCGTTTTCCGCCGTCAGGGCTCGGATCACGGCTGCCGGGGACTGTCCAAGCTGCTGCTGCTGGGACGCCCGTCTGTCCTGGTCCCTGCATGGAGGAGGGGGGTCGCCAGCCTCAGTCCCCCCCCCGGCTCGCCCGTCACGGCCGCGCGGGGCCGACGTCACACTGCTCGCAGCGCTCTGCCCCCGGGGGCACCAGCAGGCCACAGGCGGCCGCGCGGGCGCACAGCACGGGCTCCTGCCCGGGCGCGGGGAGGGCGCTGGGGTAGCCCTGGCACACGGCGTAGCGCTCCAGGTCCTGCAGCAGGGAGACGACCGCGGCCACGGAGAGCAGGCGGGGCGGGTGGGCCTCGTACAGCCCGTGCGCCAGCAGCAGCGGCCGGTCCTGGACGCTGACCTGGTAGAAGAAGCCCGGCTCGATCAGCACCGCCGTGTCGGCCATGGCGGACAGCTTGGAGCACTGCAGCAGCTGCAGCCGCGGGCCGCACACCGCCAGCCCCACCCAGTGCGCCGGCAGCACCGCGCGCCGCAGCTGCTGCAGGAAGCGCAGCAGCTCGTGGTCCGGCGGGAACTCCGTGCCGGGAGGAGGCGCCGCCGCCGCCGCCGCCGTACCGCCACCGGCGCCGCCGCCCGCCAGGCTGAAGATCTGGGTGATCTGCAGGACGAGGGGGGGGAGAAAAAACGACCGTTAACCGAAGTTCCCTCCCCCCCCCAGTCTGGCGTCGGTGATCCTGCAGCCGCTCCAGCAAGAGAGGGAGACCGCGCCCGCGCTCTCCGGGATCCGCGCCGCAGGCCCGCCAGCCCCCCGGAAAAGGGCGCCGAAGGTCAGCTTCCCGGCCCCACCCGCGCACTCAAGCCCTCCAGGCGGTCAGATCAGCAATGCCCACGGTTCGATCTTACTGCGGTCTTCATACGGGCAGCACTGAGGCGGACCGGCCGGCGGCCGCAGCGCTGAAGCACCTGGGTCCACTTCCTGGGGTGCTGTCTGTGTGGAGTTTGCACGCTCGCCCTGCGTTCGTGTGGGTTGCCTCCCACAGCCCAGAGACATGGTAGTTTAATTGGCTTCTGGGAGAACTGGGCCTGGTGTGAGCGTGTGAGCGTGTGAGCGTGTGTGTCTGCCCTGTGATGGACGGGTGTGTACCCTGGCTTGCGCCCGTTGCTTGCTGGGATGGATTCAGACGTTTTCCAGACACACGCTCTTGACAGACACCATCGCCTACTTCAATTCTGGCCACCTGTCCTGGCATTCCCCCCTGGTAAACCCTCGGCCCTTACGATTCATGGCCTCCTAATAACCCCCCTCTCTGAACTGGCCTCATCACTCTGCTCTCCTCCCCACTGAGAGCTGGTGTGTGGGGAGAGGACTGGTGCATCACCCAGGTGGGGCTGCACACTGGTGGAGGTGGTGGAGGGGATCCCCATTATCTGTAAAGCTCTTTCAGTGGAGTGTCCAGAAAAGCGCTATAGAAGTGTAAGGAATGATTATTATTAGAATGCTAACTGTCACTGCACAGGTGTCCAGGTGTCTCACTCAAACGGGTCCCCAGAGAAGCGCTATATAAGTGTGATTATTGTGATGACTTCCCCCGAGCCCCGTGCCGGGTGCTCACCACAGGCGTGACCTCCTGCACCTCGGGCTCGGCGGCGGCGGCCACCTCCACGATCTGCACGTCCTCGTCCAGGTCCACCGCCGTCGTGGCCTCCTTGGTCCTGACCCGCTGGTCCAGCAGCACTGGGCCCCGGTCCCCGAAGGCCCCCGGCACGCCCGCCTTGCTGTACAGCGCCTCCGGCCGCTGGCAGAGGGGCTCCGGCTCCTGGCGCCGGGAGGGAAGGGAGAGCGGGTCAGCGCGGGCGGGCCGGCGGGCCGGCGCGGCGCGGGCGGGCCGGCGCCCCCTCACCTGCACGGCGAGAGGGTAGCTGCTGACGTACAGCTCCTCGGAGTCGGGCTTGCCGTAGCTGGGGTAAGGGGAGCAGTAGCTCATCTCCGAGCCCATCTGGAACGGGAACAAGGCAGAGGCGCGGCTCAGTACGGGGGCCTGTGCGACGGACCAGAAGGTCCGATTCCTGGGGTACTGTCTGTGTGGAGTCTGCACGTTCCCCCCCTTGTTTGCGTATGTTTCCCCCCACAGCCCAAATACACGCTGGCGGGTTAATTGGCTTCTGGGAAAATTGGCCCCGGCGTGTCTGCGCGTCATGCTACGGACTGGCGTCCTGTCCAGGGTGTATCCTGCCTTGTGCTCTTTGCTTGCTGGGAGAGACTCCGGCTCCCCGGTGACTCTGCACCCGGTGGAGCGGTTGGACAGTGGAGGGACGGACAAGCCAAAGTCCGTTCTTCTCCGGGGCTTCGCTTTCAAATATGAATGGCCCGGGAATCGAGTTCGTAGCCCGTGCAGAAAGAGTTAAAGCTCTCCTACGCTCTGTAAAAATTAATTAATTCAGATTGTACATTTTTTATCTGCCCATTTTCAGTGGATTTTAATATTTTAACAAAACTTCAATGCAAGCGAGTACCTCCCAGCTGGCGACAGGCCACGCTGTCGCTCGAGAAGAGTAAAGCAGATGTATTTTCAAACTCATTTGTCTTCTTGCTATTTTCATTATTTAAAAGGGCACATGGTCTCCCTTTCTAGCTTAAGACAAATGGCCACATTTTCCTGAACCTACTCAAAAAAGACCTAAGTTATTTATATATAAAAAAAAATTACTTTTGAGAAATTGTCTGAAAATGAAAAAAAAAAAACTGCCCTGTGCTGATGGAGAAAGAGCCTCCTGATTTTCCTCTTCCTCTGGAAGGGTCTCCAGGCCCTCATGAGAGCTCCCCCTGGTGGCCACACTGTGTAATACCCTAAAGCAGCACTCTAGCAAGAGCAGGCTAGGGTGACTGCAGCTGCCTTGCCCAGGCTATGCTCACCAGCTCTTTCTAGACTGCATGGCTCCAGTTCTGGATGTATTTATTTCTTCCATGAGACCACCTGGGAAAGCTCAGGCTGCTGCTGGAAGAGGTGTTAGTGGGGCCAGCAGGGGCGCTCACCCTGCGGTCTGTGTGGGTCCTAACGCTCAAGTATAGTGACGGGGACACTATACTGTAAAAGGGCGCCGTCCTTCGGATGAGATGTAAAAAACGAGGTCCTGACTCTCCGTGGTCATTAATAATCCCAGGGCGTTTCTCGAAAAGAGTAGGGGTGTTACCCTGGAGTCCTGGTGAAATTTCCCCCCTGGCCTTTACACATCATATCCTCCTAATAACGGGCTTCATCCCTCTGCTCTCCTCCCCACTGAGAGCTGGTGTGTGGGGAGAGGACTGGTGCATTATCCAGGTGGGGCTGCACACTGGGGGTGGTGGAGGGGATCCCCAGTACCTGAACAGTGCTTTGGGTGGAGTGTCCCGAGAAGCACTATAAAAGTGTAAGGAATAATAATAAGGCTGTAGTCAGCTGGTGTCAGCAGAAGCTATCTTGTACTATGTAGCTTTACTCCCTCTTCCTCACTCCTCTTCTTCCTCGCTCTTCCAGCCCCTCTCAGTACCTGGGACTGAGCCGCGGAGCTGCCGTCCTCTTCCTCCTCGTCCAGCTCGTCCGCCTCCTGCAGCCGCAGCGTGCCGAGGAAGCCTTCCTCGTCCTCCTCGTCCTCGTCGTTGGTGAACTCGAAGTCCTCCCAGAAGGCCCAGCCCTTGCGCGGGCGCCCCGCCCGGCTGCGCTTGGGCCGGGCCTCGGCGTGCGGCCGGCTGCGGTTCCGGCCGGGCCCCAGCCAGCCCTCCTCCGGCATGTAGGGCGTCTGGCCGCGCTGGAAAGGCAGCAGGTGCCTCTGGGAAGGGAGAGCGAGGGAGAGTCTTGACGCCAGGAGCCGCACGGCGCCGGTCTCGTCGCTGGCACACCTGTCCCGCGCCCTGCGGCCGGGCAGCGCCTTCCTGCCTCAGGCATGCACCTTCCTGCCCCCGGGCCTGCACCTTCCTGCCTCAGGCCTGCACCTTCCTGCCCCCGGGCCTGCACCTTCCTGCCTCAGGACCTTCCTGCACCTCCCTGCCCCCAGAGCGGAGCTCTTCACACTGCGCCGTGGCACAGAGGAGCCGGGACAGGGGTGCATTTCGGATCGATAACTTCAAACAGGTTCACTCGAGACAGAGGACAGCAGCGTTCATGCCTGACTGCTGCACAGATACAAACAGGCGGGCTCCTGTGTGGGGCTGTCCTCAGACAGAGGGGGGCTCCTGTGTTGGGGTGTCCTTAGTCAGGGGGCTCCTGTGTGGGGGTGTCCTAAATCAAGGGGCTCCTGTGTGGGGGTGTCCTCAGACAGAGGGGGGCTCCTGTGTGGGGGTGTCCTAAATCAAGGGGCTCCTGTGTGGGGGTATCCTCAGACAGAGGAGGGCTCCTATGTGGGGGTGTCCTTAGTCAGAGGGGGACGACTGTGTGGGGGTATCCTCAGACAGAGGGGGGCTCCTGTGTGGGGGGTGTCCTTAGTCAGAGGGCTCCTGTGTGGGGGTGTCCTATACCTCAACGCAGGAATTAACCCTTTCCCTGCCCCACTCCGCTCCCAGCAGGGTGGCCTGTCCCGTGTCCTCCCCAGAAGAACGGCGTTCCCCCACGCTCACCCTGTACCCCCGCACCCCGCCGGCGGCGGCGGCGGCCCTCACCATGGCCTCCACCTGGCACTGCCGCAGGCGGCACTTCTGCCTCTTCTTGTTGCGGCCGCCGAACTTGGGCTTGTCCATGCAGAAGTCGCAGGTGCGGCAGTCCGTGGTGCGCAGGCAGGCCGCGCACTTCCCACACGAGCGCCGGCTGCGCTTCTTCGGCCCGTCCTGGAGGGGGCGGCGGAGAGAGGGGGCGTCAGTAGAGGCACAGGAAGAGCACCAGACAGAAATAAGGCTCTCCAGCCAGAAGGAAATTAACACCTGAGAACCTACAAGACAACAACTGAATAATAATAATAATAATAATAATGTGATCTCCTGTTATAGCCTGGGGAACAGAGAGTTAGCCTGTCTCACAATGATGTCGCTGCTCTAAAGGTGCTAATTGTTGCTAATTGTGAATTGTTACTGCTTTGGCAGTATGCTGAACCCCATGATTGATGGAGCGAGTCGAGCGACTATCACATCCATACTTCTAGTTTCCAGAGCAGCTGCTCGATAGCGTGGGGATATTGATCTGGAGCTCCTGGAGCCGATCGCAAGCGTGTGGTTCCAGCTCGTTTCTCGCGAGTCGCTAGGGTTCCCCTCCTTCGTCGGCCCCAAAAACGGCACACTGTCCCTGGCCCCGACCCTGACTGGGGTTTCAGCAGAGCAGCTCCGGAATCTCCCTCTCACATCACATTTGGGAATGTTCCCCCCAAACTAAAAGATACGAGTCTGAATCTCACAGCTGGGACCGGGGAGGAGGGCGAAGACCAGGCGACAGAGGGGGAGAGAGCGACGGGGGAGAGAGAGAGAGACGCCGCCGCCGCGTCGCCATACTCACGTCGATATCGTTGTCGTCGTAGTAGAAGGCGAAGTCCTCCGAGTCGCTGAACTGCGGTATGGAAAACTGCAGCGCGGAGAGAGGGAAGAGGGAGGAGGCGCCGTTTTAATGACACACAGCCCAGGGCCGCGTGTCGCACGGGTGCCGTTTCACGCCGGGTGTTCAGATGTGCTTCGCTGCGAAGAAGCCTGGCGCTGCGAGAGGCGCAGGGCCAGGCCCAGCCCCGCAGGCGTCATGCTTGACGCGTCGTTTATACCAGGAACACGATCGTCCCTCCGAGCAGCACCCCCCGCCTCCCCCGGTTCGAGAAGCCGAGTCGACTCCTCACCTTCCTCGGCTGCATGAGCTCCTCGTACTGTGTCAGGGGTCTCTGCATCCTTGGCACTTTCTGCAAGAGAAGGACGTTTTTAAAGAACCACACACGAGAGCCGATAATCCACAGTTGTCCCGTGAGAGCCGAGGGCTACATTTGATTTGCACTGGCTTTTGGAGAATTAAAAATGAATCCCAATGCTTCCTTCAGCACAGCTGGTACGACTTTCTCCCTGAAAGAAAGTTTCGAGTCCCCCTCCCCCTTTTCTCTGGTCTCTTAAATCCAGGTTTCCAGGAAGGAGTGTGCAGCTCCGTCATGGCCTCCCGCTGCTGTCTGCGGCAGGGTCGCTCTCTGTAGTGGAGTTTGAGGTCGGTTCCGAAGACGTGCTGGACACAGAGCTTAAGGACCAGCTTTCAGGTTGCACCAAGCGCAACCCCCCACTTCCCAGTGCGGCCATTAAAACACTAAATCACACAGGCTGCTCAGAGCTCAAGGCCAGTCACCACCATCAATGCTGTCTGGCAGTGCTGAAGGAGTCCTAAGTGCACCTGCACTCCTGTCCAGAGAACTACCTTCTGGCATTCTGGCTTGGTGATAAAGGTTACGCTTTTAAGAACGTGGATGAAGATGATGATAATGAGGATGGTGATGCTGCTGATGATGACAATGATGATGATGTATTTTTTCCATCCCCATGGAAACGAGCTGTATCCAGGCTGCCTTTTGGAACCACAGCCCATAGGAAATAAAGGAGAGAACGCTCCTGAGGTCACCATACACGATGCCTTGTGAGTGGCGAACACAGTACAATCCTTACCAAACAGACCTGGATTTATAAAACTGATATTCAGAATCAAAACACAAGAACGTAAAGCATTCTGAGAGTTAGCTGGAACTGGGATAATCCCAGATCGCTTCCCTGCCTTGTTCAAGCTCCTCATCCATCTCTGCGGTTTCAGAGGAAGCTGTCCCCAGTTATCCTACTCTGCAATCACGTGTCATGAGTGGATTTGCTTACAGAGCTCCCTTGCTTCGTCTGACGGGCGCAGCGGTGCCCCCTGCTGGGCATGAACACAGGTGCTCAAGGGCTCCTCCCACTTCAGAGCTGCTCGGCATCGCCCCCTAGGCCTCAAAGAGCTCCACTGCGCCACAAGGCCAGATTTCCAGCCACAGCAGGGGGCTCTGAAGAGGTCACGTCAGCTGCTGTCACAGACATTTACAGAAATATCTCATGACTGCTTGCTGGCCAAGCTTTGAAAAGCCCGACAAGCGCTGAAAGAACTGTTTTAGTCACGCACGGATACTGATATAATAAATCATTTTATGTTTCTTTAAATTGAAAAGTATTTTTTATATTTCAAACAGGTCATGGGCAAATCACTGGAATGCACATAAGTAGTATGGTATTTGCTGCATCAGTACGGAGGCTTTTAAGTACCACACGAGACAGTAGAATACCAATTCTGATGACTGATCAGATTAGCTGTGGAGTGGGAAAAGAGCTACTTACTTATCACTTTCCACACTTTAGAAACTGTATGTTAAGCATCACCAGGCTGTGACCCTGCAAGACCTCCTTCCAAGACGAAAACGATCTCTCACAGCCCACGCCGTTATCGGGGCACTGACGGACATCCCAGAGCTATTGCTGGGAGTCCTGGAGAGCGGATCTTTTGTGTTGCTCCAGAATTCCGTCCCGCCGGAGCACACCGATTGGCAAACGGCAGCGCCTGGAGCCCGAAGAGTCAGCGTTGGCCCACATGGCGTCTTCCACCACGGCGATTCACTCAAGCCCCCTCAGCGAAGCCAGGTCAGGACGCCCGGGCCGACCCGGATACACATAATCTTGAAGCGGGATTTCAAGCCAGCAAGTGGACAGGCTCGCCCACTTCCATTCATACAGGTTTCAGTTCTGCTGCAGTTTTAACGGAGGGCTTTCTTAGCTCAACTCCCAGTCATACCCTTGGAGGAGTCTGCCATCTGGCAAGACTGACCCAATCGCCCGTCTCCTGGCTACAGTTTTGCTTTAAGCAGCGAGAGTTGCCATTATTCTCAGTGCAAACGCTTGGAAGCAGTCGCATCTCCTTTCATTTCTGAAGATGAAGATTCCCTTAAGGTGACCCATCTTCAACAGCTGAGCTGCAGCGCCTCTCAAACGCCTCCTCAGAAAACTCCCTTCCGTCCTGCGGGCTGCAGGCGTGGAAAGCAACAGCTTCTAACCAGCTGTTCCTCCGAGCAAGTACTGGCGAGAGTACTGGTTACTGGCAGAGCTATAGGTACTTTCCCTTCTCCCAGAACTGCACACTGCGAGCACGTTCCACAGCCAACGCACGACGTGTACAAGAGCACCGAGTCCATAAACTTTCAGAACCGCTCTCCCCCGGATGACACCAGCCGAGCGGAGGTGATGAGCAGTGCGCTCAGGGAAAGGGCTCAGAGATTCTCGGCCCAGCTCGTGGTCACACATGCGTCACAGCTGGCGACGACCGCGGCGATTCTCTTACAAGTAAATCCGTCTCCGAACGCGTTCCACCGCCGTGGCGCGGATTTTAAATTTACGGTCTCCGTGCCCACACAGCCTATTAATAAAGACCGTCATTCCGAACTACATCCCCCCCCTTGCCGACGCAAACCGGCAGGAGAGAATCAGGGAACAGACGGGACATCCAGACTGTGGAGCCCCACAGCACCAGCAGCTTCGCCCGGCTACGGAGCTTGTCGCAGAACGCTGAACGTTTCTTTCGGATCCCTTGCGGACGTCTTCGGAGGGCACTCTTTTCGGGGAAGATCCGAGGCGGGCATGTTTTTTGGGGAGCTGTCCAGACAGCTGTTCACGGCAGGGCTGTGTCGGAGACGGGGGGGGTGTAAAAAGCCACTGCGAGCTGGCACACCTCTGTCCCGCGACCAGTCCAAACACCAGCGGGCGAGCCTTCTCCTCCCCGCCCGCAGTCGATCCGCCAACCTGCCCAGTGCAGCTTGTGTTCCTCTCGTCGTCTGGGGGATCGGCTCGCGCTGTGCCGGACGACTAGGCCCCCCCCCCCCCCCACCGGGCACTTGTCCTTGGCGCCGCCGTTTTCACCCCCGGCGACTCGGTCCCAATGCAGCTCGCTGGCCACACAGCAACGGGCCGGGGACAGGTGGGTTCTTCAGCAGCCGTGTGAGGAAGCGAGGAACAAGAGACGTCTCTTTTGCTGGCCGAATCACTTCGCTTGCACCGGACTCCACAATTCAGAAAATCACGGAATCTGCGACCTCTAACCCACAATCATAGCCCAGTGATAAGTATATAAGTAGTTCTCAGCAACGCACTGAATAGTCCCAAGCAAACTGTTAGGAGGCAATACGGGGAAAAACCCCTGGGCTGTCTGTGGCCACCAGGGGCCAGATAAGCTCAGTTATGTGTATTGAAGCGGGCCAGTGTGGGTCTGGAAGTGATCTGCTCTCTCCTGGGCTGGAAGAACAGATTCGCCAGCTTTGCAGGCAGCCTTCCACTGACCAATACCACGCACCTGCACTACATCGTATACAATCGTAATTCCTTACACTTCTATAGCGCTTTTCTGGACACTCCACTCAAAGCGCTGTACAGGTAATGGGGATTTCCTCCACCCCCACCAGTGTGCAGCCCCACCTGGATGATGCGCCAGACCGCTCCCCACACACCAGCTCTCAGTGGGGAGGAGAGCAGAGTGATGAAGCCAGTTCAGAGAGGGGGGGTTATTAGGAGGATATGATGTGTAAAGGCCAGGGGGGAAATTTCACCAGGACTCCAGGGTAACACCCCTACTCTTTTCAAGAAACACCCTGGGATTAATGACCACGGAGAGTCAGGACCTCGGTTTTATGCATCATCCGAAGGAAGACGCCTTTATATTAAAATATGTATATGAAATGTCATGTTTTTTCCCCATTATGCCTCTTAATAGTTTGCTTATGACTATTTAGTGCATTGCTGAGAGCTGCTTATATACGTCACGGCCTGGTCAATATTCCAAACATGGAACATCACACATGTATGATGCACTGATCCATATGACAGCACAAATCAACACTGAGGATCAGAGTGCAGAACACCGCTCAACTTTATTTTCACTTTAGGCTGTTCGCTACGATGGTCAATGTGCACTTTAACAAATTCGCTTTTAATTACTGGACCTTCCAACGGCACAGGAGCGCTCCAGCAGCCCGACCCCGCCGGGCTGCCCCGCCCGCGCTCTCCGGCACCACGCAGAGACCACCCCCGGTACTCACCCCCAGGCTGCTGCCTACGCCTGTGTAGGTGTAGTCCTCCGCCAGCTCGGCCTCCAGCTTCTGAAAACAACGACAACATGCACAGGTTGGGCCGTCTGCACCTCACGCGGCTCTGGGGCGAACCGAGAGGTTCTGCCCCAGACGGAGACACCGCTTGAGAAGGCCCGAGGACGTTTCAAATTACAGCTCTCGTGTGAACAAAGATGGAGATTCAGTATTACATCGGAGGTTATGGCAAAACTGGGGATTTCCCCTGTGGTGCAGACATGGGGAATCTGTTTGCTAAAAACCCAAAGGAGGCATCAAGCTCTTTCGTATTGGGATGAACGTGTAGTGCTGAAGAAAATGACCAGGGAACGAATGCTATGAATGAATGAATGGATGGATGAATGAGTACCCAAGTAGAATGGATCTGTATGAGATGGATTAAGTCCTTTTTTTTTTGGCAGTGGCTTAATTACTTTAATTAATTCACAAGCTGTTAGTATTTTTAGTGCAGTCTTGTCCTGGAGAAGAGCAGCACACAGCAGACAGACCCGACTGCGCAGCCGCGACACAGACTGAACCCTGCGGCTCAGGACTAGGAACCGCTGGGCTGGACTTCAATGCATCGGCCAGCGGGGGTGCGGCAACACAGCCACAAACCCCCAGATCTGTTTAGCCCTTTAGTGGTAGGGTGTGGGGTGTCTGACCTGCAGACCGTGTGTCAGTTTGCAATTGGATCATGCCCTGTGCAAACTTCTTTTGGAAATCACTGTGGCACAGAACGCAGCCACAGTTAGCGACACAAATCCCCATCTCACCAGTTAGCTGTTAAGCTTCCAAATGCTGCTGAAAGCTTCAGACAGGCGCCGCAAAGCCTGTGCAGGTCAAACTGCACAGAGGGCGAATCCTAGCGGCGCTGGACGCTGGCCTGCAACCTTGCCGCAGTACCAACCCTGCAGCTGGATAACCGTTCTGGCTGCGGTCTGTCTGGCACTCTCCACAGAGAGTCGGGCAGCTGGCCTGTCTCGAACCCAGCAGGAGAGTCGTGCCTGCTGCTCCCCTTCCAGTGACTCATTTCTCCAGTGTAGTCACCTCTTGTGACTGGCACAAGTGTCTTCACTGAACCCTCTGCCACCTCTGTGCCGAAACCAAACACTCACACACCCTAACTTACATCCACCCACTGTAACAGACACACACAGTAATCCACACTGGACATACCGGGCTTCTCACCAGCTTGGTCTTCTTCTGTACTTTGGGTGTCTTTTTCTACAAAAAAAAAAAAGACCAAATTGAAAGGAATCTTAAAACACGCTGGCACGGAAATTTAACCTCGGCTTCGACCACAGAGATACAGGAAGACAGGAGGAAGGGTACTGAGGAGAGAGGAAACAGTGGACCAAGAAAAGAAACTCAAATGCAATAAAAAACTTCACCAGCCACACTGATGAAGTTTACAACCACTCTGTTAAGGTGCGTGTATAGTGCACAACAGTAAGAGGCAGTCGAATAACATTCTTCACCCTGAGAGACCCCAGGGCTCTGTACAGGTGGATCCTTACTTCCACCCAGACTGGTGTCACTGCAGCCAGGTCTGCACGTCCGGAACAAGCTGACCCGGCCACGTTGTTGAAGACGACAGATTCTGGGATCATTTAAGAGGTAAGAAGAGCAGAAAGGCTCCTCTCTCTCGTTGCCCCTGCTCTGTTTTCCCACACCAGCTGGACAATGTTTCAGCCCCCTGCCGCAGCAGGCAAATTTCATCGGGCACCGCTCCAGGCAGCACACAGACGTCTCTGCGGGGTCGATCCTGCCCGAGCCCCGACACTGCAGGCAAGCTGCCAAGACAGAGGCGCTGCTCTCCGGCGGGAGAATCCCATCGGGAGGAGGACGGAGAAGACCGCAGGGAAGCTAGACGCCCATCGGGAAAGCTCGGCCGTCCCCGAGCACCGATGTTCACTCCTGTTCCCACAGCGCTGCCCCACCACCTGGCCCTCTTTCCAGCCTGCTCTCTGGACGACCTCAACTGAATCTACCGCTCCCTTCGCCCGTCTACACGAGCACTGCGGCGAGGCCTGACCTGGGCGGACTGGTGGCACTGTGGCTAAGGATCTGCGCCCGTGGCTGGAAGGTTGCCGGTTCAAATCCCACGGCCGACAGAGGAATCCTACTCTGTTGGGCCCCTGAGCAAGGCCCTTCACCCCAACTGCTCCAGGGGCGCCCTATAAATGGCTGACCCTGCGCTCTGACCCCCAGCTTCTCTCTCCCAGTCTGTGTGTCTCATGGAGAGCAAGCTGGGGTCTACGAAAAGACAAATTCCTGATACAAGAAATGTTATATGGCCAATAAAGTGATGTTTTAGTCACTTAAGTAAAGATTTCACAGATAAGTGGACTGTTGTGTCTTCCCTCTCTAACGTGTAGGAAGCCAAGCTCGAGCTCGGGAGGTTTACCCAAGACACAGACAGAAGCACTGCCCAGGACTGTACAGCGATGAGCCATGGAGAGAAACAAACGAGCTGAAGACAAGACACAAACTCTGAAAAGTAAGCATGATGCAAGCACTTTATAGAGGTGGCATATATGTGAAAATACCGTAGTGTTACAGGTTACAGTAACGCTGCAGCTGTGAAGCTTGAGGTATCCAGCACCTGGTGTGGGCTCCAACACAAGAGCAGACTGTTAATCGTACAACCCGGACTGGCTCAGACCGCTATCCCACAGGAGTCCGGTGTGCGGCTGTGAAGGACGCAGAAAGGATCTTACCTGCTCAGACATGAAGCCCAGGTCTTCGTGCTCCTCTGCCACCTTGCCCTGACCCCACTGCACTCTCCTGTCCACCTTAAAGAAGCCCAGCACAGACCCGTTCAAGCCACTGACTGTACACCACATTGGAATTTAATTTACCGGGGTCTCTGGTAGCACCGAGCGCGCTCACCTTCCTGAAGACGATGTTTCTGTCGTTCATCACGTTAACCGAAGCTGACAACAGAAGGAGGCAAAATTTGAAACTGAAAAAACACAAAGTGGAACAAACACACTACAGACACTCAGAGACCCAGAGGACAGCTGAGCTGCCCACCAGCTGATTTCCCACTGCTTCTTTTCTTACTCGCAGGGGAACCGACCAGACTCCCACTGCGCCGTTTTTACCAGTTGCCCGGACAAACAACAGTGCCCAAGCAGAGCAGCTGAGCAGTCTTTTTTAATCTTTTCCAGTCTTTACACTTGAAATTCAGTTTCTGTCATTGGTTTTCACAAAAGCTGGAGGTGATCAAACCGTTAACCCTAAACTCAGTAATGCATTTACGTCTAAACCTCTAAAATACGCAGCAGTCCAATCTGCATCCAGCACGGAGTTTTCTGACTACTGTGCTGCCTGACTGGACCGTACCAAGCAGTCTGTCCGAGCAGCTCAGCCGAGCCTGAGGACTGAGGGCTGAGCTCTGAGATCCAGATATAGTGGGGTCAAACTTGGCCCATGTCATTAGCTACATGGTGACCAGGATTCCCCGCAAAATGACGCCTTATTGGCTGAGCACTGTTGGGGATTCCCTTCAAAGTTGCGCCTTATTGGCCGAGCGCTGCTGGGGATTCCCTTTCAAGCTACACCTTATTGGCCGAGCGTTGTTGTGGATTTCTCGCAAAACGTCGCGAGAAACGTGGCCGAGCGCTGCTGGGGATTCCCTTTCAAGCTACACCTTATTGGCCGAGCGCTGCTGGGGATTTCTCACAAAACGTCGCCTTATTGGCCGAGCGCTGCTGGGGATTCCCTTTCAAGCTACACCTTATTGGCCGAGCGCTGCTGGGGATTCCCTTTCAAGCTACACCTTATTGGCCGAGCGCTGCTGGGGATTCCCTTTCAAGCTACACCTTATTGGCCGAGCGCTGCTGGGGATTCCCTTTCAAGCTACACCTTATTGGCCGAGCGCTGCTGGGGATTCCCTTTCAAGCTACACCTTATTGGCCGAGCGCTGCTGGGGATTCCCTTTCAAGCTACACCTTATTGGCCGAGCGCTGCTGGGGATTCCCTTTCAAGCTACACCTTATTGGCCGAGCACTGCTGGGGATTTCTCGCAAAATGTCGCCTTATTGGCCGAGCGCTGCTGGGGATTCCCTTTCAAGCTACACCTTATTGGCCGAGCGCTGCTGGGGATTCCCTTTCAAGCTACACCTTATTGGCCGAGCGCTGCTGGGGATTCCCTTTCAAGCTACACCTTATTGGCCGAGCGCTGCTGGGGATTTCTCGCAAAACGTCGCCTTATTGGCCGAGCGCTGCTGGGGATTCCCTTTCAAGCTACACCTTATTGGCCGAGCGCTGCTGGCACATCACAATGGGCAAAGGAACTTTGGAGCAGACATACCCCTTGCAAAACCTGCAATTCCAAGCTAGAACAAGAACACGCTCCAATCTCTGATCACCTCTGCCACTTACAGCTCACATGAAACAAGGTGAGCACAGCGACACCCAAAGCGGGAGTGAACTTTAAGGAGACTTACGTCTGCATTTGTCACACAGACCGGGCTGGCCTGGCCTCAGGAACTCCATGCCAGGGAACGGGCTCCCACAGATGGAGCAGCCGCTGAAACAGACCGGAGGAAATCAAGCCCATGCATTCTTCTCCAAACCACAGCTGGACACTGTTCGCAGCTTTTTTGAGTCTACACACTGTCTGGTTGACCACTACAGAGCACAATGAGCCCCCCCTTCCCCTCGTTAACAGATGGCTAAACTAGCGAGGTGCACGTCCCGAGAGACTTGAGAGCGAGTGGAAAGGGGTGAAACGACAGGTTTGCCTTCCGAGTCACCTAGTGGGAACGCTGTCCCAGAAAAACAGCAGCCAGCTTTGATGAAGAGACCAGGACTTTTCTGCCTGTCCTGCGCGGGGTCACCCCAACGATTTGGCGGCAAATTCGCCGGTCTGGAGCTGAGGAGGGTTTTAAAAAAAGCAGAGCTGCAGGTGAAGGAAACGACAGACAGACGGTCACCCAAAGCAGGGGTCCGAAACCGTGGCTACGTCCTGTGAGGAAAGGCAGCAGTCTGGCGCGGGAGGGTCCGGCTCATGTGGACGGACGGGGAGCATGCAGAACAGCCTGCTGCAGGGAAAAAAACAGGCAAAAGAAACGAGACGCGTACTCACTAGACGAGGGTCTCGGGCATGGCGAAGGGCAGAGCGCTGGGCTCCCCGTTGATGGAGCGGGCGGAGGCCGGGGAGAGGGAGATGGGCACGGGGCCGGGGGACAGCTTGCCCGCGGGGGACAGGCGGAAGAGGGGCGAGGTCTTGAGGGCACCGTAGGCCTTCTCCGTGCTGTACTGTCTGTCCGGGGCGCGGGGGTGCAGGGGCAGCACGACGGTGTCCTGGACTGGGGCCGGAGGGGCCACTTGCACGGGCGGGGCGCCATGCAGCCGGGGAGGGGGCATGCTGGCCACGGCGCTCAGAGCGGAGACGCCCCCAAGTCTCTGGGGAGAGGAGGAGGAGGAGGAGGCCTCGGTGCGGACCGGGGGGAGGTTCAGCACATACGAGGAAGAGGCCGCCGCCGCCGCCGCCTGCGGGGGGGTGCCGGGGGCGAGCGGAGCCTTGCTGAAGGCCAGCGGGGGGGCGCGGAGGACCTGCGGGGGGGCGCCCATCCTTGGAGGGGTGGCGGTGACGGCCCTGGCGGGGGTGGCGCTGACCCGCGGGGAGGGGGCGGGGCCGGGCCTCTGCTGCTGCGCGGCGGGGCCTCTGTCCGGCGCCCGGCTGTCCAGGGCGAAGGCGCGCTCCGGCGTGCCCGGTTTCTTGGGGGCGCGGCTCTTGTCGGAGAGGAAGGGGCCCTCGGGGGAGGACGTCTCCTCCTTCTTCTTCCTGCGCTGCAGCGGGAGGGCGAGAACGGGAGAGACTGAGACGGAGACGGACGGGGACAGGGAGAGCGAGAGCCATCGGAGGTGACCGCGCTAGGAAGCGGAGGCAGAACCTCGAGCGAGAGAGGAGGGCGACGCCGAGCTCGCTCCTCAGGAAAGCTGCAGGCGATCTTTAACGAGGGGATCTCGAGTCTGCGGGCGGGCAGGGCCTCCACACCGCGCTCACCCACACCTCTTCCGCCAGCCAGCACAAAGACAGAAGCGCCCGTTCTGTTACACAGGGGTAACGGAATAAACAGGACTTTTAAAGACACGGAGAGCAGGACTACGCTGAGGGGGGAGAAAGCACCTCAGCACTAATGCCGAGTTGTTGCGGTTTGTTGTTGTTGCTTTAATTGGGGCATTTTAAGATACGTTTGGATTTCAGGATTTTATCATTCATTTTAAAAGTTGCTCAAAGTTTAAAAAAAAACTAATTAAAGCAGAAAATTTAGCATTAAAACTGGTGCTTAATAATTGCATGTTACAAACATTTAATCCAGAGACCATTTCTTGCTCCTAAACAAACTGATCATTAATGTTACAGGCATGATTGGGAGAGGAGAGTAACTGTGCTCTACTCTCCCTATAAGCGCTTTGAGAAGCCACCTTTAAAGGCGCTATATAAAATAAAGTTTATTATTATTACTCTTCATTTAAGGAACAGAATATAAACGGTCTTGCTAATATATCTGTGACAAAATCTACTTTTAAAATCCCATCTTGTCTTTGAATGTGATTACAGAACCTGAAAGATAACCTTAGCGGCACATACAGTCTGTTTTGTCTCCGTTTTATTTTTTTAATCAAAGTTAATCATTAGAACCCTATAAACCTTCTTACACAATTAATTAAAATTAATTTAAATTTGTTAAAACATTTTTAAAAATTTAAAAAATTAATTAAAAGAAAGAGCTCCCAGCTGGCAGCCCACTGAAGCTCAGCAGGTGTGAGCCTGGCCAGTACTGGAAGAGGTGTTAGTGGGGCCAGCAGGGGGCGCTTAACCTGCAGTCTGTGTGAGTCCTAATGCCCCAGTATAGTGATGGGGACACTATACTGTAAACAGGCGCCGTCCTTCGGATGAGACATAAAACCGAGGTCCTGACTCTCTGAGGTTATTAAAAATCCCAGGGCGTTTCTCGAAAAGAGTAGGGGTATAACCTCAGCGTCCTGGCCAAATTCCCATTGGTCCTTACCAATCATGGCCTCCTAATAATGAACTGGCTTCATTAATCTGCTCTCCTCCCCACTGAGAGCTGAGGGGTGGGGAGCGTTCTGGTGCACTATGGCTGCCGTCATATCATCCAGGTGGGGTTGCACACTGGTGGGGGTGGAGGGGATCCCCATTACCTGTAAAGCGCTTTGAGTGAAGTGTCCAGAAAAGTGCTATATAAGTATATGCAATATTTATTATTATAAATGGGAAACACCTGCACACCTGGGCTTGAGGCAGTTAACTTACTGCTTACGGAGTTGAGTGCCCCTAGTTTTGTGCATTATCACCAAAAATACTCAAAAGAAAACTTTGAAAATAATTTGCATTTCAGTAGCAAAAAGAACCAAACCTTATTATTAACAGACTCTGGAGAAGAACGCACTGAAATATGTTGGTAATGATACTGGGTTGTACCGTCAAGGCATTTATCCAGCTTTGTAGAACAACCCTGTCACAAGAAGAATACCGTAAAAAAGGAAGCTGAAAAGAAGGTCATAGCACATCAGGTGAGTTTAAAAGATGCTAGATATTTTGCAGTTACTTTTCCAACAGTTCAATGGCTTGTGTTCAAATTAGATATCGGGAAGACGTAATTTGCATTCAAAATGCGTGGGTAACCCTTTTCAGAAAGATCCCACCACTCAGTCTGTGTGGTTTGTCCTTATACTCCAACAGCATCCGTCATAAAACAAGTACTTACACGTCCTTAATCGTGCTCAAGTAACTTGAAAATGAAATCATTTGTAAGGCGCTGAAGAAACCACACACAATGCCAAAAAATTAAGATGTTATATAAAGACAAGCCGCAGCTTCACAAAGCTGAAAATTAAATTTTCTAGAATCAATCTGAATCTAGAATCAATGCCTCAGAGCAAAAGCAAAACAGACGATGAGTGAATCATGGTCTTTCAAGTAGCTCAACTGGTAAGGCTGCTCCTCTCTGTGCCATGCTCGCGGGTTCAAGCCCGGGTGAAACAGCGCCCCCCGCAGCCTCCCGGGTGCCTACACACTTGCAGGGCTGTCAAAGAGAGGCTCCGCCTCTCGACCAGTCGGATCTGCCCCTCTGGCAGGGGGCGGTGCTGCCGCCTGCAACGTGCTGACAGACGATTGGCTGGAAGGTGGAAGGCGGGCTGGAAGGAGGAGTCTGCCCACACTTCCCCCACTCTCCCCCGTGTGCGGTCACAGGGATCACGGCTGTGAAAAAACGAGCAACTCCACGATTCTTCACGCAACAAAAACACACTTTCAAATCGGGTGGGGAAAAAATTAAATTAATTGGTCACCGATTAAAAAGAATAAAATCAGCGCCGCTTTAGATGAAATGAACAGAAATATTCATGTCTGCGGCAAAGGTTATTTTATTTAGCTTTCGGTTCTGCATGTAAGATGTTTAATTTTATAACAGACAAGTAAACGGCTATTGGACGTATTCCTACCCTGTCTCGTGCGATTCCTACCCATCTCTCAAGATGGCTAAGCCGCTGACACAGTGTTTGTGTTTCTGGGTGTGTAGCAGGTAGCCGAGTGGGGAAACGGGGGGGCTCAGTTACCCTTTGTGCTTTCCTCAAGGTGTCGGCGTGCTCCAGGAAGACCCCGGACTTGAAGTCGAACTTCGACAGGTCGATGGCTCCGCCCAAGTGTTTGGCCATCTCGATCTTGCTCCTCAGCCGGCTGCCATCAGGGCTGTGGAGAGACCGCGGGACCGAGAGAGCATGAGTCCTCACAAGCACGCACAAGGGCCAGGAGCTCCTCGGTTTGTGGACTATAGTTCAGCATTCAACTCCATCAGACCCAGCCAACTGGTGACAAAGCTCAGGGGATCAGGACTCTGTCTGCAACTGGCTGCTGGGCTTCCTAAGTCTACTGTTTGTATACTGTCTTGATGCACTGTCTGCACTTTGTGTTTTACACTTTTTTTTTAACAATCGAGAGACTTTCTGCAAGTAAGAATTCCATTGTACCAGTACATGTACCGGTTACATATGGCAATAAAGTTCAAGTTCATCTATTAATCACGCGTTGTGTTCAATTTACTCATTTAGACATTTGGAACGAAATTCAGAATATCCTTCAGTCCTCAAGGACGCGCGTTTCCCTCATTGAAATATTACTTTCCTAATTAATCAATACTTTAGACAGGTGTTCCTAATCTCTACATTACAGGGGATTTAGCATTAAGAATAACTGGACTGGGGCTCTCCAGAACCAAGACTGGAGGAGGTTGACATATGTGGCCAATATATATCTCAGCCACTAGGCATCTATAGCTCCAATATGGCTCATACAGGTGTGCACTTCCTGTCTGCCTAACTTGTACAGATGTGTGTACCTTCTGTCCGTGTACCTCATGGAGGAGGTGTGCACTTCCTGTCTAGCCACATTGTACAGGTATGCATGCTTCCTATCTGTGTACATCATGTAGGAGGAGTGTGAACTTCCTGTCTGTCTGCCTTGCACAGGTGTGCGTACTTCCTGTCTGCGTACCTCATGTAGTAGGTGTCTGTCTTGCCCACAGTGAAGCCCGATCTGCGGAAGACCTCTTTGCGTTTCCAACCATCTCCCAGGATGGGCCAGTCCTCCCAGCCATGGTCCAGTTTGTAGCGGCCCCTTTTTTGAACGGTGAACGAGCTGAGGGACACAACAAGACAGACACACAGCTCGGGTTAGAGCCGCTGAACCCGCCGGGCAGCTGTCAGCTTCGTGTATCCCAGGTGCCCTCTCATACAAACCCTAGAATAGCGTTAAATTTCCACGATGCAGTAGTGTCGCGTAAAAAAAAGCTTTAAGAAATGTAAGCATTCTTTGCAGTGATCAGGGCAGAAGGAAGTCCTACAAAATATCAGTTAAATTCCATTATAACAGCCAATAGTGCTTCCCACGACAAGGTTTGCAAAACACAGAGGAGGTGAGCCGATAAACGTGTCTAAGGCTCCACACCACCCCCACAGCTGTGGTGTGATCAACCTTCTGCACAAGAGTCAGCTTCAGGCTTCACACAGACAGAAGCTCTGCTTGCGCAGTTCTGTGATGAGCGTCGTCTCTCTCTAGGTGGCGACATCTGAACACAACAGGGGGCCTGTGGGAAACCGGGCAGTTCCAGGCCGACAGATGTCAGAGAGCTCCAGTGGGAGTGTCTCAGGCAGTTTTCTAATACACTGCATGAGAAGAATCAGGGGAAGAAATCCGACTCCTTCGGACAACAAGCTGATCCATTCAGGATCACGAGCCCACACCAGCAGCTGGTTATCTCGGCTCTGCCCTGCAGCCTGTAAAACCTAAAACCGATGGTACCGCCGAGCAGCGGGAGACCCTTCACCACCCTCTGCTTCCACCTTCATACGAAGGACAAAGGACAACACTGACAGCGCCCCCCCAGATGCTCGAAACGTCAAGGCCTCTAGCGACCGATAAAGAAGCGGACTTACGCCTCCCGGGACTCTTTCTTGCTCTTGCGGGCGAAGTCCCTCTCGCTGCCCGCCATGCTGCCGCTGCGCTCGCTCTCGTTCCCGGGCTCCGCCGACCCGTTGGTCTTCTTCTCCGCCGCCCAGCCCCCGGCGAACTCCTCCTCCTCCTCGTCGTCGTCATCGTCCTCCTCCAGCGGCTCGAACCAGGGGTCCCCGGGGGGCTCCTCCACCACCCCGCCATCCCCTTCCTGGGGAGGCGGCGGCGGCGGCGGCGGCTCCGTTTTCCTGTCCGCCCCGCCCCCAGTCGCGGCCGCACTTCCTTCCTCCTTGTCCGTGTTCCCCGCTCTCTCCCGGGGGGGGTCCCGCTCGGCTGTGCCCGTTCCCGGCTCCTGGGGGCGCGCGCCTCCTCCTCCTCCCCTCCCCTCGGCCGTTCCCGTCGCCCCTCCTCTCCCGAAGGCCGCGTCTCCCGGTGCCGATGGTCCCTCGTTCTCCTCTCCTCCCCGGGCCGCGGTCGCGCGCTCCGGCCTGGTGTCTCCCGTCCCGGCGGCCTCCGCTGCTGCTCCTTCTCCCCGCGGCCCCTGGCCCCCCCAGCCCCCCCACCCCAGCCTGTCGTTCATCTCTGCGCTCCTGCTCCGGCGGGGACGGCCCTGTCCGCGGCGTGCGCGGTCATGCGGCCCCGAGCGGAGCCCGCGTCCTTGAGGGTCGACTCAAGAGGGACGGGAAACGAGCCCTTTCCGGCAACGCTTCTTCGGGGGAAGGCTCACGAGAAAGACGCAGTCGTTTCCGTCCGGTCACATCCAAACTGTAGGGGGGGGGGGGTCTTCTGAGGCTCTCTCGCGTGGGGCGCGCTCCGTCTTGCCACGCCACTCTTCCGAGATTTCTCCGAGGAACGAACACGCCCCCACCTGGATGAGAGAGAAATAAGTAAACTAGCGCCATCCTCTCAGGCAATCCTCTCCTGCCTAAAGCACCCCTGGCTCCACCGCGGGCCCAGAGTGGCCCACCGAGGCCTACCGACACTGGCACGACCGTCACGCCGCCGCGTCAAAACTCCTTCGCCGGGCCCTGGAACCAGGTTCCCCCCAAATGAGCATTTAAGAAAAAAAAACAGAAAATCCACACCCCACTCAACAGCTGAAGAAAACCAACAGGCTGAAGGTGCAAAGGCCAGAAACCACCCTTTACCGTCCCAACAATCCCTGCCGAGAGGAACACCGACAAAGAGCTCCAGGAGCCGCGCAGATCTCTAAGGGCGGAAGCAGCAGTTTGGAGAGAGGGACGTCGCAACCGAAACCGCGAAGCCATCGTTCCTACTTCCCTGGACCAGGCAGGCGCAAGGGGACAACGAACAGACGACACGTGGAAGGAACGAGGTCACGCCTCCCGCACAGCTTGCTGAAGATGTTAAAGATGCCACGCAGGAGGAGGAGGACAGACGCACCGACATCTGCGTTCTCTCCCAGGCAGCGCCAAGCACACCGAACCCGTGACCCTCCAATATCACCTCCGTCGGGTCGGTCACGCTGTCCGGATGTCGCACTCCAGGATCCCGAGGAAAGTTCTCTCCTCCCGGCCCAGCCAAGGCGATCGCACCTGAGCGAGCCCCACGGTGCTTTCCGAACCCGCGGCAAGACGGTAAAAGCAAATCAGGAAGAAACGCGGCACCTGACGACCGGGAGACGAAGGCTCCTGGGCGAACCAGCCGGAGACGGGAAAGAGTCCGGCGCTTTGAGACCCAAAAGCGTCAGGACGAGGAAGGGAAACGGGAGCGCTCCCCGACCGGACCTCCCCTGAGCCCACTCCTGCTCAGCCTGCCATGGGGAAAGAGAGCCCGGGCCTTATCGGATCGGGTCGCGGAGGAGAGTCGTCCTCGGCCGTGAGGATCGGCCAGCGAAGGTCAGAGGAGACGGCACTCCTGATCTCCGATATCCCACAGAAGATCCCAGGGGGTCCCTCAAAAGCAGCACGACATCACGGTTTTCAACCGTAGTGCTTGTTTGAACACTAGGGGGTGCCTGTTCAAAGTGCGATGTGTATGAAAGAGCTCCTCCAACGAGATTTTACACACACCTGCTTCCTTTTGCCGGTGACCC
The DNA here is from genome assembly GCF_055471065.1 of Atractosteus spatula. Classification (NCBI taxonomy): domain Eukaryota; kingdom Metazoa; phylum Chordata; class Actinopteri; order Semionotiformes; family Lepisosteidae; genus Atractosteus; species Atractosteus spatula. The sequence continues at coordinate 2,702,473 of NC_142707.1, forward strand.
CAAAACTAAGGCATTTGCGGGGTGAGGCTGGAGACGGGCGGGCCTGGTTTTCCTTGTTCCTACCATTACGGTGCAGTGCCGTGACCCTAGCTCAGTCTCGGAGCGCTCACCAACCCTCCCACCAACTCCAGAACGTTTCGGGTGGCCATCAGTGGGCAGGCGAGGGTTAACCCCGAATGACATGGCCACTGAACAGAATGAAGGACCAGGCTGCTTCCACTCCGACCACGACAAAAAAAAAAAAAATTAAAATCGAAAGGCAAAACAGAAAAGCACTGCGCCTTTTTCCAGAAACGAATCCCAGATACACTTTCTCCCTCACGGAGCCAGATCCCCCTCTCCGGCCCAGGAGCTGGGAAGCGTGGGGGGGAGGGGGGGGGGCAGGACGGAGGAGCGCGAGAGGAATCGGCAGGCCTGGCTCACAGGAGGGCAGGGCATGATGTCAGCCCTCCCAGCCCACGGGACCCCGGCCCGTCCCCCTTTCGTCCCTGGTCTGACGGGTTAGGAATGAGGGGGCTCGGAGCCGGAACCTCTGCCGAGCTCGCGGGGCGCGCCGCTGCCCCCGCTGCCCCACAGCCCGCAAGCGGTTTCCCACGGGACACTCGCAGACGCCAGCAGAAGGGGGAAGGGAACGGAACGCAGACTCACTCTCGTCGAGACGGCGGACAGCCTCCTCCTGCGCCTCTCCCGTCCAGGGGTCAGTCCGGGCGCCGCTTAGGGGTCGAAAACCATCGCTGACCTGAAAGCAGACCCGAGTGAGCAGAGTTCAGCTGCATGGCAACAACGACGAGCACCTGATGCAACACGGAGCCTTACCGCAGGTTCCTAAAAACCTGCATTTTCATCGCTCGAGACCGTGTGCGTTCCATGTGGATCGACTCCTCGTTCCGGCTTGAAAGAATACGCCTAAATCTTTTCGTTTTCCACGGAGGCTGGATCTTCAAGGTTAATTTCCCTGGATTTGGTTTGGAGTCTTTCAGGACATGAACAGCAGAGTCTTTTGTCCCCTCGTTACTTCTGACCACAAGGCCCTGACCGAGTCAAGCTTCCCAAAGGAATGTTTTTTTCCAAATTTATAGAGGTGAATTCAAATTAAAAGCTTAGGAGTTTTACAAGTGAGAGGAGGCCATCCGGCCTGCCTAGCTTACTGATCTCAGGATCTCATCCAGCTTCTTCTCAAGAGAAGCCAGAATATCGGCTTCAACATCATGGCTGGTCAGCTTGATCCACACCCCACCACCCTCTGTGTAGAGATCTGCTCAGCTTATTTTGCTCTGAACACTGAAAGACCAGCTTCTTATTCCTGAATGTCTCACGGGGATCACTCTATTTAAACAGAGAACAGGGGTCGTGACATCACTGCGAGCAAGAAGGAACTGGGGGGATGGGGGGTCAGACCTTGCTGGTTGCCAACAGCGGTTCTTCTCTTCTTCTCAACAGGACAACTACAGGGGGCAGCGCAGGAACTCGTGCACGAAATATGCGTAGAAAAAGGAGAAAATTCACTCCGCGGACCACGCAAAATGGACAAACCGTTCGTAAAAGCTCGGAAAAAAAACGTCCCAAATCCCCAAGGAGACTGAGAAAATGACAACTCCCCCCCCCCCCCCAAGAAGAGCGACCGCCCCCCACGCACAGAGGATCAGATCCAGCGCACGGCATCGGGGAGGGTAGCCATGGCGATAGCACGCGCTCGAGAGAGAGAGAGCGAGAGAGAGCGAGCCCTGCGGTGCAGCGATACGACAGCGCACACCAAGCGCTGGCAGAAATCGCACGTGAAAAAAACGAATAAAAAAAGCTCCGGCGCAATCTTCCAGAGCACAGGCCGGCAGTGCGAGAACCACAGAGAGGGAAGACACTAGAAGAGTCCCAAAAAAGCCCGATAAAAACCAACAGCTCTAACCTGAATATTATTATAATCCCTTCACGCAGAAAACATCCATGAGCCGCAGCCTGTCGATTCCGATTCTGCTCTTCCTCAAACCGGGGCAGAGACCCGAGAACGGGGAGCTGCAGGGGGACAAGCAGGGGCAGATTTCACACGGAAGAGCGAGAGAAAGTTTCCGCTGGGAAGCCTCCTCGGGCGTGTCACAGAAGGATGTGGCTGCCATGGGCTCTGGTGCCCTGCTGGTCCATTAACAATATCAGCTGGACTCATCAGTACTCCGGAGTGGAGCTCGCAGCTATATGAATCACTCTTGCCACACGCTGACGGGGAGCGCACGCACAGGTCCTCGTTCTCGCCGCGTGTCCAGGGGAGCGCTCACACGCACAGGCCCTCGTTCTCGCCGCGTGTCCAGGGGGAGCGCTCACACACACAGGTCCTCGTTCTCGCCGCGTGTCCAGGGGAGCGCTCACACGCACAGGTCCTCGTTCTCGCCGCGTGTCCAGGGGAGCGCTCACACGCACAGGTCCTCGTTCTCGCCGCGTGTCCAGGGGGAGCGCTCACACACACAGGTCCTCGTTCTCGCCGCGTGTCCAGGGGAGCGCTCACACGCACAGGTCCTCGTTCTCGCCGCGTGTCCAGGGGAGCGCTCACACGCACAGGTCCTCGTTCTCGCCGCGTGTCCAGGGGAGCGCTCACACGCACAGGTCCTCGTTCTCACCGCGTGTCCAGGGGGAGCGCTCACACGCACAGGTCCTCGTTCTCGCCGCGTGTCCAGGGAAGCGCTCACACGCACAGGTCCTCGTTCTCACCGCGTGTCCAGGGGGAGCGCTCACACGCACAGGTCCTCGTTCTCGCCGCGTGTCCAGGGGAGCGCTCACACGCACAGGTCCTCGTTCTCGCCGCGTGTCCAGGGAAGCGCTCACACGCACAGGTCCTCGTTCTCACCGCGTGTCCAGGGGGAGCGCTCACACGCACAGGTCCTCGTTCTCGCCGCGTGTCCAGGGGAGCGCTCACACGCACAGGTCCTCGTTCTCGCCGCGTGTCCAGGGGGAGCGCTCACACACACAGGTCCTCGTTCTCGCCGCGTGTCCAGGGGAGCGCACACTTAGGTCCTCGTTCTCGCCGCGTGTCCAGGGGAGCGCACACACACACAGGTCCTCGTTCTCACCGCGTGTCCAGGGGAGCGCTCACACGCACAGGCCCTCGTTCTCACCGCGTGTCCAGGGGAGCGCTCACACGCACAGGTCCTCGTTCTCGCCGCGTGTCCAGGGGAGCGCTCACACGCACAGGTCCTCGTTCTCGCCGCGTGTCCAGGGGAGCGCTCACACGCACAGGTCCTCGTTCTCGCCGCGTGTCCAGGGGAGCGCTCACACGCACAGGTCCTCGTTCTCGCCGCGTGTCCAGGGGGAGCGCACACACACAGGTCCTCGTTCTCGCCGCGTGTCCAGGGGAGCGCTCACACGCACAGGTCCTCGTTCTCGCCGCGTGTCCAGGGGAGCGCTCACACGCACAGGTCCTCGTTCTCGCCGCGTGTCCAGGGGGAGCGCACACACACAGGTCCTCGTTCTCGCCGCGTGTCCAGGGGAGCGCTCACACGCACAGGTCCTCGTTCTCGCTGCGTGTCCAGGGGAGCGCACACACACAGGTCCTCGTTCTCACCGCGTGTCCAGGGGAGCGCTCACACGCACAGGTCCTCGTTCTCGCCGCGTGTCCAGGGGAGCGCACACACACACAGGCCCTCGTTCTCGCCGCGTGTCCAGGGGAGCGCTCACACAGGTCCTCGTTCTCGCCGCGTGTCCAGGGGAGCGCACACACAGGCCCTCGTTCTCGCCGCGTGTCCAGGGGAGCGCTCACACGCACAGGCCCTCGTTCTCACCGCGTGTCCAGGGGAGCGCTCACACGCACAGGTCCTCGTTCTCGCCGCGTGTCCAGGGGAGCGCTCACACGCACAGGTCCTCGTTCTCGCCGCGTGTCCAGGGGAGCGCTCACACGCACAGGTCCTCGTTCTCGCCGCGTGTCCAGGGGGAGCGCACACACACAGGTCCTCGTTCTCGCCGCGTGTCCAGGGGAGCGCTCACACGCACAGGTCCTCGTTCTCGCCGCGTGTCCAGGGAAGCGCTCACACGCACAGGTCCTCGTTCTCGCCGCGTGTCCAGGGGAGCGCACACACACACAGGTCCTCGTTCTCACCGCGTGTCCAGGGGAGCGCTCACACGCACAGGTCCTCGTTCTCGCCGCGTGTCCAGGGGAGCGCACACACACACAGGCCCTCGTTCTCGCCGCGTGTCCAGGGGAGCGCTCACACACACAGGTCCTCGTTCTCCCCACGTGTCCACGGGGAGCGCTCACACGCACGTCCTCGTTCTCGCCGCGTGTCCAGGGGAGCGCTCACACAGGCCCTTGTTCTCGCCGCGTGTCCACGGGGAGCGCTCACACGCACAGGTCCTCGTTCTCGCCGCGTGTCCAGGGGGAGCGCTCACACGCACAGGTCCTCGTTCTCGCCGCGTGTCCAGGGGAGCGCTCACACGCACAGGTCCTCGTTCTCGCCGCGTGTCCAGGGGAGCGCTCACACGCACAGGTCCTCGTTCTCGCCGCGTGTCCAGGGGAGCGCTCACACGCACAGGCACTCGTTCTCGCCGCGTGTCCAGGGGAGCGCTCACACAGGTCCTCGTTCTCACCGCGTGTCCAGGGGAGCGCTCACACACACAGGTCCTCGTCCTCGCCGCGTGTCCAGGGGAGCGCTCACACAGGTCCTCGTTCTCGCCGCGTGTCCAGGGGGAGCGCTCACACGCACAGGTCCTCGTTCTCACAGCGTGTCCAGGGGAGCGCTCACACGCACAGGTCCTCGTTCTCGCCGCGTGTCCAGGGGAGCGCTCACACGCACAGGTCCTCGTTCTCGCCGCGTGTCCAGGGGAGCGCTCATACGCACAGGTCCTCGTTCTCGCCGCGTGTCCAGGGGAGCGCTCACACGGACAGGTCCTCGTTCTCGCCGCGTGTCCAGGGGAGCGCTCACACACACAGGTCCTCGTCCTCGCCGCGTGTCCAGGGGAGCGCTCACACAGGTCCTCGTTCTCGCCGCGTGTCCAGGGGGAGCGCTCACACGCACAGGTCCTCGTTCTCACAGCGTGTCCAGGGGAGCGCTCACACGCACAGGTCCTCGTTCTCACAGCGTGTCCAGGGGAGCGCTCACACAGGTCCTCGTTCTCGCCGCGTGTCCAGGGGGAGCGCTCACACGCACAGGTCCTCGTTCTCACAGCGTGTCCAGGGGAGCGCTCACACGCACAGGTCCTCGTTCTCGCCGCGTGTCCAGGGGAGCGCTCACACGCACAGGTCCTCGTTCTCGCCGCGTGTCCAGGGGAGCGCTCACACGCACAGGTCCTCGTTCTCGCCGCGTGTCCAGGGGAGCGCTCACACGCACAGGTCCTCGTTCTCGCCGCGTGTCCAGGGGAGCGCTCACACGCACAGGTCCTCGTTCTCACCGCGTGTCCAGGGGAGCGCTCACACACACAGGTCCTCGTTCTCGCCACGTGTCCACAAGGAGCGCTCACACGCACAGGTCCTCGTTCTCGCCGCGTGTCCAGGGGAGCGCTCACACGCACAGGTCCTCGTTCTCGCCGCGTGTCCAGGGGGAGCGCTCACACGCACAGGTCCTCGTTCTCGCCGCGTGTCCAGGGGAGCACTCACACGCACAGGCCCTCGTTCTCGCCGCGTGTCCAGGGGAGCGCTCACACGCACAGGTCCTCGTTCTCGCCGCGTGTCCAGGGGAGCGCTCACACGCACAGGTCCTCGTTCTCGCCGCGTGTCCAGGGGAGCGCTCACACGCACAGGTCCTCGTTCTCGCCGCGTGTCCACGGGGAGCGCTCACACGCACAGGTCCTCGTTCTCACCGCGTGTCCAGGGGAGCGCTCACACGCACAGGTCCTCGTTCTCGCCGCGTGTCCACGGGGAGCGCTCACACGCACAGGTCCTCGTTCTCACCGCGTGTCCACGGGGAGCGCTCACACGCACAGGTCCTCGTTCTCGCCGCGTGTCCAGGGGAACGCTCACACGCACAGGCCCTTGTTCTCGCCGCGTGTCCAGGGGAGCGCTCACACAGGTCCTCGTTCTCGCCGCGTGTCCAGGGGAGCGCTCACATGCACAGGCCCTCGTCCTCGCCGCGTGTCCAGGGGGAGCGCTCACACACACAGGTCCTCGTCCTCGCCGCGTGTCCAGGGGGAGCGCTCACACACACAGGTCCTCATTCTCACCGCGTGTCCAGGGGAGCGCTCACACACACAGGTCCTCGTTCTCACCGCGTGTCCAGGGGAGCGCACACACACACAGGCCCTCGTTCTCACCGCGTGTCCAGGGGAGCGCACACACACACAGGCCCTCGTCCTCGCCGCGTGTCGACGTGGTTCTGACTCACAATGGGAGGTTACAGAGTGGGCGGGTCTAAGCATTTTGTACACCTGTACAGTTCAGCAGCATCTTGCTGGTGGCAGGAGTCTGTTCTCGAGAGGCACTTTCGAGCGGCTCACATGACTTGGGCTGTACACAGCACTCCGCCTTGGGAATGAAAAAGTGGCTGAACTGGTCCAGTGACGCAGAGCCTCTTAGTAGCTTGCCAGCACACAGGCAAACGATTGCGTCTCCATTCAAAGCAGAGCAGCTGAAGGCACAGAAACTCAGCGCAGGCCTCCCTCCATGGCTGTCCGAGGCGCTCAGACTGGGCCGCTCCTTTGCGCTCGGGAACGAGTTGCGTCACCTCCACGCCCGTCCTGAAGTGTATCCAACCTCTTCCGTGAGATCCCACAGGGGCCCAGAAACTCAGGAGCGGCTTCCGGGGTTTTTTTTGTTTTTGAATGGATTCACACCGGCCACCTTTCAGCCGTAGTTAGAAGCAGGTTGTGGAAAGGATCAAACCCGCCTCCACCTGCGCCGAGACTTCCCGTTTCTTAGCAACCGAGACGTCACAGCACACGGCAAGAAGTCCAAAAAACTGCTGTTTCCGCCCTCTTGCAGGAAAACCAAGGAGTTCAGCAGGTGTGAGAGGTGGAAGAGGTGTTTGTGGGACCAGCAGGGGGCGCTCACCCTGCTGTCAGTGTGGGTCCTACTGCCTCGTTATTGTGACGCTATTCTGTAAAAAGGCGCCGTCCTTCAGATGAGATGTAAAACCGAGGTCCTGAGCAGGGGTCCTTCCCCAGTGTCCTGGCCAATAATCCAATATTCAATAACCCTGACCAACACTTCCCATCTGTGCGCTGGCTTCATCACAGGACGAAGGGATGGTCACACTGAACCACACGGCTCAGGGTATTTAACTGGCCCTGCTATATCACAGCCCTCTGACAGCAACCGATTTACAGCAGACCCACAACAGAGCAAGAAGGCAATTAACCTATAATACTCTGTTCATCCAAACACGCCACAAACATTGAACTGAAATTATACTCTGGAATACTACAGGTGCCAACCTCAAAAGACCACGTTTTTAAGCCCTACAAAAGTGCATATTAACAAAACCTATATAATTACATTCTATTTATATACTTATAAAAATATTTATATCACATATTCTCTGCTTATTAATATACTGACGGAAAAAAGAAACGCAACACCTCCTCCTCCACACTCTGGGCCTCCTGTCTGCGTGGGACAGGCTGAGGAGTGACTCATCCGTGAGGAGGACCCGATGCCACTGCTGACGAGTCCATCGCAGCCCCTGTCCAGCCCAGGCCAGTCAGGTGGGACGTCCAGGAGGTGTGAGCAGAGGTCGCCTTGCTCTCAGGCCGGCAGCATGGAGCCTCACTGTCCTGTCACTGTGTCTGCCGGCAGGTTCAGCAGCAGTGCGGGTGGCAGATCTGGAACGATCTCTCAGATGGACCGGTCTGCTGTGTCGGTCCTGCTCTGGTGTGGTCACTCGAGGGCGACCGGATCATCTGCCCCGCCGGTCTGCTGGAACCTTCTCTGCAGTCGGGACACTGGAGCGGCTCAGTCCATAGTGTCTGGCAGCGCTGGCACATGACGTGCCTGCCTGCAGCATGCCAGTGGCCCCCTCCCTTGCTCCTGGTGACATTCGAGGCATTATGGGATGCACAGAAAACTGACTAAGTGTGGCCTTTTTCTTGCAGTGACTTGAGCTTTGAATGAAGGCCTTTTTAAAAGTGACCTGATCAGGCACTGTTCCACCTGGACCTCGTTGGGTACAAGTGCAGCTAACGAGCTCTCATGTGATTGGCAAGTTGCAATGCCTCACTGTATTGCTGGTCAGAGGGGTAAAAAAAAAATTGACCACTTTTTTTCTGAAAGTGCATAAACTATAACTATAGTATTCTCATTCCAGAAAATGTTGCATTTCTCTCCCCCCCCCCATTAGTATATTTAATGTATATATTTTTAAACTGTGGACTTAAAAGTAAGAGCATGCACTGTCTGTAGCATCCCGTGAGAGGTCCGATCACCTCTTGCTGGATTAAAAGTGAGTGAAACAACGCTTATTGGTTGTGGAACCACAGCAAGAGAAGGCACGACAGTGACAAGAGGCTATCAGGAGTCTCTAGCCAGCTTGCTTCGCGCTACGGTATTATCGCTCCCTACAGACAAGCGGATAGCATCTCTGCTACGGGCTGCTCAGCGACTTTTATCAGCGACCTGAACCACTGGGAAACAAAGCACGCGTGAGAAGCACTTACAACGACGTGACCCGAGACAATCGGTGTGTTCTTTTCGTATTGGCCACCGTTATGGAGCACAAAATCATACTGACGGCAGTATCAAAGCGCTGCTCTCTTGTTAAATAAAGGCAAGAGCTCTTAACACGTCTTAAGAATAACAAATCGTCGCAAAACATGAGGCAAGAGCGCTGTCGCTGAGCGGCTGTGACACAGTGCAAACCCTACCGCCGCGGCCCCAGGACGTAACTCGTTTTGACATCGCAGGGCTGGACACGCTCGAGCACCGAGCACCGAGCATCGCGTCTGCAGCAGCAGCAGCTCTACCGCCGTCAACAGCACTCCGTAGATATTGCAGACACAAACCCGGACTGAACATTGGTTTGTCGATTTAATATTTAAGTCTGTGCTATCTATCTAACAAACGGCACGGTGTGTTTTGGGCTATTCGTGACAATCGTGCACATTCTACGCGAGGCATCTTCGCTGTGTTCAGTTTTATTTACCACAGATAAACTGTGATCATTTTCTACGAAGGTACAAAAAAAAAAAACGCCAGTTACCCACTGAACCTACCCCGGGGCTATGCAACAGAATTCAATATGAATATCTTGAACTAGCGCGATAGGTTTCTCCAGTCGACAGCAGTGAGTGTGAGCATTTGTCTTCAACTTCACTGGCTGCGTGTGAATGGGAGATACACAACTGGTAAATGTTAAGACGATCTGCGACTTTTCCCATCCGAACACAAACAAGTCAAAACACCCGTCCCGATCGTCTTGCGCTACCGGATCGCTTTTTCCCCCTGTTTTCTTTCGAAGGTACAGCACGCAACGTTGATTTAATCTCACCTGCAATGTTTAAGTCTCTCTCAAGCACGGAACACAAAATAAATCGCACGGGAGCATTCACGCCTACTGCACTTACCCCCCCCCAAATTGCACAGAAACATGGAATAAAGGCAACCTACCCCCAGCAGCCTACAACTCGCAGTCCAGGAACCGGAAGCCAACTGGCTGAGGCTGCTCTGGAGTCTGCAGTATAAAGAGCTGACGGTGAGGGAGCGAGCGAGCCTGAGCTCGGAGCGGCGACGCTCCCGTGTCATGTGACGGGGGTGCGGGTCGGCCACTCGCGAGGCGGATCTCGAGGCGGCGCGCCGTAGCGTAGCGTAGCTCAGCGCAGAGCAGCGCAGCGCTCGCTCGAGACTCCGTCAGCGGCGGCGTCGCCGGGCAAAAATGGCCGCCGGCCGCGAGGGAAAGGCGGGCTTCCGAAACCCGGAAAAGGGACACGACGAAATACGCCAGCGCTCCCCTCGATCGCTCTTCGTTCGGGGGTGGGAATATTGGTTTGGGAGACGCGTCGACCCACATTCGTGCTGGAACTGTACGATATACGGTTAAACGTCGGGGTTTCCCGCCCGTCGCGGTGAGGCGAAACGAGCCGGTCGTCCGGAGTCTCGGAAGTTTCCAGACGCTTCGTTGCCCGAGTCGCTGGGCTACTCTTGGCTCCTGCATTATTAAATAGCAATGCCGTCGATAATCGTGCTTTTTCTGATCGGTTCGAAGTGTGGGCAGAGACTTGCACTCCGATCCAGTCTAAGCGGTGGGTCTGGATTCGCGTCCATACCGCCAATACAGTTGTCCCCACAACAAACTTTAGTCTTCAGTCTTTAAAATAAAAAAATACTTGGTTTTTTTTTTATTTTACACACACAAACTGACGTTTCAGTGCTTGTTTTTAAATGTTCAAACAGTATCCGCTTGAGAGAAAGCATTTCCCAATTTTTCTTAAAACCGTTACAAAGTCATTTTACACCACGTCCAGCGGACTAGAACACTAAAGCAAAAAGTAATGACCGCGGCTCAGGGCTATCTGGTGATATATCACTATTCACCGTACCGCGCCGATAGGGAATGGGTCCTACAGCCAATGCCTTTTAAAACGTGACAGGTCGGGTCCGTTCAGGATGGTCAGTGTCTTGTTTTGTTAGGAGTTAGGAGTTGTTAGGAGCCACGGAGTCTCAAAATGACAACGAAGACAGAACACGTCCCCTGTGAAAGCGGGGTGCTCACACTGGGCATGACGCCTCTCAAACTGCCGTTAGGAAACTTAAGATTTAGCCGAGGGGGAAAAAAGGTTCGCAATGCAGATGCACGTCAGAAGAACATCAGATGAAATCTCCGCTTTCTTCCATTTTAATCCTCGTTTGAGTTTATATAGTCATCCCCAGAATGTAATAAATAATATAACAGCTGACTGGACGTCCAATAATTTCTGTCCAATCTGTGTACTAGACACGTTATTTTGGCTACATATCTCGAGTTTCAATTCGGCCTTGGCTGGCACTTTTAACCTGAAAATAACGGGGAACTATGATGATGTCACTAGCGTTAATAATAATAATAATAAACTACATGGATTCATATAGCGTTTTTCTGGACACTCCACTCAAAGCGCTTTACAGGTAACGGGTACTCTCCTCCACCACCACCAGTGTGCAGCTGGTCAACATTGTACAACAGCGTTTGGCGTGCGAGGAAAATTCTTCTATTTTTTTTTTCCACAAGGAGTATACAACCAGAAACACAAAGTAACGTAGTAACGTATCTAAACTTTTTCACATGAAACTCGTCAGAAGAACTGTTTACAAACGAGAAAAGGCCACCGGGCCCGTCTAGCCCGCTTGGTAGAGGTATCTCACGCTATTTAAAAAAATATTTTAACTGTGGATATTATCTTGAGAGTATATTTTATTAACTAAAAATTGAAATGACAACCATTTGCATATGGATGTTCGTTTTCGTTTTACAGAACGTTTTTTTTATTAAGGCCTTTTTTAAAAAAATATTTTATAAATACAAAATTATAAGAATAAAACGTCTGACGGGGATAAGTACATTCGCCGGCAACAAGCATTATTAAACTGACGATAATCTCTGAATTGAAACACGGGTCAGCAATTTCCATGTATTTGAAAAATCCTCGATGATCATTTTTAATTATTTATATGTGTAAGAATTTATACTGGTGACAAAACAAAAATTATAACAACACGGGTTTATGTGTTATTAACAAAAAAAAACGAGCCTGTTCCGTTTTCGCCCCAGTTCGGAGTTGCTTGAACAAAACTGGAGAGCTGGAGCGTCCTTCGACGTGCAGTCAAGCCCAAAGGTCATTTTCCGAGGTACATCAGCCTAATGAAAACCAGAACTCGTGTGCGACATTTTTTTTCCCGTATTGCATGAGTTAAAAACACACCACGTTTGAGCTCGGCCTCTCGCGCTGCTGAGGGGCGGCCGAGAGCTGACCCGCCAGTCTCGCGAACCTGGCAGCGCCTCGAGCGCGCGCGGCCCTGGCTCGAGGTCGGCACGAGGATATTTGGGAGTGTTCTTTTAGTCTGACTGGCAGTAACCTTCCACATGAACTCGCTTCACTCTACCCATCCTACTGGGCAGGAAGATAGGGTTTTTTTTTTGTACAAATCGAAAGCCGTACAATCTCTTCAATAATTAAAGTCGTACATTAAATATTACCAAAGGCGTATACGAACATGAATTATATAGGAACACTTAGTGTTAGTCATCCTTTTTTTTAAAAAAAACGACAATGTTTGATACAGACGAATAATATTGATCTTTATTATTGTCATATTGGTCTTTATTATGCAGAAATATTTGATTTCAGCTGCACCTGTAAAAAAGACTTTTTATAAATCTCGAACAAACGTGTAAAAGAGCCGAGGAAACGTATCAGATTTGTTCCAGAATTTGGGTTTGGGATTATGTGATGTTTCTACCATCTCCTTTATCATACCTGCATCGGCAAAACAATCAGACTAGAAAAGCACTTGCTGATGACTTCAGCGAACACGTTTGGAAGACACCTGTTCAGCACAGGCAGCGACGCTGAACATGGTTTCGGTGACACAATCCATTGCAAACATCTAATGAGCTCATCTCCGCTTCTATTCAACGTGTTTTAAATTGAAGTCTCTCGTAATAATGCACAAAGTACAAATCTTCCTCGGAAATATAGAAATAAAGACCTCAGGAGAATATTAAAATATTGGTTGGCATTTATTTTTCACGTTATCAGTTTTATTTTGATATTTGATATTATCTGGTATTTTTCATTTCTATAAAACATACGCACATACAGTATGTGTATTTACAAATTATAGAAATATATATATTTTTTAATTCAGGGTGAAGTTTTTAAATGTTTAATCTGTGGATAGACTGTGCATCTCAGTGTGACGGGAGTATTTCGTAGGCACGCGCTGTTGTCGCAAATTAGCTCGCTCCGCGCTAATGCACGTTCACTTCATCAAAACCCTGCTCGCCGGGGTCATCTCAAGCTCAAGGGCCTCTGGGACTTACCCTGTTTCACGCCTAGCAATTTTCAGTTTGAAAGAACCTCCAATCACGCAGTCAAGTATTGAACAGTATAAATTCCATCATTTTTATTGATGCTTGCGTCTTACTACTTCGAATTACACTGCTAAATCAAATTTAATACAGTTATATTTTCAAGTAATAAAACTGCATTCATCATGTCAATTGGGTGTTTTTTTGAGGAATGGGACAGCTCTTCTTCAGTCGCTGACAGCAACAGCCACACAAGTATATTTTCGAATGTGTGCCCCGTGCACGCTAATGCACGTTAGTTCACTTATTCCTTTGTTCTTGGAATCCCAGTTTCAGGGTCAGAGCTTGGCTGCAGTGTGAGGGGGGGGGGGGGTCTTCGAGCGCAGAGCAGCAGCGAGGCCCGGCTCCCTCCACCCCCCCCCCGCCGCTGGAAGGCGACTGTTAATGAGCCTCGGCAGGCGCGACACGCCAGCGTCGCCCTTTCCAGTTTCTCCCTGCTCACGCCTCGACAGGAGAAGGTTCAATTTCCACTCTGCCGTGGCTCTCTCTGTGTGTGTGTGTGTTTTGGAGACATTACTCACCAGCAGCTACGCGTCCCCCTCTCTAGAGACTGCTGTCGCCACGGCAACCGGTTAAAAATAGAGCGCGAGCCAGCGAGCTGCTGACAGAACTCGTCTTTCTCGCCGAGGCCTCGTCACGTCCCTCCCGCGCGCTCCGTCTCCTTTCTTTCTCTCTCCTTCTCGCGCTCGCTCTCTGTCCCCGAGCGATTCGATTCCTCTGCAGCGGCTCGGAGCCGAAGGGGGGAGGGGGGCACTGAGCGCGTGCGCACAGCGCGAGGCCAGCGGATCGAGGGAGCTGGCAGAAAACGCGCCAAAGATCCAAACACGTACATATTTCACAAGGCCCCGGATGTGTACAGAGTTCAAACACCGTCCTGAAACAAACACACTTAGTATTTTTCCATAATTACATGGTTATAGATCATCGAATACATTGTTTTTTTTTACAGATCGAGGTAATAAAAGCAGTTCTTCCCAGCCTACAGAGAACAGTGATGGCGGCCGGAAACGCCTTCGATGAAAAATTTTTCGTTACGATTTAAATTTTCGTGGCAAGACCAAGACTTTTAGACTTTTTGCTACAAATTATCAAACGATAAATATTTTTGTCAGAATATCTAATGTAAATCTTTTAGATGTTACACTTATCCAGGCATTTAAGTTTGAAGCTACAATTTAGTTCGAAAGGTGCTGATAAACACCGTAACCAGACGGGAAGGTTTCTAACAACATATTCCCCGATTTGTGCTGTTTTTTGTCTCTAAAATGAGACAAAACATGAGCAGGTTTTCACACACTGGTATTTTGTCCAAGATGTGAAGCTAAATCATTCTAATACAAATACTAATACAGTCACTTCGGTTATTTATAAGTTCAAATCTCGTAAGGCTCCTTGAGGAAACTGACAAAATTGGAGAATTGAGCAGTTTAAAAAAAAAGCTATTTGAAATACTCGATGATGATGGAACGTCCATTTCGGTAAAACGAAAAACGTTAGATACCTCCAAAGGGGTCTGGCAGACTATCCTGCATTAATGTATGTGGCTCTGATAACAGTGTCCAACACTTCCCGTTCATTCCGTGACATCGTGACAGCAACATTAGTGCCTTGGACCCTGCACTCACGAGATTTCCTGAGATCTCAGAAGTTAAGCAAGGCTGGGCCTGGTCAGTGCCGGGATGGGAGACCCCCCTGGGAAAACCAGGTTGTAAGTGGTGACCCAGTAGGAGATGCTCTTCCCTCTACATGAGAAATTCCAAACTGGTGCCCCTGTGTGGTCACCAGAGACATTGCGATGTAGGATAAGACCTTAAACTGGGGTTTGCTCATTAAAAATCATGGGGTTCTATTTATAAGGTAAATTCCTGGCTAAATTCCACTCTGGTCTTGTGTCACACTGGTGGGTGCTCTAGTTCACAGGTGGATGAAATGAGTCTGTTCCTACCTGGAAAATACTCTGGGGTCCTTTGGGACGAAAATCACTATATGAATATAATTTGGCAAACATTTTAAAAGTAGATAATTTAAAAAAACATATCCGTTTTCTCCACTGCTTTCTAATTATTTTTTTTAATGAAAATTGATGAACTTTTTTGTACGTTCCTTTAGTGAAGGATGTGAATCCTTGCTCTTTTAATTTGCTTTACACATGTGTGTGTGACGAGATGACGCACAAAGACCTCGTCCAAGATCAACAAGACACCGAACCTGCTTCAGAGGACATAAACCACAGCCCTCTAGTCACAGCCAGGGCACAAACTCCAAGGTTCAAACGGGAGAGAGCCTTTCTCGCAGTGAGGAAACCTGCATCAGGGCTCTCGGTTCAAACAAACAGAGCAGCTCACATCCAAATGTGCAGCTGCAGGCCAAGAGAACTAGTTGTTCAGGTTGTTCAGGTTGTTTTTATATGTTATAAAATCGTTCCCAGTGCCCAAAGGCTGCACATGCCAAGACAGATCCCATTCTGGATTGTGCGGTGAGGCCTTTAACTCAAGAGGCGGTTATAGCTGAAGGAGCAGAGGGCTGGTTCCTCATTCTGAGAAAAACGAGGAAAGTAGATTTGGTTTCACTTCCCGGGTACCTGAAGACCGGAACATACACTGTGTAAAGATGCATGCACAGTCTGACACATACAGACATTTTAGGCAAAGGAGAAATGATTCCGGCGAACGGCGATGATTTTTGGAAACTACGAATAAAGAGGGTTCGATAAACTAAAACTCGACAGCTCAGGAAACGGCGAGGCGCTCAAGAGCTGAAGACGTTCGTTTCCGAGTACGGGCCGGGCGAGTGAGCCAGTCGTCGGCGCGGTTCCCCAGGCGGAGGGGTTCGTTCAGGCTAGTGCCACAAGGGCTGGGCGAGCACACACCAGCGACAACCGTGACGAGCTGGGCACCAGCAGGAGACAGGCCTTCCCTCGGGCAACCGCGGAGCCTGCGAGACGTCGAGGGACGGAGGGCGTCAAGAAACGCACACGCCGAGAGCAGCCGGGCAGTCATCCGCCCCCACGCTCTGGTGGCGATCAATCGCTGGTCGTTTAACCATCGTTCAATTGGGGGGGGGGGTTTAAAAAATATATACCAGAGGTTTTAATTTTAAAAAAGCAGCAGCAGCATAGAGATTAAACTGCTTATTAACGGAATGCTATCGCATGGCACTTTGCAGTGGTTTTGAACAGAACAGCCGTCTTTATGGCCAGTACACCGCAAAACCCTGCCAAGACGTGACTCGAGAGCAGCCCCAGTCCGCTTTCGGAAGTGCCGGTCCCCGACTGAAGCGCAGGGGGACGTGTTACTGCCCGCCAAGGACACTGCCCAGCGGGACCGGCGCAAGAGGCGGAGGTGAGGCAGGGAGGTTCCCCTCTGTGCTCGGGACTCCCGAGCAGAGAGGCCAGCAGTTTCCAGTCGCCCAACGCAGGCAGCCGGCCGGCCACGACGTCGAGCGCGGTTTCCTTCCCCCTGTCGGCCAACGGGGCGCCTGCCGTACCTTGCCGGGAGAGCCGGCGGCGCTGGCTCGATCCCTCGACAGGCCGAGCTCCAACTCAGCGGTCGGCAGCCAGGGATCAGCCCCGGACTTCGTGAAACTCCAGGAAACGTGTCGTCTGTGTCGACCAGGGGAAATATATAAATTTATGGGGCAAAAATAAAGAAAAGAAAAAGTCTCCTTTCCGAGATTTAGGAGCACGAACTGGGAGCAAACACGCAAACACACTCTGCTGGATCAATTAATCCAAGAATGTCCCTGGTGCCAAAGGAAACGAGGGCAGCTTCTCGGAGAACAAACTGCCTTTCGTGTACTGTCTCCAAGAAAACACCATGTTCATGCCGAACATACCACAAGTGTACCAAGCCAGGCATAGTGGAATAAGGCAGGTGCATAGATTTACTATGAACTGTTTGGAAAGAATTTCACCCGTAGGCTTTATGTCATCAATACGTTCTTCCCAAAATTAAAAAAGGATAGGGAAAACTAAGGCCCAAAGGTTTCTTAGTCATTCCACTCAATTCTGTGGCTTTTAAAATTCCCAGCTTAATCTTGGAAGGCCTGGGGTCTTCACTGCCAGCTCCGGAAGGAAATGCCACAACTGAGCACTGAAGCAACATAAAGCTGAAGGATTTCTGATAGACAGATTCCACTGGAGTCTCTCCTGTTGTCAACAGCGCTGAAGACATTTCTTGATTTCCATGCGGCAGCGATGCTGACAAGAGCAGGCGGCCCAGTACCTGCTCCTCTCGGACACGTCCACCTGCTCCGCTGCATTTCAACGCTGAGCGCTGGGCGCTTAATGGTCCCGTTCAGAGCTTCAGAATCCAACCTGTGTGCTTGTTCAGATCAAAGACCAATTTTTGTTTTACCAAATTTGATCACGTTACCAGTTCTATATTATTAAGATCTGCAAAATGAAGACTGGCTTAATGACAAACAGCGCCCATGAGAGAAACCACACATATTCTGACTTCTCACAAAATAAATTAATTTATATTTTAATGGTAAAGGTAAGAGTATAATACAATCCATATAAATATTTTAATAATAAAATGGGCTTATTTAAGATTAGCCTAGTTATGATTTATGTGGCTTACGATTTTAATTAACTATTTAGAGTTGGGGGGGGGGGGGCATTTAAAATTATGACAGCGGTTGACATGACGTTCTGCAGTCCAGAACTGAAATGGGACTGCAGATGTACAGTAATTTTAATGTTTTAATTGCTAATATAGTTTTTTTTTTTAGCTTATATTAAATCGTTATGTACAATATTTTTCATGCACAAATCGACTATTAAATGACCATATTGATAAATGATGAATCGGACACTGTCACTGGTGTCCAAGGCTGTTATCATTCTTCTCCCTCTACTGCGCACGGACATTTGCCCTCTCTCTAGGTTAGCTTCAGATTGCTGTCAAAGATGGTTCTCTTATTCAAACGCGTTTGTTCGGGTTTGGCAGGAAGACTCCCTACTATTATTCATCTTCCCTGCTTTCCAGGCTGGGCTGTAGAGAGGCGAGGCTGCAGAGTGGGGGGGGGGGGGGGGGTCTACCAGCGCAGAGCAGCAGCGAGGCCCGGCTCCCTCCACCCCCCCCCCCGCCGCTGGAAGGCGGCTGTTAATGAGCCTCGGCAGGCGCGACACGCCAGCGTCGCCCTTTCCAGTTTCTCCCTGCTCACGCCTCGACAGGAGAAGCTTCAATTTCCACTCTGCCGTGGCTCTCTCTGTGTGTGTGTGTGTTTTGGAGACATTACTCACCAGCAGCTACGCGCCCCCCTCTCTAGAGACTGCTGTCGCCACGGCAACCGGTTAAAAATAGAGGCGCGAGCGAGCCAGGCGCTGGCGGGGTGGGGGGGGGGAGCTCGTCTTTCTCGCCTCGGCCTCTCGCGCGCTCCGCCGCTTCTCGCGGAGCATGCGCGGGCGGCGCGAGGCGAGCTGCCGGAAAACGCGCCGGGCGTACGGATACCCCGCGTGTATCTCAGCACGGCCCGCGGGTCGCGGTGCTCCCACTGCACCACTGCGACGCAATCCTGCAGCTACCCACTACAGTATATCGCAAAGTCCGCATGTACCAAAAAATATCCCGTTTTTTGTCAACTAAAATCACAAACACGATTTCCGGCTTTTGCGTCCACGTCGCGGCTATACAGGAAGAACATGAAACGGTACATTCACGTCGTATTTTTTCCCCCTCGCAGCTGAACAAATAATTGTTTTTCAGGAAAAGCGATAAACACGGCTGCCTTCCCCCCCAGCCAGAATTGTCTATAAGACTCAACGGTGTTTAAATGCGCGCGTCTCTCTCCAAGATGCGGGTTCGTTATTAATCTTATATTATTATCATCTTGTAGACGATGTTATTAGCTTTTAGAATGCGACAAAAACTATTTTGTTGAAGTGTGATAGCTGAAGCTCGATGACTAGAAGCTGCTACCTGGTTTTCCTATTCGGTACCCGGACAGGGACGGTGAAAACTGGGCTGTTCGGGTACAATTCCCACACAGGCCTGTCCATGGAAAACTTGTAACGAATCCGGCTCTGAATTTCTGGTTTCAAAACTCTCGGGTGGGAATTCAACACCAGTATAATGTAAAATATAGATATCATTTACACATTCTCTCGAGTTCTTCTATGTCAAATACAAGAGGAAACTGGAGGCAAAGACAGGAGTACCTCTCTGGCTACTCAGTCCTTCCTGAACACGGAACACCACACGCGGATGCAGAACTGGAACCGTTCGGAGAACAGATCGGAAAAGGGTACGAAAGGTCAGCGAGTCTCACAGGTGTATCCACAACCCTGTCCAGACGGAGGATCGGATCGGGTCCGGACGTCTCCAGCCACGGGCTGGGAACCTGCTCAAGCAAGAGCCTTCAGGCCCACGGGGGGGACAGCCTGCAGTTGGGAGTCTGTGCCTCCCGGTTTCCCAACAGCATGTCGTCTCGGATCACAGCCCTCGAAGACCGGACGACCCTTAATTGAACAGGCAATGTACTTAACGGATCAAAATTCCCAAGCGCCCCTAATCTGTAGGAATAGTTGACTTGGTGACCTATAAGACTAACTGCTCTCCAGGACCAGGGTTGGAGAGCTCTAGAAGAAAGAAACGCACAGCCGTTTGAGTTAAAACCAAACGGTATCTATATAAAAAATCAAATCAAATTAAAGTTTATTTATCAAATGCACAACAATACAGCGTGAATAAGTAGTTGCTGGCAATGTAATGTCTTTAAAGCAGACACCCCTGTTTTGCCCTGACCCGGCTTCGAACCGGGGTCGTTGCAGCAACAACAACGCAAAGTACTGACCACTATACAATCACGGCGAGCTACCGAGCACCTACAGACACAGTCACGCTAGACACGGTGGCCTACAACGCTGCTCACTTCAATTAAAATAACAACAGCAATGCAGTTTTTGATTGGACTTGACAATCCCTGTATTTCTAAGACATTCGTCCCAAATGAAGTGCTCTACAAATGTGACTTTAAATTCGAATTTGCAATTACGGTGATCCCTACTATTATGTGAGTTTTCAAAAAATGTGAATTGGCTCATACGTGATTGGTAAATAGGGGAAAGATGTCTGTATAATACGAAACTTGCGTTGGCTTGTACGCAATTTCATCCCCGATATGTTTACTTTTTGCATCGCAGAGTAACACAGCAGAACGCAGCGGAATACACACGATGCTCAGTTGTCACACGTGCTTTGTTTTGGAAGTGCTAATTGGGAGGTGCTCCATAATTTTCGCGCTATTTTCCCTAAATCTTCTGCATTGCTGTAAATATGAGTGGACAAGGTGACAGGAATGTGTCTAAGAAGCGTGCTGGTGATAAACTTTCAGGTGGTGAACTTCACTTTTTTTCAAGGTAAGGCCTACATTTACTGAAGTATTTCTTTATTATGAATTTAACGTATTTAAACTGTGATAATATTTTTATTGGGATAAGTATTAAATTTGGTTAAGCTTGGGTTTGGCATTTGGTTAGGTTTTGAGTGGTCTGCCCCCTACCCTATTTTTCCCATAAGCCCTTTTACTGTTATTGTGCGATTTTGCATAACATGGGGTTTTACAGGAACGTGTCTATCACGTTATTGCAGAGACGTCTGTACTCACACGGGATATGAATTAAGACCAACCAGCCCACGAAGCACATCTGGAGAGCCATATGTAAAATTGCTCCTCGCGGTACAAATGTTTTCCGAAAACTTGCATGACAAACACAGGCTGTGAGTTACACTGCAAAACCCCACCTTCCTGAAAACCAAGCCAGCCAAGAACAAGAGTTACACACGGTACAGCTCAGACAATGGGAGGTGGGAACTGTGTGCCTCTAACCCCGCCCACAGCCCCACATTCTGTAACCAACCCCACCCCTTGCATCTGGCCACACCCCTACAGCAGACCCCGCCCCTGGCCTCTAGCCCCACCCACACAGTTTGTGGTACCAGTGGAATCATCAACCTCCCCTCTTTCATTACAGCACCGACCTGTTACAGGTTCGTACAGCTGTAAGGCAGGCACATTTATATAGCTGTGCATAGTGCTTTTAATAAACTGGTTTCTGAAAAAAAACTTTGAAATTACAGTATTAGAAATGATAGTAAAGCTCAATAATAATGCCTTTACGGTCATGTATATTAAGTCAACAATAATAATTGCAGCAAAACCTAAAAAAAAGAGGCTTTGCTAATTCAAGAAAAAATGACCAACTAGAGGGAAACTATAGTGCCTTGCAAAAGTATTCACACCCTTGCACACTTTCTTGACTTAAAGCTTGCAGTCGTGATGCCTTGAAGTAACAAATATTTTATACACAACTCCACACATTCAAAGCAAATAAAAAGAAAGTACACAGATAATAGGACATGAAAAGTTAGGGATTGTGTAACTACTCAAACCCTTTACCATGGCAAAACTAAATTAGTTTTGGTGTACAAAATTACCTTAACGAATCACACAAGTAGTTGAGTGGCCTCTGTGTGTGCAGTTATAGTGGTTCACATTATTTCAAAATAAATACACCCCTCTCTGTTAGCTCCTTCGGTCAGGCGGTGAATTTCGAGCAACGTTCATCTATGAAGAGCAAGGACCTTTCGAAACAGCTGAGGGATAAAGTTGAATGAAGCAACATCTCAGGAGGAAGGTATAAAAACATTTCAAAGAATGAGTTTGGTGGAGTCAATCACAGAGGAGGAAGTGGACAGACACTGCCGAGATCGGGCTGTTACTCCAAACTGAGCTGCCAGCCAAAGAGGACTCTGCTCAGAGACAGCGCTGTGAGGCCAATGGAGGCTTTGAAAGATTAACAGAGCTCAGTAGCTGAGATGGGAGAAAATGTCTGTCAATCAACCAGATCCCATCACCTGAAGAAAGCTCCACATCTGAAACGTTGTGTCTCTTGCTGGGGCAGCAGCATCATGACAAGAGATGTAAATAGGCTCAATAAACTCATCAAGAAGGCTGGCTCTGTGTTGGGGCTGAGCCTTGACCCCTGGAGGTGGCGGCTGAGAGGAGAATGCTGACCAAGCTCACAGCCATCATGAACAACGCCTCTCATCCGCTTCATGGGACTGTTATTAGGCAGCGAAGCACTTTTAGCAACAGACTGCTCCAGCTACGGTGTTCAAGGGAACGTCGGCGGCTGTCAGGGTGTATAACGCTGCCCTAGGCTAGGACTGCTAGCCCTTCATCTGCTCGTCTATGGACAGCATGTTGCACCATTGTACTTTTTTTGGACACTCAATCTGTATATACCTATGCACGTTTTGCACATATTTTATTGTTTTTACTGTGAGCGGCTATGAGCATATTTTGCACACACCTACGTATATATTTTATATTTATTTTGTATTACTGTACGTATTTTAATTTTTCGTCTTTTCTGATGTCTGTTTTTGCTTGTCTTGGGCTGGGCTGCTGTAACACCTCAATTTCCCTTCGGGATCAATGAAGTCTTATCTATCCACCTATCTTTTCTTTTCCTTTCAGCCTGGAGTAAAACCTTTACTTGTTCCTTTGCAGCCTACGCATGCTGACGCAGCCCCCTACTTGAACTTCTTCAGTATCCCATCAGTCCACAAGGATGGCTTTTATGGAACTGAAATTTAAAAAAAAACAACAACAACATAATCTCAAGTTCCATGAGATTTGCAACAAATTGCCTAAATGATGCCACAATCTTGTGGCCAATGGTTTTGTGGAAAGACGAAACCTTCTGTTCTAAATGATCTCAAGTGTTATATCAGACACACACCAAACACAGTGCATCACTCACTCCATATCATCCCTACTGTCCAGCACGATGGTGGCTGCATTAGGTTAAAGTTCTGCTTCTCACCAGCAGCTTCTGGGAATGTTGTCAAGACTGATGGGAGTATCAGTGGAGCAGAGTCCTGGCAAATGTGAGAGGAGAACCTGTTTCGGACCCAGCGCTGGGACAAAAGCTCGCCTTTCAGCAGGACAGTCTCGTAAAGCACAAGGTCCACGCTCCACCGGAGACGATCAGGAGTAAGACGGCGAGCTTCCCTGAGTGGCCCGCTCAAAGCCCGGACTCAAGCCCTGTCGAGAAGCTACGGAACGATTTGAAAACTGCATCCACACGCGATTCCCAAGAAACCCGAGAGAGCTAGAGAGAATTCGCCAAGAAGCTGTCGTGCCCGACATCCCTCCCTAGAGGGCGCTCCACTGCTCCATTGTTGTTCCTGTGATTGTTAAGCTCCCCAGGTGAACCCTCTTAGCTTCATTATTTATAGACTAGCTCCTCCAGTCCTCGGGGCTCATCATTACAGTAAGGATGTCGCGAGGCCCGCCGGGCACCAGGGAACCCTAAGTCTGTTTCCTGAGGGCACAGGCCTCATCCCCGACACCTCCCGCTCCCTGAGCCCGGGGTCTGGAGGACCTGGCCCCGTCACCCTTGGACCTCCATGTTTTGTCTGTCCCTGTGTTCCCCCCTCCCAGGGGATTTTAACCTTGTTGTGTCCCAGGATGGATCACTCACCGCTGGACTCCCAGACTGGGCCCTGACCTGCCTTTGGACCTGTTTGGATTTGGATGCCATTCTTCCCTGTCCACTGACTCACGGACTGTCACTATTATTTTGTGCACTATTAAACCCCTGTGTGATTCCTTTTACCACGCCTCCTGTCTTCTCCAGCTCTTACTGCATCGCAGAGGGTCTGCTACAAGACCGGACATGGATCTCAGTCCATGTCCACAGCAGAAGCAAGTGGAAAAAGCGCCCCAAAACAGAATGCAGTTAGTAAAGAGCCAGAAGGACTTGCACCTGTGATTACTGGCAACAGTGCTCCCAACAAATATTGATCCCACGTGCCTGAACACTTACGCAATCCACACATTTCGCCTTTTCTCTTTTCTCTTCAGCTTTCATTTACCGTCTCTCGTCTTGCATCTTGGAAGCCTGCGTTCTGATCATCGCGTTTTGAAGAAAATACCAAGTTTAAAAAACGTGACAAAAAGGGAGACCGTAGTACATGTCTGAATGGTTCCGCAAGGCACTGTAAGTCTACCGTAGAGGTAAAAAAAAAGGTTGCTCAGCTTCACGAAAACATCTGACAAGAACTGGGGGGAGAGAGCTGACGAAGGCTCATCACAGAGTTTGTGACGAGTATTTTCGTTACCCGTGTAGTTTTTTTTTTACAAAAGCGTATCCACTAAGGTAAAATCGCAGCGATACCACAACCAGAAGCAGCAGGAGAAAAGCACACATTCCAGCTGCCACAGCTGTTGAGCTCATTAATAACCGAAGGGAACATGGAGCGGTCTGCAGGAGACTTCGGGAAACGTTTCAGGAGTTTTGAATACAGCAAATGGGTGACACGGTGGCTCAGTGGTCAGCATTGCTGCCTCACAGCGCTGGGGCCCTTCCTGGGGCGCTGTCTGCGTGGAGTTTGCATGTTCTCCCTGCATTCACGTGCTCAGCAGAACTTCAACAGCTTTCCCAGCTCCATATGCAGCGGGAGTCCAGACACTAGAATTCCAGAGGCTGTCCGATCGGGATCTCACTCTGGCATCGTGCTGGGTTCTCCCAGGTGCGCACCTGGACTCAGGTACATCACCTGCTCAGCGTCCACTCTCGAGGGAAACACGTTTCATCTTCAGCCGATGTTAAAATTTCGAGCCCGCCTGCATTTGATTAAATCATGTGGCTTATTTTATACCTGGAATACCGAATATGAGCGTGACAAAATGCAGAGATCGGTAGGTGGAAAACAGAGCGCTAACTCAGACTGATTATTCGTGAATACAGAGTTAGTAGCATTCCTGGTCGTGATGGTGGACGGAATCCAATCTTAAAGACACGAATCGGGCAGCCCT